>NC_088698.1:28179785-28479912 GCF_028017835.1 Emys orbicularis
CACCCCCCCGCGATGCCAGGCCCAGTCCCCTCCAGGGCCGGCGGCCCCTTCACCCTCCCCCCCCCGCGATGCCAGGCCCAGCCCCCCGCAGGGCCGGGGGCCCCTTCACCCCCCCCCCGCGATGCCAGGCCCAGGCCCAGCCCCCCGCAGGGCCGGCGGCCCCTTCACCCTCCCCGCCCCCCCCCCCCGCGATGCCAGGCCCAGCCCCCTCCAGGGCCGGCGGCCCCTTCACCCTCCCCCCCCCGCGATGCCAGGCCCAGCCCCCCGCAGGGCCGGGGGCCCCTTCACCCCCCCCCCGCGATGCCAGGCCCAGGCCCAGCCCCCAGGGCCGGTGCCCCTTCACCCTTCCCCCCCCGCGATGCCAGGCCCAGCCCCCCGCAGGGCCGGGTGCCCCTTCACCCTTCCCCCCCCCGCGATGCCAGGCCCAGCCCCCCGCAGGGCCGGGGGCCCCTTCACCCTCCCCCCCCCGCGATGCCAGGCCCAGCCCCCCAGGGCCGGGTGCCCCTTCACCCTCCCCCCCGCGATGCCAGGCCCAGCCCCCCAGGGCCGGGTGCCCCTTCACCCTCCCCCCCCGCGATGCCAGGCCCAGCCCCTCCAGGGCCGGCGGCCCCTTCACCCTCCCCCCCCGCGATGCCAGGCCCAGCCCCTCCAGGGCCGGCGGCCCCTTCACCCTCCCCCCCCGCGATGCCAGGCCCAGCCCCTCCAGGGCCGGCGGCCCCTTCACCCTCCCCCCCCGCGATGCCAGGCCCAGCCCCTCCAGGGCCGGCGGCCCCTTCACCCTCCCCCCCCGCGATGCCAGGCCCAGCCCCCCAGGGCCGGGTGCCCCTTCACCCTCCCCCCCCGCGATGCCAGGCCCAGCCCCCCAGGGCCGGGTGCCCCTTCACCCTCCCCCCCCGCGATGCCAGGCCCAGCCCCCCAGGGCCGGGTGCCCCTTCACCCTCCCCCCCCCGCGATGCCAGGCCCAGCCCCCCAGGGCCGGGTGCCCCTTCACCCTCCCCCCCCCGCGATGCCAGGCCCAGCCCCCCGCAGGGCCGGGGGCCCCTTCACCCTCCCCCCCCCCGCGATGCCAGGCCCAGCCCCCCAGGGCCGGGTGCCCCTTCACCCTCCCCCCCCGCGATGCCAGTCCCAGCCCCCCAGGGCCGGGTGCCCCTTCACCCTGCCCGGCATCTCCCGCGGACTAGACCCACCCAATCGCTCCGCTCCGCAGCCTGCCATAGGCCGGAGCGGCCTAGCAGGGAAAGGGAATCAGCGCCCGGCCCGCGCCGCGTCCTCTGTCGCCCCCCCTCCCCTTCAGGCCCGGGGGCCGCTGAAGGCCCGCGCGGAAGCGCTGCTCTGAGGCTCGGTCTCCCCTCGCCCAGCCCCGCGCCCCAGACCCACCTGCCCATGTTCTGCCGGCCGCCGCCGCCTCCTCCCCCCGCTGCTGCCGGGATGCCGGGGCCGCCGCTGCTGCCGCCGGGGGGTTTGCGGTTGTTGCCGGCGGCCTGGGCCGCCTGCTGCTGCTGCTGCTGTTTGAGGGACATGGCGAAGGGGCCGGGCCGGGTGCGCGCCGGGGCCTGCTGCGCTCTCTCGCTCGCTCGCTGCTCCGGAGCCGCCGCTGTCTCGGCCGGTTGCTCCCAAACAGTGTGAGCCGGGCCGGGGAGGGAGGGGGAGCGCGCGGGCAGCGGGGCGCGGAGGGATCCGGCGGGGGGAGGGGAGGCGCGCTGCGTACCTGCCCGCCCAGCCCTGCCCGCCGCCTGACAGCGCCCCGCCGGGCGGCCGCGCCTCGCCCCGCGGCCCGCGGGACCCGGCCGGGGGCGTTCGGGAGCCCGGCTCCGCTCCGCTCCGCCGCCGGGAGCCTCTCCGCGGCCGGACTCTTTACGGGAAGTCGGAAGGGTCTGAGCGGGGATGCGGCAGGTGAAGGGGCGGCCGGGGAGCGAGCGCCGGCCGGGACACGTGAGGCGGCCGGGGACGGGCCCAGGGACACCGGCCTCACCCCACCTTCTGCGGGGAGGTGGCGCCGCACGGCCGCGCCGGTACCAACGCCGGCAGGGCGGGCTCCCGGCCTGGGAGATGCTCCGTCCCGCCTGGCTGCGCTGGCTCGTTCCCTGCCCGCGGCTCAGAGCCCGGCCCCAGCCCAAGCGCTCTTCCGCGCCGCCGGAGGGGAGCTCGGCCCGGCCAAACCTCCAGCGGCGCCGGGGAAGTGGAGGCAGCTGCACGGGCACCTACCACCCCCCCACACACCCCTCTGCGGTGGGGCGCTGGGCCCCCAACAGCCCTCCCTGCACCAGGGACAAACCCTGCTTCAGGGCAGCTGAGTGCTCAGTGGAGCCCCCTGGGAGTTACCCGGGAGGCTGGCACCACAAAGCTGCCCTCTACCAAGTTACCTCCCGCTGCTCCCCAGCTTACTTTCCACTCATCTCCACTGCTATCTGCTGCCGCTCAGGTTAACTTTTTGGGTTGTAGTTGTTTGGGGTCCAGTCCCATAATAGGATCCGCTAGCAGAGACTTCTGCACACTCCTGTGACCTGGCAGACTTCACTGAGGCAGAGCAGGCCCCTGATTGAAGGCTTAGGGCATTAGATTGTAAAAAAAAGTTGTGGGGCACAGACCTCCAGGTTTGTAATGCACAGTGTTCAGAGGGGGCTGTGTGTTATTTCAAGTTTATGAAAACGATATGCCCCTCCTCCCATAAATTAACAAGTGTTAAAGGACTGCTAATAGATAAAAAATTATGGGAATTGGTGGTTAACAATTATATTGTGCTTTACATCTTCAAATCACCTTTACAAACATTCTTAACACTCCTATGAGGAAGATAAATATTCCTGTTTTACCCAAGGAAAACTGAGATGGAGGTTAAGCCTTTTACTAGTTCTAGATACATAATTGACCTCAGTTAACATTTTTTTACATTTGAAATTTAAAATCTTTGCTTCCCTCTTTGTTGGAGAACATAGGCATGCAGTTGACCCCAGAGCTGTAACATTCCCTAATCTCTCTGGAGTTTAGAAAACGCTTTCCTTCATCTGGAGGAGGAAGTGAGGCAGCTCAGTTGTGTATGACATCACTCTTCAGATCCTCCACCAGAGAAGGAAATAAGGATCTAACATTTATATAAAAGACATTTAAAAAAAGCTCAAGCCTGTCTGCATCACAGAAAAGTAGTAAAGGAACAAATCGGATATTTGGCTTTGCATTTCACCTTTAAAAAGACTTATCCAAGGCTACACTGAGTTTTTTAATTTCAGTCCGCTTAACCAAATTGCCCTAGCGACCAAACAAAAAAAACAACAACCTCAAATCATATATGCAAACTTCTAAACAAGTAGTTTAGAATTTTCTGAGGAATCAGTGGCCCTTTAAATGTAGATTTATCACATAACATCAGTAACTGATTACAGCATTAGTTTTGAATTTAAACAGCTGAAATGGATCCCACAGGGTTATCACATTGTTTTGCCAACTCCCTCAGTACTTAAGATTCCTAATTTCTTAAAAATGCAGTTTAAGACATTCAAAGAAAAACTTTACACAGTTAATGTTGGATTGCCGTAATTGGCAGAAGCCAGAACATACTGTAAGTGCTGAAATGCCAACTAACCCTGTTTGCAAGATATTTTATTAATGTATAGTATTGAATATCATCCAATTTTAAGCATGGAGTTTTAACTTTAGCGCTCTGAGGTGTTCCTTGTACCTGTTACTTTATTCTACTTGTCATTTCCAGAGGCACCGAAGTGCAACCAATTCATTCTAATATGTAAAAATAAAATCTGGACTGGCCTGCTAAAAGTCTGCCATGTACATAATTAGCATGAGCAGATGGAATTTCAAAACCAGGAGAATAAATTGATTTATAACCATGGTTACTCAAAATTCTTGAGGCTAATCTATTCATAGAAACTCTCTAGGAATCCCAGAGAATGTAAGTGTAATAAAAACAAATGATGCTGGTAGGCAGGCATTATTTATACACCTTGCTTGTAAAGCAAGTTTTCCCATAGGTTTGGCAGAGTTGTGGGTGGTAAAACACAATGGTAAGAAACACAGCAATATTTAACAGTTTCTTAAATTAGCATTTCCCCCACATTTGTGCACTTTTGGCTGCTAAGTTTCTTGTTTTGTTTTATCTTACAGGCCTGAATAATGATGTGGTGACACATTATTGGCTGGGTGACAGTAGATGCCAACTGAAGTGGACACAGAAGAAAGAATTCTTTATATTTAATTGGAAATGCTTGCACTGTGAGGAGCCAGAAATGTAAAGCTCTCTTTTTTCTCCCCTTTTTAGTAAATTTTGTGGCCAACTAGTGATTTCATAACCACAGGAATTGAAAGCCATGGACATCAAGTATTCATGCAGTTCGTGGAAGAGACTTCTGTGTGCACAGAGTTGTAGACCGCTAAAGTTACCCCTGGCACAGGTTTCAATGATATTTGCAGGAAAATTAGTCTTATGCCAAAATGCTGTAACCCACCTGGTGCCTGCTGCTAGAGATGATCTTGAGCCTTAAATAATGAAAAAAAAAAATTTCCTTTAAAAGGCAACCTGCATATTTTTATAAAATGAAGCAAGTATCCTGAACACCTAAATTAGACTAAGCTCTTCAGGCCATTGCCTGAAGAGATCATATGTACAGTTCCTAGTAATATGGTGCTTTAATCACGACAGGGGCCTCAACATGCTACTACAATACAAATAATGTAGCAGTTAAGAGATTTTCAAGCTTGTTTCAAGGCATATTTGGGATCTTTCAAATTAGTTGGAGCTGAAAAGGATTGTGTCTAGTGACATGTACCAATGTGCCCCAAATTTAAAGGAAATGACAAGATACAATTAAAGTAAAACTGACAATATACAATGATTATTCAATAGTTTTTTGCATAAAATATTTTTCTAGAATTAAAATTTAATAAATAAGAGCATACTATCAGTTTGATATGCAGGTACTAGACAGTTACTATCGGATCCAGAAACAAAATGTCGGTAACATGATCTGGCATGCATAAGATTGACAGAATGACAGTCCTTGCCGTTCAGAAATGCTGGAATGAGTACACTTGGGATGCATTGCCTAGGCTGCTTCCAAGAGATCTAGTATGAACACATATTTAAACAAGTTTTCTTTAACATTTGTATAAAAACAGTCTCTTGTTAATGCCTGGTATAGCAACCTGGGTGTTAAGTGATTGATGTCTACTACAGTTCCTCAGTGACTGCCTTTAAGGACATTGGGCCCAGAATAGAAAAGCTAAAAACCACTTAGGAGAGAGAGATACTCTCTCTCAATCCCACACCTTTCTGCCAACTTCTAGTGCTTAGTACATGATTTTATAAATGTTCTGCCTATCCTGCTTCTGGGATGTTTGTTTCCTCTCCCTTGCATACTCTCATCTCTCTTTAGTCACTTTGCAGTTTGGCTCTGTTGATCTAGGAGTTTTGCCTCTACTCTTTCTGGTGACATCTGCAAGTTTGATCACAAGTGAATGTGTGCCAAAGCAGCACTTACGTCAAGAGAGAAGAGACAGCCAATTAGTTTAATCAAAAAAGTTTCTATAAATCCTCATGGCCAAATTCAGACCAACTAGGATTAAAAAAAAAAAAAAAGGCACACGCTACACAGCATCTAATGTTTATCACCTGGATGTTTTCTATAGAATGCAGTTTAAGAATCACTGTTTTCAGGGCATACTACAAATCCCTTTTATTTTTGTTGGCCTTCCCTTGACTTGTTTTTCCTTTTCCACACTAATCTTTGCACCAGCAAAAGAAGTGTTCTCTTTTGTTGGTGGGGTGGTCTGCTGATGGTTATTGGGTTTGCCTTTGTGCCAGATGCAGCTGGCATTGTCCTAACTGTGTAGTTCAGTTGTTTGTATTTAGGTGGGTTTTTAATACTTTGCCTTTGGATACCTTCAGCAGGCACCTTATAAACTAGACAATCCAGCATGACTGATTTATCTACAGGTTTAGCAAGGGGAAGGATCAGGATTCAAGAAGTTTTCAAAGAACAACTATGTTTGATAAAGAATTATCTTATTTTACAGCAATTGATGGGTCTGAGGCTCTCATTAATTCAATCTCTGATCATTCTTTACATGGCATTGTTCTCTTGCTGGAACCATTAAGGATGGGGACCATATTTAACAAGATGATGCACACATGCCTGTGATGATGCAGCTGACAGTAACACTCTGCTTTTACATAAACAAATGCTAACAGCTTAAATCCCTAATTATAATAGAAGTTGATCTTTAACAAAAATATTCAGAAAAAGACTAAGTAATTTCTTTCCCATAGTCATAGTCCAACTTTTGGACACAAACATTTTAATTCTCTGTTCAAGCATATAAGTCCCTCTATCAAAGGAAGAGAAAAGTACACCTCTACCCCAATATAATGCGACCTGATACAACACGAATTCAGATATAATGCGGTAAAGCAGCGCTCCGGGGGAGTGGGGCTGCGCACTCCGGTGGATCAAAGCAAGTTTGATATAACGCGGTAAGATTTTTTGGCTCCCGAGGACAGCGTTATATCGGGGTAGAGGTGTACATCCAGCAAAGAGACTAGCCAGTGAATCTAGTGTTTATTTTACGTGAGGAACATCCCTGCCAAACCTGAATAAGATACCTACACAACAATGAACAAAAACAAAGCTATGTTTTAGAATTGGCAGGTGAGAGAAACTTCTATCTTTGACTCCTGTTTGGCTGGAAAGCTTTTCTCTCTCACCAACAGAAGTTGGTCCAATAAAGGTTATCTCACCCACCTTGTCTCTCTAATATCGTGGGACTGAGGCAGCTACAGCTGCACTGCATACATATCTTTGACTCCTTCATTCTCTTTCCTCCCCCTCCCACCCCGCCATTGCCATATAGAATCTCCTCATTGCTTGGAATTCCGTAAGTGGTTTACTAACTCCCACAGTGTACATTTCTTGAGTTATGTCTACACTATCATTTTTGTAATTCTTTCTTACAGTTGAACTACCATCAGTGCAGTTCCACTAATCATTGGAAATGGTGGAAGTACTCATGTGGACCAGCCACCAGCGTTTAAAACCACCATGATGTCATCCAGCTCAAAGGAGATGTAGGTGACAAAGATTAAAATGAAGGTGCCTAGTCTAATCTAGCATTTTAACTGTTGCTGCCACCAGTGGGCAATTTTAAGAAAAATGTTAATGTAGATAAGGCCTTGGACAAAAGCTACAGAGTGACAAGCTTATTTTGCCAGCTACAAACTCCCCCCCCCCTTTTTTTTTTTTAATTAAAGTTAATCTCAGGAATGGACCATTTAAACGAGCATGTTTTCTAGGGGAGGATTGTGGTCCGGCAGGGAGAGCACTAGGAGTCTGATCCGATTGTCATTAGAAAACAAGGTGGAAAGACTTCCATTAAGTTTAGTGCAAATTGAATTGGGCATAGGACTACAAATCAGGAGATCTTGGGTCTACTCCCAACTCTGCCAAGCAATTTACTGTTCATCCTTGGGCATGTCACTTCACCATCATTACTAACCCTTCTTCATAAGAGTTTTGATTAGCGACAGAAAAAAAAATCTCAAGTATTATTACTAGAAGGTAGCAGTAGGTAAAGCAACAATTATCTCAAAGCTTATCTCCAGTATAGTTCTATAGGGATCATGATCTCAACACTTCTACAGAGCACGTGTGCATCTCAATGTAGAGGACAGAGCCTCCTAACCTAGTCATGACTGCAATCCCACACCCCCGAAAGCAGTTACATAGTGTATGTCTACACTATAGGGACTATACCCTATTCATCCTCATAGCTACGCTGGTGTGAGCCCGTAGCATATGGAAGCAGCCTACACTCACTGCAGGCGTTTTTCTGTTGGTGTAGGAACTCCACCTTCCAGCAACAGTAGCTAGGTTGATGGAAGCATTTTTCTGTTGACAGAGCTGCCTCTATCCTGGGGATTAGGTTGTCATAGTTGCAGCTTTCAAGGAGGTGTATTTTTCACACCCCTGACTGACATAGCTATGTCAATCTAAATTTTAAGTGTAGGCCAGGCCATAGATACTTCAGTGTACCCCTCTTCCATCCCTGCAGTTTATCATTGTCAGAACCAAATTACTGCCTTAGAAACAAGGAGTTCACGCAATGGAGAAAAAGGTTGCATTTAAACAGGTGGTAGGTCAAACCCCTCATACCAGCAATGCAGGGGGAGGACATTCAGGACAGGATATTCACTTAGGTGGATTGCAATCTGGTTTTCTTTGATACTCTTTCTGGGTCTGTTGGTTTCATCTCAGTTTCCTCTCCGACAGTTCCCCTGGTTTCCCTATTAAAGTTTCCTTGCTAACTGTTTCTCTCTGGTCCTGAAGGGGGTTTCCTGCTGGCCTTTCTTCCAACCCACGCTCCAACTGCCACAGATGCTTTAGGTTCCCACATTCCATCCCTTGACATGCTGCTCACTGTTTGAAGTGGAGACGAGAAAGCTACATACACCACCATATCCTATGAACTTTGTGGTGCCTTGTTTTCTTTGTTCCACCGCTTTACATTCTGAAAGTTTTCCATGAATGGGTTTCAGCAGCCACTTTGTTCTCAGCTGCTGCAGCCTGTTACAGAGTAACACACACCATGCTCTCTCTTGTTCATTCCTGTCCTTTTCCTTAATTTAAAATAAAAGTCCTCAGACCAAAAGGGAAGGCTCTGCTCTATATACAGGGAAACAGTCTCATGCCATACAAGCACTTTTTCCATTCCCTCCTGCAGAGCATCTCTTTGGGAAGAGTCCTTTCATCCCTGCCTCATCTGCAAGTTCCCATTTCCTTTAGGCTTTGAACACAGTCTCTCCGGTTCAGAATGCAAGGTTCCCCCTGTATTTCCTGGGGGTATCCTCTTGCTCTTCTCCCATGCAGTCAAAATTCAGAAAAACATCAAAAATATTTGTTTATGCAGTGGTGGTGTAGCCACGTTGATGCCAGGATATGAGAGAGACAAGTTGGGTGAGGTAATGTATTTTTTTGGACCTACTTCTGTTGGTGAGACACAAACTTTTAAACTACACAGGGCCTGAAGAAGAGTTCTGCATAAGATGGAAAAGTTGTCTCTCTCACCCGCAGAAGTAAGTCTAATAAAAGATCTTACCTCATCCACCTTGTCTTAAGGATGTTTGTCTCAGGCACAGCCTTCTCCTCCCCGGAACAGGCAAAAATGGAACTGGCACTGATGGAGTCCTCAAAATGGAGATGGCAGGTGTCCTACCTTTGCCTGGTCACCTCTTCTTCGCCTCCCAAAGCAAAAGTCCTTTCCATTAACAGATACCAGAGGCCTAGGTTCTCCCTCCAAGCCCCAGTCACTAGTGCAGATGGAGAAAGGGAAGAGCCACAGGGGTTTTCCTTATTCCCCCTAGCGCAGCAGGCTGCATTTTGCTCTGGGTAGTTTTTGTGGTTTCAATGGCCTTGAAGGCCAGTTCACAAAGGTTAGGCTAGATTGCGCCATTAGCCAAGCCACGTGGTCAATTGTTCTGACTTGCACCCAGAACAGGTGCAAGATGACTGACCGTCCATACCCTGGGGCTCATAGGAAGGAGGGATCACCTCCCTTCCACCCAAGGCTTATTGATTTGATAGCCTTGATCTCTCCTGTAGGATTTGCTCTGCTGATTCCACTAGGAAACCTGAATGTTTCTATATGAATATAGTGCTAAAGAATGAAGTGTCACAAGAAATCCTCCCCTCCTTGCAGAGACAGTGCAGTCCCAACTGCTCCCATTATAGCCTTTTCCACCCAGTCAAGTCAGAAAAGGAGACTTTTCTGACATTTAATCCCAGTATTGATACATTCCTACCAGCAGTGACGCTGCAAACATGGATGGGAATGAAAGGGGACTATGGTGTACTCTTGGAATTCAGGCTCAGGGATATGCTAAGCTAGATTTGGTACAAAATTGACACTTCTGGTGATGGGCGACAGCATTGGAGGTTTCCAACACTGCCCCACTGGCAGAGAGAAGTTTCTTTACGCTCCATGCCCCTCTGCAGAAACAGCCACACCAAAGAGGACATCAGCTAAAATGGCAATTTTAAAATGTGATTTATTCATCAGATACCTGTCCATTAGAAACTGATTCAGCACCAAACTCACTTCACATAGGCTGCCAGCAGCTTGTAACAGCTTTCAGTCACACCTGACCAAGGCTGAATCTGAGCTGGTGCCCTAGACCTCTGGCTGAGAAGTTTCAATGGGTTTTGTCTTTGCCACTAGTGGCTAGAGAGAAACTTAAACTACTACATAACAGGCAGACAAGAACCATCAATTCAGGGCCATAATCTTTGCTACATGTGTTACATCTCTTGGCAGATGGATGCTACAGTATTTAGAGAGATTGCTAAACTCCGCTACTGGAACTGCTCTCAGCTGCTTCAATACATTATGTTACTAAAGCTTCGCTACCCCTGGCATTTACTCTTCTGTTTCTGTCTGATGTGCTGGAGGGAGCTCTTGGGTGCTCCCATAACCTCTTAGCAAACATATGCAGCCAAACTGAAGAGGTTTGAGGGGATTTCCATCTCTGATGGAGTCAAACCCTAAACACTAGGTCAGCCCTGCAAGAGATTATATCCTTGAGGCTCACACAAATATTTCTGGACCGCAAGATACCGGTCTTTGGAATGGATCAAATGGGATCAACTGGATAGTATTTTCAGAATTTTTTTCACAAACAAGAGGACTCCAAGTGCCTTACAAGGAGTTATACCAACTCCTAATGCAAGTTATCCATGCTGCACACTACGCTGTGCTAGCAATATACTCTGTGCCACCTTCAGGAACTGAGGTACATTTTGAGCAAAAGGGCTTATTTGCCAAATTATGATGATGACTTCTTCCTTGGTTACCAGAGCACTTCACACCCCCCCCACCACCACCACCACCACCTAGGGAAACAGATTAATAGATTCCATGTGCACTCACTCTATCCTGCCTGCGGGCCCATAATATTTGGGGAACTGGCCTTGTCACAGGGTCTGGGGGAATGTGGTGAGCCCCTTGTTAAAATGTTGGCAGCGCATCACTAGTGTCTATGGTGGTTTGAGCTTCCCAGAGGATTGTCAAGTAGCTTTGTTTGGACATGAACATTGCACTAGTGCATGAGAACTATATGGTGAAAATGACCACAAACCAAAGTGCTGTGCAACTAAGTCTCATTTCATTATCCAAGCTAAGCAAAGCTAAACCTGCATAAATGGTGAAGTGAATTTGTGCAGTTCTCTTACTGGTATCAGATAAGGGTTTTCTTTTAATATCTGAATTTTAACCTGGCAGCGTGCCTTTAATATGCTCTCTATGGACTTCGCTATACCCTCACTATAGGTAACCCTCCAAGTCATGAGGTTTGACACATTCAAGGACACCACTGCTCCGTGCAGTCTGGAATCATGCATCCAATCACAGCTAATAGTGCTTCACAGAAGTGAAAGAGGCATAAGACCTGATTTTCAGAAGTGCTGAGCACTCACAACTCCACTTAGAGTCAATGGGAGCTATGGGTATTTAGCATGTTCCAAAAAAAAAAAAAAAAAAAAAAATCAGGGTCCCCAAGCACACCTACCAGAGTGCACCCACCTAACCAGAAAATGCTAGGCCACAAGGGAGAACTCCTGTACATCCTCCTACAATCACGACCCACCTTAAAGTCTTTGTTTTGAGTTCCTTTCTATTATTTGCAGTGGTGCTAGATAAAACTAGGATCATAATTATCTAATCCTCTGAACTCCTGCTAACCATTTGACCCAAGGATCTCTATACCAGGGGTGGCCAACCTGTGGCTCCGGAGCCCCATGCAGATCCTTGTATAGGCACCAACTCCAGGGCTGGAGCTATAGGTGCCAACTTTCCAATGTGCCGGGGGGTGCTCACTGCTCAACCCCTGGCTCTGCCATAGGCCCTGCCCCCACTCCACCTCCAGGGTGGGAGGGATAGCTTGGTGGTTTGAGCATTGGCCTGCTAAACCCAGGGTTGTGAGTTCAATTCTTGAGGGGGCCATTTAGGGAACTGGGGTCAAAATCTGTCTGGAGATTGATCCACGGGGTTGGACTAGATACCTCCTGAGGTCCCTTCCAACCCTGATATTCTATGCAGAGCCCAGCTGCATGTTCCTTTCAACACCCCTTCCCACCCCCTCCCCTGAGCCTACCATGCCCTCATTCCTCCCCCTCAGAGCCTCCTGCACACCACAAAACAGCTGATCGGGAGGTGCAGGGAGGGGGAGATGCTGATCAGCAGGGCTGTGGGAGGCACTGGGAGGAGCAGATAGGGACCTTACTGTGGCTCTTTGGCAATGTACATTGGTAAATTCAGGCTGAGGTTGGCCACCCCTGCTCTATAGAGTGCTACATTTAAATTTACCTTGTATATTCCCATCTGGGTATTCTAAAGACTGAATATTTATCTAGTGCTTTACCTCTTCAGGGCACTGTCAATATCAATCAATCATCATAGCTTCAAGGCAGGTAAATGCTGTACCCCTGTACAGCTAGGTTATGCTTTGCCCAAGAAATCAAGATTAGAAGGCAGAATTTCTGCTTCCAGAATTGTATTCAGTTCACCAGATCATGCTGCCTCACTGAGCAGCACAGGCCCATTTTGGATTTCTCAGAATGACCTCATTAAGTGGTGGTAAACTAAAGTGCTTTTGACAGGGAAGCAGAAAGTCACTTGGAGGTCTCCTGGTTACAGACAATCCTATACTGTTTAATTCCATTTGCAGAGTGAAAACCCTTGGTGAGATTAGACTTCACTTTAACAATCAGTCAGTTCAGCCAACAGGGAGGCTGTTCACACTAGTTTGTTACCATGTCAACAGTCATACCTATTACGTTTCAGATGGACTATTACTACTCTTACAAGTGACTTCCTCAATAGGCGATTCACTCAAACACACACACACACACACACACACTTACACTTTAACCCAGACTTCAATATTTTTGGATTTCACCTGTACTAACACGTCAAATAACATATGCCATGTCATTCTAAAAATTGGTCTGATCACATTTAATGCACTAGGCATATTTGCCACATTTTGTCTTACATTTATGGAACTCTTTGCCATGCTATCTTAAAGAGCATCCTCAAGTCCTGTTTAAGATTCCTTTGCCTAGGTTACTACTATGGGAAGGATCAGGGCCGGTGCTACCATTTAGGCAAACTAGGCGGTTGCCTAGGGCGCCAAAATTTGGGGGCGCCAAAAAGCGGTGCCCCCAATTTTTTTTTTTTTTTTTACAGCGTTCCTACGCCCCCTCCCCGAGCGCGCGGTCGCCGCTCCACTTCTCCCACCTCCCAGGTTTGCAGCACCAATCAGCTGTTTGGTGCCGCAAGCCTGGGAGGGGAGGAGAATTAGAGCGGGGGCGGCGTGCTCGGGGAGGAGGCAGAGCAGAGGTGAGCTGGGGTGAGGAGCTGCCGCACGGCTCCCCGAGGGGGGGGGGGGAAGCTGCTTTGGGGGGGTGCCTCAGGGCAGAGGGTGGGCGGGGAGCTGCCGCAGGGCTGGGGGGGGGGGGGGGAGGGGGCGCGCAAGGTGGAAGTTTCGCCTAGGGCACGAAACTTCCTTGCACCGGCCCTGGGAAGGATTGAATTAGTTTCTTTTGCCAAGATGAGTAAAAAGTATCCAAACTGACCAGTTTTATTTTCTAGCCACCATCAGTTAGTCAATTGTTATAGGATGAATATCTCCTTATTGGATTCCTTTCTGTTGTTACAAGCTTGTTGCATCTCGTCTTAAATTAATCTCCAATCCTGCAGACACTTATCCAAATGCTTAAGTAAGATTGTACATATTCCCCCATGGATTCAATGGGACTCCTCATGTGCTTAAAGTTAAGCATGTACCTAAGTGTTTGCAGTGTCAGGGCCTCAGACTTTAAGCTCTTTGGGGCAGGTACTTTTTAAACCTATGTTCATCCAGCACCTAGCACAGCAGCATCCTGATCCAGACTGGGCCCTTTGAGGATTGCTGTAAAAAATATTTGTCTATCTTCTTCACCAAAACATGAGGATTCTACTGGCGCTTGACAATCCCAGGTTGTACTGCTTCTCGGCTGCCTTTAGTCAGCTCAACAGTCTATCTATCCCCCTTAGCCAGTGCAGATTTGTAGCCACAACACATTCTTGTAAGGGTGAAATATGGGTTTTGTTGTATTTTACCCTCACTGTAAAGATTCTGTGGCAGATTAGATACTACATCTGCAGATTTCTATTTTACATTGGTTTGGGAATGAGGAATGGAAGGAAGAACAGAGGCTGTGAACAATGTGCAGAAATCCCACATTTAGTCCAAGACTCCCAGGTGTCCTTTTTCCAGTGTCTCAGACTAGAGACTAGATGATTTCTCAAACACATATGGGTTTATCTCGATCCTACAACCCTGTAGTTTCACTCAGTGATAGATCATGTTCGGTGAGGTGGTAGCCTCACAGACAAACAGCACAGGGTTGTGTGTAGATTGCCAAGGACTATTCAGAAATACAAAGCATTGCCTGTGTGTGTAGGGGCGTCAACTGCAGGGGAGCCCAGTTGCTAGGCTGGATACTTTCCAAAGCAATAACACAATGAACATGCAGGGACAGCCCTACCACTGAACATTATGGATCCAGACAGTTCCTGTGCAGGAGACACTGACATGTCATGTCTCTAGTGACAAATACAGGACACATTTAGTAGGGAAAGCCACTTATTTAGGATGATTCTTAGGGAAGCAATTTAAGCCCAATATTAGCAATGACTGATATTTAACAGGGATGTTAATTCTGCTTAATAGGGACAGCTTCAGAGGATTTATAGAATCATAAAAATGTCAGGCTGGAAGGAACCTTGAGAGGTCATCTAGTCCAGCCCCCTGTTCTGAGGCAGGTCCAAGTATACTTAGACCATCCCTGACAAGTGTTTGTCCAGCCTGTTCTTAAAAACCTTCAGTGATAGGGATTCCATAACCTCCCTTAAAAGCCTATTCCAGTGCTTAACTATTCTTATCATTGGAAAATTTTCCTGAATATCTAACCTAAACCTCCCTTGCTGCAGATTAAGTCAATCATTTTTTGTCCTACCTTCAGTGGACCCAGAACAACTGATCACCATCCTCTTTATAACAGCCTTTGACATTTTTGAAGACTTATCAGGTTCTCCCTCCATTATTTTCTCAAGACTAAGTTGGTTTAACTTTTCCTCATCAATCAGGGTTTCTAAACCGCTGATATTTTTGTTGCTCTCCTCTGGACACTCTCCAATTTGTCCACATCTTTCCTAAAGTGTGGCCCCCAAAACCGGACCCTGTACTCCAGCTGAGGCCTCACCAGTGCCGAGCAGCATGGGACAACTATATCTCATGTCTCACATACAATAGTCCTGTTAATACACCCCACAATATAAGCTTTTTGGGTTGTTGGTTTTTTTTGCAACAGCATCACATTGTTGGCTCACTTCCATATAGTGACTGAGCAGAGTACTTCCCTAGCACTGGTCTCCAGTATTCAATCACTCCCTCCACATCATCTCCATCCATGTACTGGGCTCCTATGCTAGGCATCTTCGAACTACCTCTTCCACAAGTAGTAGAGTCAAACCCTTTCCTTGGGCAGACTATACCACCTCCCAGCATCAGGGGTCTAGCCATTAACAGAACAGGTTCGGTAGCATTCCAGAGGGACATATTCCTATTAAAATAGCATCTTTAGTCAGTCAGGAATGCCACTTAATGAGGACTGAAAAGTCAGCCAAAAGAGCTTGAACTCAGCAGTACTAGAAGTAGTAACCAGCATTAAAAAGAGATTAGTGTTGCATTCATGATCCCCAGATAAAGAACAAGAGGTACATGATTTAACATGAACAGTTACAAATAAATAAGTACTTTCCCCATCACTTACCTACCCCATTCTGGAGTCAGGAATCCATACAATCTCTAGTACAGTAGTGACCCATAACAGTAACAAAACCATTACACCACTGAACCTATGCAAGATACCCAAACAAACCCTCAAATTACTCAACACATGCAAGTCTGCCCACTTGCAAAATAACCACATTACAAGACACAAATACAAGTAAAAATCATTACTGTGCACTAATCCTACCACAGTTAGGAAAAACCACCAGCTCACAGGAACAAATCTTTACCTGCTCCACATCAAACACCACTTCTACTTCATTAAGGCAACAATTCAGTCACCTGTTGCAGCTTTATAGTAGCTATTGTCCCTGGGACAAGTTCAACAAGAATTAACTTCCTGAATCAACATTCTTTTCCTTCATGGGTTTGGCTATTTTAACTGATTGGGTGTGGAAGAAATCCCATTGTCCCATGAATTGCCCAAAAGATAGTGGTAAAACTCCCTGGTAACAATAAATGCTTTTGGTGTTTGTTTTCTAATCACCTTATCAATCAATCACTTCCAGGTCAGCAAGGAACAAAGCTATAAAAGCTTCCCTAGTCTGTCAGTAGAAATGCAGGTGTAGCTGTGTGTAACTGAAAGCAGAAGGTGGCTGGGAAGGGTGTCTGAAATGTAAAACTATAGCTTGATTTGCCTGGAGAGGAAAATAGGGATGTTTTAGCAAAACCACAATCACTTAGAGTTTCACTGTTGTCACCATACTCAATACTAGGGCTGCTCAGAACTTCATGGTGATAGGGTCTCAGAACCTCTTGCTCTGCAAACACAAGCCCCTTCCATTTGAGCTAAGGGAGAACATCTGTCATTTATCAGCAATGTAGGCTTATGGTATACAGTTGAACAGTAGAGGACAATGATATTCTGCCCAGAAGTTAAGTACCATAAGAATTCAGAAAACATTTCTTATCTATAGCCCTTTAAGCCAAACTTGAGTATAGTTAGAGAAGCACATTATTTTAAATTACAATATACTGGATGTGTTCTCAAGCCAGGTGTCAGAGTAGAAAATTGGGATAGCTACTCCCGAGCTACCCATGTTCCCAGCTCTGTCCTTATCAACTGTATGTTAATACTAAACATGATTGTAGTCAAATAGTTAAGGATGTTTAATTTTTATCTTTAGGTTTCAGAGTTAACCCAAATTGATCTGTGCAGTGGCAATTCATGCTATTGTTTGTCTTTCTGCAGGCTCAGGAATAGAGCACTGCATCAGGTCACATTTGGAAGGTTTCTTCACAATCTCCGGTCTGGAATATTTTATAAAACTCAAAACTTAAATTCTGCAGAAACGAACTGATCCATTGGAGCAGTGTCCTTATTGTGACTGCCCCATCTACTGTTCTTTTGAGGCTGCAGATGCTGTTCAATATCATCTGGAGAATAGAGGCGGTCCCATCTGACTGGCAAAAAGGCATTAATGTACCACTTTGGAAATGCAAAGGCAGAAAATGAGACTGTTCTAGGATATGCAAGTCAAGGGATTCATTGCCAAACTTCACTTGCTTGAGCAATCAAGTAGCATCACCTCAGACCTGGAGGAGATATCCACCCCCAAGGAACCAAAGAGAGGTTCTGCTCAGCGACTGCCTCTCCAAGTAGACACCACACTCTGGGCAGTGAGAAGTGTGTGTGTGGGTGTGTGGGTGTGGGGGGGAGGGGCAGGGAAACAAACACCAAAATTGGCACTGACTACATTGGTGCCAGTCCCCCCGGCACCAGGACTGTTGATGGAGCCAGTTTCAATAACCACCTTGGCAATGGCAAAGCCGTCCCCAGAGCCAACACATGGGTGAAGCTGAGAGAAAAGAGGCCAGATGCAGCTTTAGACATTGGCAACGGAGGAGAAGAAATGCCACTCCTTTGAGGACAAGACCTTCAGCAAGGGAGTAATGCTGGGTGGACAGGCATCACAGGCGTCAGTACCAGCAAAGGCACTGGCTTGGTGCCGAGGTACATCCACATAGAGTAGTCAAGATCTTCCTTGAGGGTGACATCGCTACTGACTCTGCACCAAAGCCAAGACATCACCCCCCTGCATCGCCATTTGAGGAATACTATTCTTCCTCATCATTACCAGGCTATGCATTTTCTCTGGCATTGACCAGAGAAGCCTCCCTGCTATCATTCGCAAGCAACCGTAGAGCCCGCAGAGGAGGTGCTCCCCACAGGGCACTGACCCAGCACAGGTGTGTAGCTGATCCCCTTCCTACAGACCCCGGAAGAGAAGGAGATCAGGCTTCACAGTGGCATCACTGCCTGGACCACCAACACCAGAATCAGAGCTGCCAGGCCAGTGCCGAAGACCTGCAGGAAGATCAGCAACAACCTCAGTGTCCACTAAAAGAATCTTCACTGTATTTGGACAAGGGAGTCCATTCAGCCCCCATCCCACCAGCCAATGATTTCAGGGCATTCCAGGATCTCCTAGCATGTATTGTGGAGAAGCTGGCTATAGAAATGATAGTCATTCAGGAAAAGTCACGCAAACTCTTTGGCAGGTCAGATCCTACCAAAATCACCCTGCCCACCAATGAGGATATACTGGAACCGGCCAAAGCCCTCTGGCAAACCTCAGCCACTGTTCAGCCAACTTCCATGGGGGTGGAGAAGCATTCTCCTTCAAGCTCCTGTGCATGTGGATCTCACTCATGGTATACTGATGCCCTGCACAGGAGTTGGGAATTTTCTGTAACAGTGTCCTATAAGGGTTCCCTCGTGCTTCCCCTCCCAACAGCATAAAGGGCTGAGTGACTCCAACTGCACACTAGTTCCTTCTGACCACCCTTTTCAGAGAGTCAGAACCTCTCAGTGTTCCTCCATCTCCTTTAATTAGTTTTGGATTAGGATAGAGAGTTTGCTTGTGTCTGTAGTAATTGCTTTAGGTTTTTTTCATATATACTTTATTTCTTTTTGACCCCCTGGTGCAATAAAAAAAAATGCAGCTTAAGGCTAGGTCAGTTGTATTTGTCAGTTTCACTGGGCTGCCCGCCATTTGTCTGTCTTGCTCCCCCAGCTTCAAGTCTTTTCCATTATGTAAAAGAACAATAGCTCTGTATGATGGACGAGATATGTGTTTATACTGTCTCAGGGACAGTCAGTTAACAGCAAAGCTGCAAGGCTTTTAATAAATGCACATAAAGCTAGAGAATCAAAGCTTTGACTTTCCATAAGAAATAGTTTGAGAACACCTTCAGACACAGAGGCTTTGAGGGATCAAGGGACTTCAACCCCTTCCCTGCTCTAGTCATGCCTTCAGCGCTCAGGAGATGGAAGATTCTCTGCACCTTGAAGTCTTTAAACCATGATCTGAGGACTTCAATGGCTCAGACACAGGTTTGATATAGGAGTGGGTGGGTGAGATTCTGTAGCTACTAGCCTGTGTTGTGCAGGAGGTCAGACTAGATGATCATAATGGTCCCTTCTGACCTTAAAGTCTATGATTCTATGATTCTAACTATTGCAGCAGTTCTCTTCTGTCTGTCATGGGGAAAGTTTTTGCTTCTACCTTATAGGCCCAAACCACTGATATCTTAAGGATCAAGAGAAGACAACAACAAGCTGGCTTCACTCCCACAGTGGAGCAAAACTTCACCGTGCGCCAGCTTATTGAAAAGGCATGAGAATCCAGTTCACATTGCATTGGTGGATCTCAAGACTGCATTTGACTCTCTTGACAGGGAATTGCTTTGGCTGATCTTGAAATTTATGGCATCTCCGACAAGCTTTGTAGAATGCTCCATCTCCGATGATTCTTCAAGCTGTGTTCTTGAATATGGGGAAAGAACCACCTTCTTACAAATTAATTCAGGCGTTCAACCAGGATGAGCTGCCACCCCAGAACTCTTCAATGGCATCAGATTATGTGCTTGGCCCGACACTAAATAAATGCATTTTAGACATAGGCCTTAATGATAAGAACCTCACCATTGTCCATTTTGCTGCTGACATACTGCTAGTGGTTGAACCAGTGGATGAGCTAGTTGCAGCATTTAAAGCCCTGGAAAGCTCAGCAGCAAAAGTTGGCTTGAAAATTATTTGGGGTAAAACCAAAATTCTTCCAGTCAGTGATTTTGAACATGTTTCAGGCTCTAGCAGCTTAGTGGGCAACCACCCAGTCGAGAGAGTCAGGTATTTCACCTTCCTTTGCTCTGTTGACGAAAACATAGGTGGCATTGAGAGAGAAATGGAAGCCCAGCCTGCAAAAGCATCATTAGTAATGGGGCAGCCTCCTCAAAAGCATCTTTCGCAATCAGTAGAGATAGGCAGAGAGATTAAGCAGAGGATATACACTGCTTCAGTAGTCAGTAAGCTGATCTTTGGGACTGAAACTTGACCGCTCACTGTCAAGATTGAAAAGAAGATGGACACCATTCAGTTGAAGAATCTCTGAATGATCAAAAACATCAAATAGTATAAAGTCAAGTCGAATTAAGAGCTCCATTGTCTAATTAAACAGGTCCTGGTCTCTCAAACAATTGGCCAGCACTCTTTGGCTCATGATGTATTTGGTGGTCTCTACTCTGTCCTTGTGACAGCATAAGAACTAACCAACCTAACCTGTCTACTTGTTCAGCGTGGCCCCGATCTCAGCTGTGTTGAATAGGTTAAGGGGAGAGGCATAGTGGCAGAACTTTCTTTCTCAAAGAGTCTCCAAGCTAGGGTGACCAGATAGCAAGTGTGAAAAATCAGGACAGGGGGTGTGAGGTAATAGGTGCCTATATAAGAAAAAGCCCCAAATATTGGGACTGTCCCTATAAAATCAGGACATCTGGTCACCCTACTCCAAGCCCAGTTTGAAGATGGCTGAGCATTCGACCTTGCTAGGAAATAGCAAGCTCTGAAGCTTGCTCAGTTATTTATGGAAAAAGTGTCTGCCATCCGTGCTCTTTGTTTGCTTAATGATTCCTCCAGCTTGCATGTTTCCAGAGAGGATACGAATTAGATGACTATCCTGATTGCTAAGGAAATATTTTACTGAGATACTGGAAATTGAATCAACACCCAAGGAGGAAGAACAGATTATGATGCAACTATTAATGAGCATCAAAAAGAGTTTTCAAGAAAATGGGGACATTTTTGGGAGCCCTTTGGGGATGATGTTAATTGTTGAATATGACCCATCGGTCATGACAAACATGATACAGAGAAATCTCATCTTTTGGATTTTCTATCTTAAAAATCATTAGATCCTCTTTTCTTTCTCTGTCTCCCACTGATGTTGGAAGGCACAAATTGAAACAACACAAGATCTATCGGGGAAAATATTAGTTTTATTAGGAACAAGGGAAATCTGCTAGGTCTCTTTTTCCTCCCCAGCATGATGTAAGATAGGTAAACAGTTAAGTTTTGGGGAACTGGCTGGCAAAGGGGATTGCTAGTGGGCTAGAGAACTTTTCACATCTAGAACATCACTTCAAATCACAGCCACATTCATAGTGACTGATAGTTGTGGCAATCTGCTGGCTCTTTGGTGGCCTGTGTGAAATCCAGTGTTGGATTTAATCCCTTGCTAGGCTAGCCCAAGAGCTGAACAGACCTGGAGACTAAACTCAGCTTCCCACCAGCTCCAGTTTAAGGGGAATGCTGGTGCTGTCACATGCCATGCTGACACAGCTTGTGCAATTCAACATCCAGGGCAATCAGACTAGCATGACGTTTACAAAAAGAACCAGAAGTTGGGTTTTACTCCTTTGTTGGCGCAGCATGTCCCTGCTCAGTAACCAGCGCTATCCACCCATAGGAAACAAAACTCAATGTAAAAATACGTGAACAGTTATGGACAACACCCTGATAGCGTCCCAACGAGTTGTGGTGTTGAAGGTAGGTTTACTCAGGTTTCTTTCTTTGGGAAAAGATTTTGAGGCCTTGTGGCCATTTAATGTATAAAGCACATGAAGTCTGAAAATGCTGAATGAACAGCATGCATGAAGCACTTTGGGATGAAAAATAAGTTAGTACAACAAAGGCTACAGGACATGTGCAACTGACGAGCCAACTTTTGTCCTCAACTGTGTACCCAGCTTTAACTGACCCCAGTGCAAGGGCTGGACTTAGCTCCACAGAAGGGGCCCAACAAATCATCAGTGGAGGGCTCATAACAATGAACTGTAAAAGGGGTGGGGGGAGTTTTACTTCATAATGCAGACAGGAGGCATGAAAAGTTAGGAGTTCTGGCTGATTTTTTTTTACCTTAGCAAGAACAGGGCTCTCCAGTCTCATCTTCCCAATTTTTCTGGGAGAGTTTATGTCCATGGGTGCTGTCTTAGCCCTTAATAGAAGGGGGAGAGGTGTTGGATGTTTAGCAACAGATCTCTATCTATAGGGCTTTTAAGTGGGTCGATATCAACCACCACCCAGGGGTTTGGGCAGTCTGAATAAGAGTCACTTCCTCTCTCAGTCATTGTCTATGTACTTAATATCTATGATGTAATACTTCTGGTGCTTGACCACATCTTCCAGGAAAGACAACATAGAGAAGGGATAAGATTTCCCAGGAGGCACCTAAATGACTTAGGAGCATAAAT
Source organism: Emys orbicularis (assembly GCF_028017835.1). Taxonomy (NCBI): domain Eukaryota; kingdom Metazoa; phylum Chordata; order Testudines; family Emydidae; genus Emys; species Emys orbicularis. Next base: position 28,202,206 of record NC_088698.1, read on the forward strand.
ACCCTTTGAAAAAGCACCTAAGAATTTCTAGTGGGGGAAAAAATGACCCCAGTTCTGGCCTTCCTTATATACCAGCACACACGGCATAAACCTGTTCATTTTCTCCCTTTCAGATCATGTTAAAGAAAATGGGTTAGAGGGAAGAAGAGTTTAAATTCTTTAGGGCAAAGAACATTATCTGTCCATGGTTTTGTAGTTCTGCATTATGACAAAATGTGGCAGATGTGGAGCAGATAAGAATAGTGATGTGTAATAGTTTTATGAATACTATATGGGACCTGCTCAGTGAGATGAAGTATATATGATGGGTTATTACACTTTCCTACATGAATATCCTGATCTAGCTTAACAGGGAGGCTGCTGGAAAAACACGCAGGAAAGCAACACCCGGGCTATAGATAAGTAACCTTCCAACAAACTCTTGGGGGGCAATTACAGGACAGAGGCCTAGGGCCAGCTGTTTTGGCAAGGATGGGAGCCTAGAGGCCAAAGGGACACAACAGCTAAAGGGACTCTGGAGGGAGAGTTAGGAGTGTGCTGTTTCTGGGGAGAACATACTGAGAAGAACCAGACACAAAAATGTCTGACGCAGTTTCCAGGGGCTGGTAAGCTTTGAGGCAGTTACACATGGTTCTAGTTTTAAGACCTATTTCCACTGAATTTCTTTGGTTCTAAATAAATAATACTTTGCTTTAAAGAGAGTTTCTGGTTACTAGATACTATAGTCATAGGAAATGAACTGCAGGCCTGCTGAGGTAATCACCCTTAGTACCTGAGGACTGCAGCCTGAGGCCCAGTCTGAGAGTGGGAAAATTGCATGATTCCACCCCGAGAGATTATGGGCCAAGACAGGCCACGGTGGGCAGTGTGCAGCACTATAAGAGGCCAAGAAGGGACAGTTAGACCAGTAACTGTGACAAACAAACAATTATCCTACTGAGTAACATTGCCTCTGGCTACAACAAACAATTCTTGTAAAGACAGAGCAAGTTGAATGGGATAAATCTGGACTCTTCTTCCAGGTTAAATAAACTGAGGAGACGCTCTTCCCCTTTGAAATTCATTCATCTCCGTTAGGCAGCATTAAAAGATCTTTTCCTGGTACATTAGCTAGACACCCCCACGCAGTTACATTTCACACAAATGCAGAGAGACCATTCACCCAAGTTTCAGCACTTTTAATATCCTTTGTTTCAGATGTTACTGGACAGTGTCAGTCAGTAAGAACTACATCAAGGGCTGTGTCACACAACTGTTAAAATGTAAATAAGAGGGATTCTAATCTACCCATTTGCAAATGCTGATCTCATTCTGTGCAAACACTTGGCAAACTACCTTAAAATGACTGAGTGCCTGTGAAAGGTGCTGCGGTGACAGCTCGGGACAGAAGTCCTTGTTAGCTACAGCAGAGGTATAGAGTGAGCAGTAACATGCAAGCTCCCCCGCTCCCATTGCCCTGCCAGCATGCGTATAGCTGGATGGAACATGGTTAGGACGGAGAATAGTTTAGCCCCCATATCGCATAGGGAGGTGTTAATTCAACTGCTGGCCTTGCAACTTAGACTTGCAGAGAGGTGATTGTCTGAAATAGATACCTAACCAGTAATATCAACGAATTTCACATAGGCCCCTGAATAGCTCTCAGACAGGCTGGAATTAAGCTGACTTTATCTTTTACTTTACTAACGCCATTTCTTTACCTTCCCCACCATTCTGTTTCACAGTTCTCCTTTTGCTCGGGTTTTAGTCTCTCCCCCTCCCCCCCACAAGCCTGTCTTCCTTGATTAGAGATTTCCCCCCTCAATAGTGTGATCAGCTACAAAACAAAAATACTGTACACTTTTAATTGTAGGTCTCATTTTCTGAAAAGGAATTCTAGGATACAGTGTTCTACACCCAGCAAGCTTTCAGCAAAAGGTAAGAGGATCCCAGCTGGTGTAAAAATATATTTTAAATAAAATAGAGTTTCTATAGGAGAGCAAGCTATGTTGTACATTTCTAATTCTTTAGAATATTTTACAGCAGCCAGAGGCCCGGTTGTACAGTCTACACCCTAAAAAAAGTTCATGTACAGTCATGCTTCAGCAGATGAGGGCAAGTCTACAAAGCAAAGAATTGGATGCATTCGGTGCATGAACAAAAGTCATGTACTTTAAGTGTAAGAAAACGTAAACTTCCTAAAAAGCCAGCCAATTGGTTAAGGCAAGAAGCAGATTTAATGCAATGCAATTCTAGCCTTACTCCTGTAACTCGCCCATAAAAAACTAAAGCTACTTTCACTTGTTGGTCCAGCTTAGCAACTGGATAAGTCACAGCTTCAGTTGCATTGGTTTTGGCCTAAATTGAGGAAACCGCTGCAGTTGAATGTTGAACAGCTTCTCCCATGGAGAGGACACAGTCACAAGATCTCCCACACATTTGTAAGAAAGGGTAAGTCTGCATCCTTTAAACACGGAGCACATATCATCGCACACATGCAGGCCTTCAGTTAAGGGAGACACTGTAACATATCAAGTTTAACATGGGTTCCAGGATGAAGAGCCAGACTTGAACCAGAGTTTTCTCCCTAAGAAGGCTGTATGCCCACAGATGGCAGTAGGGCAAACTGAATGGGTGGCTTCAGTCTCTACCTCTCAACTGGAAAAACGAGAGGGGTGTTAAAGGAAAATAAGGGAGCCCCTGAGGTCCAGATCCTAAAAGCTATTTGGGCTCCTAATAACTTTCAGGACCTGGGCTTGCAGTGTGTGTTCAGCTACCACAGGAACTGGGTACAGCCAATACACCCAGCTAGTCACTGCACCCAGTATGAAGATGTTACATTATCCTGGCAGCTGACTGTGCAGACTGCACACGGAGTGTGAGCAGTTCCTCAAGTGTATGGCAGCCTGGAACGGTAGCAAGCTAGTGACTAGTGTGAAAGCCAAGAGTATTTGGGCCATATCTGAAAGGTGACGGATTCAGAGAGGGGAAAGTGAATGTGTGGTTTTCACACTACACGTATCATTCCGGCCTCACTCTGAGGACAGCACTCGAGAGTATGCAGATACCTCACACTGGCACAATTTAAATATGCAGAAGACAAACGTATAATGCATCTTATTCCAAGAAGTATACTTCAGAGAGCAGAACAGTGTAACAATGTTAGTCTGCAACAGGTACCAGTCTTTGTATATATGGTTCCTATTTAATTAGTAGGAATGCCTATAAATAATTATGGAGACAAGGTGGGTGAGGTAATGTCTTTCGTTGGATTAACTTCTGTTGGTGAGACAAGCTTTCAAGCTTACCAAGACCTGAGGAAAAGCTCCGCGTAAGCTCAAAAGCTTGTCTCTCTCACCAACAGAAGTTGGTCCAATAAAAGATATTACCTCCCCCACATTGTCTCTCTAATAACCTGGGACCAACACAGGTACAACACTGCATATAAATAATTGTGTTCAATTATTTCCATAGCATACTCATTTCACAATCCCTTGTACTTTAAAGCTGTTAGCACTGCACCAGACCACCTTCAAAGGGGACAGCTGGTTAATTGTTTAAAATGGACTCCCTTACAGCAGTGAGTATCACATTAATTCTCAACACCATTACCATGGTTTATTATTTTTAAACACGTCACTCCGTTTCATTGTCCATGCTAACATCTATTTCTATCCTAATTCAGCACTAGCACAATGCTGCAGTGTTTGGGTTGCACACACTAAGTGGGATGGGGACTGAATCAGGTTTTCAATGAAAAGTTTTTATTTATATGAGCATTTCTGATCTTGGTTAGTAGGAAGAGTTTTTTTTTTTTTTTTTTTTTAAAAAGCAACACCTTTAAAACTTTGGGCTGAACCTACCCTGTCATGTCCTTTTAAGGGGATCCAAGATTTGTTTTGTGTTTCAGACACGTCTAAAACTGAACACAATCTCCAAGGAGAAAATAATGTATGAAGTGGGACTTAGATAAGATAGGAAGGCAAAATGGTGATTAAAATCTGCCTATGATTAGCTAGCTAATGCAGTGAAATGCTTTTAAATACTGTAGATTCCCCATTAGCTGGCAGCCAGCTTTATGAAAAGCTCTGAAAACAACTTCTAGCTGAGCCTTATTTGGACGTGGTATTTAGTATTGAACGTAACATTCAGCTTGAATCCCGACACTTGGGCCTGGTCATTCAGAAGTGGGACCGGTTGCGGCGAGGTCGATCCGCTTGTCCCAATCCTCACTTGCCCCTTTTGCTACGGCCTCTCCTAGAAGGCGGCTTTCCCATGCCCCCCGCTGGTGAGCTTGCAGAAGATGCCACTGCAATGTTGATCTGTCCTTCCTGGATTTCCTGCCTGGTCTCAGCTGGGAGATGGTTGATTTTCTGTTGTGTTTCTAAGTAGAACATGACATCTCGCAGCTGCTCCTGTATCTCTGTGATCTGCAGGTCCTTCTGCTCACAAGTTTCCTTTAGAACCTTCTCTTCTTCCTTTAGTTTGTTCTGCAGTAAGACCTGATTTGCTCGCAAACATTTGTTCATTTCCTGTTCCTCCTTTAGCTCATTGGAGAGTTTGGCCACCTTGTTATTCAGCTGAACGCACCTTACACACAACAGACAAGAAGGAAAAAGCAAATGAGACATTGCAGCCACAGTGGCCTAATTATCAGAGGAGTTAAGCTATCAGGGGTGTTAAGTCAGACAAAGTTTATAGAATCACAGAAGGGTACGGCTGGAAGAGACCCCAAGAGGTCAAGTCCAGCCCCCTGGGCTGAGGCAAGACCAAGTAATCCTAAACCATCCCTGACAGGGGTTTGTCCAATCTGTTCTTAAAAACCTCCAATGATGGGGTTTCCACAATGTCCCTTGGAAGCCTGTTCCAGAGCTTAATTACCCTTAGAGAGTTAGAAAGTTTCTTCCTACTATCTAACCGAAATCTCCCTTGCTACAAATAAAGCCGATTACTTCTTCTCCTACACTCAGTGGACACAGAAAACAACTGATCACTGTCATCTTTATAACAGCCCTTAACAGATTTGAAGACACAGTAATCAGTCACCCTTCAGTCTTTTCTCACGACTAAACATGCCGTTTGTTTAACCCAGGGGTAGACAACCTATGGCACGGGTGCCGAAGGCGGCACATGAGCTGATTTTCAGTGGCACTCACACTGCCCAGGTCCTGGCCACCAGTCCGGGGGGCTCTGCATTTTAATTTAATTTTAAATGAAGCTTCTTAAACATTTTGAAACTTTATTTACTTTACATACAACAATAGTTTAGTTATATATTATAGACTTATAGAAAGAGACCTTCTAAAAACGTTAAAATGTATTACTGGCACGCAAAACCTTAAATCAGAGTGAATAAAAGAAGACTCGGCACACCACTTCTGAAAGGTTGCCAACCCCTGGTTTAACCTTTCCTCACAGGTCAGGCTTGCTAAACCTTTTCTCATTTTTGTTGCTCTCCTCTGGGCGCTTTCCAATTTGTCCACATCTTTCCTAAAGTGTCCAAAACTGGACACAGAACTCCAGCTGAGCATCCCTCACGAGTTTTGAGGGGAACAGGGCAATTGCCTCCCATGTCTTACATACGGTACTCTTGTCAATACACTCCAGAATGATATTTGCCTTTTTCGCAGCTGCAACACATTATTGCCTCTCATTCCATCTGTGATCCACTATAACCCCCACATCCTGTTCAGCAGTGCTACTGCCTAGCCAGTTATTCCCCATTCTGCAGTTGTGGATTTGATTCCTCCTTCCTAAGTGAAGCACTTTGCACTCGTTTTTATTGTATTTCATCTTGTTGATTTCAGACCAATTCTCCAATTTATCAAGATCATTTTGAATTCTAATCCTGTCCTTTGAAGTGCTTGCAACCCCTCCCAGCTTGATGTCATCTGCAAGTTTTATAAGTGTACTCTCCATGCCATTATCTAAGTCATTAATGACAATATTGAACAGTAATGCAGCAGGAGGATTAATGTGTCAGGATTATACTCTTTTGGGTTAAAACAGAGATCTAGGCATTGGCTAGATGTTAGAATCAACTGGTACCACCAAGATGCGAGGACAACAAGCTACAGTGTAGAAGGACAAAGAACCATCACATGTTAACAGTCATCCCTTATCACACAGGTTTTCCAATCCAGCCTATGGTTTACTGGCAATTTTGTGTCATCCGTTTGCCTACAAACACATGTTCCACACGCAGTATGGTACGGTGGCTTGAGCAGACTACGGACTTTCTGGATGATCATCGGATAGTCACCACCTTTGTGCCCCAATTTAATCAGTGCGTATGACAGGGATAATGCTTGCCGAATTTCCAGGAAAGTGTGTAAAGCACCAGGGATGACAGGGACTGTACAAGAGTGCTAGGGATTGTTACAAAGACAGACACTATGTTAGGCATCTTTAATTTAGATGCTTCAAAGTTTGTTTTAATAATGCATTATTCATGGGGAATTCCTCCTTCCAGCTGCTTTCCTTCCTTTGCAGGTTGTATTCCTTCTGACTACACAGCTGACTGGCTTCCACTTCTGAGTGGGCATGGAAGGAGAAAGATTTAATGAATGCTAACCAAGCAATCTATGTGGAAAGAGCAGAAGCTCAAAAGCTGCATTCCATGCTACAGCCACTTTAAATACATCAGACACCCACAGAGGTGGGACATCGGATTTTTAAAGTCAGGGTCCTTACCACACCAGTTGAGGGTATTAAAAATATTCATATTCAAGAAGTACTGAGAACCTGATGAAGAGGGTTTTAAAAAGTCAGATCCAATTTGAGTCTTAAAGTAGCGTGTATAAAAACCCAGAGCTAGACTTGTTAAAAATCTACTTTTAGAGACAGAAACATACTTCCTTTCCACAGATTGTTTCTCTTTAAGTAAGTTGTTCAGCCTGTGCTCCAAATTGTCACATTTCTCAATGGTCTCTTTAAATTTAGTCTTCATGTTGTTAATCTGTAAAAACAGACAGACATTTCAAACAGGTCAAAGTCCTGTGCACTTTCATTATGACAGTCATGTTTTCGGGAGCATTTTCTAGACTTTGACCAATTACTGAATGAGGTGAGCAAGTGTTCAAAAGATTGAAAGCAGCAGAAACCCCCCCCCTTTTTTTTTTTAAAGAAGAAATCCCTATAAATGCTGCTAGCCAAAAAAGAATAAGAATTAACAGAAACACTGACAAGAGGCTAATTGTTATGGAATCTGCTTCTAGAGAACCGCACCTAAGCTTGTAAAGATGGTGTGGGGCAGACCTTGGGGGACACTAAATAAGCCTACAGCAAATCCCTAAGTTGCTGCCCTCTTTTTCTGAAGTTTAAATTTAAAGAGAGTTAGTTTAGCAGTTCACATTCAGATGCTGGCTCCACTTCAGTGTTTACTAAGCAGCAGCCGACCTCTGTCATAGGACAGTGACCTATTGACATTATCTCTCAGTCATGCATAATGCAAACCAAAAAAGTTGCATATGTCCGGGTATGCGTCCTGTTCCACTGTAATATACAACCAGGCACCATTGCTTTGCTTAAAGAGAGCCACACTCCAATACGTGATCTGGGGACTAAATATGATGTATGAAAAAACAAAAAACAAACAAGGAATGTCTTTGTATCCTAACCCAGTGAACAGAATGATGGCTCAAAGTGGGGAAAGAGAGAGGTCATTCAATATCTAATAAAAAAACCTTTCACATACTGGCAACATGGACTGAAATGGACACTGCTTTTTTGAAGCAGCAGCCTTGACAAGTTTAAAAGCCACCACACACACTGATTTCAATGGAGCCACTGTGAAAGCAGGTCAGGTTTTATGCTTTTCAGACTTATAGTTTAATGTTTATGCGACTTCTGGTTAATTTGGGGAGGCACACTTGCCAATGGATAGTGGAATATTTTGTACAGTTAATTCAAAAGGCCCTTCTAAGGACACAGTTCCATGAACAATTACAGGGATCTTTAGAATAAGGAGGCGTCTTCAGAATATATGGCCTAGTTATTTTAGTTTAAAACTAGAGTTGTAGCTACTGTGTTTTCAGCTATTTCCAAGAGGATTTTAACTATAAAACTTTTTCTTTTACAGACACACAGATAAGGTTCTTCAGCCATTTCTTACTGAAAATGAAGTTTTCGGGACCCACTACATGTAGCTAATTTTAAATGAATTCTTTATATGTTTATGGAGTGGCTTAACTGCAGATACAGTGCATGATAAATTGGAAGCCACAAAGTTTATGTAATCTTATACAGCATGCAGCAAAGGTTCAGTTGAGGATTTAGCCAAGAGCTTTGACTCAAAGCACAAACACCAATCGGATCTGCACAGATTACGGATATTTTTTATATTCTCCAATTTCACTAAAGCTTCTCTGTACCTTTCTGCCCAAGACATTTTGGATCAGTCCTGCCCATAAAACACTCCACAAATCATAGAACTCTAAACCAACACATCTTTTGGGGGATGTGCGGAGCAGAGATTATTTCTGCTTTCTTCAGTGGAGCAAGTTAATGTCACAAAAGACTAGTGAGGGCTAGTGTAGCATAGAGTGACATTTCCCAGATTTTCATTTCAGGGCTTCCTAACATTTCCACTAGTTCCATAGGTTTCAGAGCCACCAAATTTAAATCAGGCTTCAATCTGGGTGGTGCTTTGCCTCCTTCTGCACAGCTCATCAGCAATTTTCAGAGTCTGTGCACAAGACAGGGGAGGGATCTCCAAGCTAATTCCCCTCTAAAGAAGAAAAGGAGCTCTCCTTCATATGTCAGCGTAATTCCCTGACACTAAAACTGCACAGTAATGGCATGATTGTCAGAGGTGCTGAGCAACCGCAACTCCCATTAGAGCCAATGGGATCTGGGGGTGTTCAGCACATTGAGAATCAGGCCAAGTGTTCAATTAACAAGACTAGGGAAGAAAAAAAAGCTTACTTCTTCCGCTGTATCCTTTTCTATTCGGACTATCTTGTTTTCCCAGTAGATGCGCTGAGATTCCAGCTGGCTTGTAAGCAAATATGAGTACTACAATCATACAAGACATGCAGAAATATATAGTTAGGGCAGGTTACCACTGTTTCACAGATGCCAATAAACCCAAAGGGCTCCAGATAGCTAATACAATTAAACTGTGCAGAAGCAGCACGCTAAACTTTTCACAGATGGGTACAAACTGCAGATGCAGTGCACAGACAATGAAAAAAAAAAAATTCAAATTAATTGCAAAATCTTTACTGCATGCTCGTGGGGTTCCCCCTGTGAGTTTTAAATGGACCATCGCTAGCATCACAATAGTAAGTGCTTTATAATGAGGGGAAAGGACAATAAAAGCACCCTAGAAAAAGTGGTAAGTCCCCTTAGCTTTTACCTTCAACGAGAACATGAAGTTACCAGTCACACCTGCTATCTGCATTTGATCTATTGAAGGATCTCCGAGCCAGCACTTTGTTTTCCATTTTCAGGCGGTTTTACTCTACAACTGAACAGGCTTCTAAAATCCTTAAGAAGAGGGGTTAGGTGCAAATCTCATGTGATCTGCACCTGGGGAGAAATAACTGATCTTCAGCTGTGAATAACTATCCTCAGTATTTTGTGCTTTCTTCTGGCAAGGAATGCTCATTACCAATGCTATTTTTGTGTTTAAACAAGGACTTATTGCTTTACATCCCATCTTTTCCTGTTTGATCTTCTAGTAAATTTATAATGAGGATTTGGGAAAATATGATCATTTGCTTAGCGGCACACTAACAAATACCAGATTAGGACTTCAATGCAGGTTTAAGCAGGAAGACAAAGCCCTTAAACATTTTCAGTAGAGACTCCAAATAGCTAGTCAAGTAAATTCTTTCTACAAAAGTTTGATCTAGTTTGCTCTACCAGCGAAGTATCCATTTAAAAATCCTACATTAAGTTCTGTTGATGGTTTGTATGCTGAATTTGAACCCAAGGCCAATTAAGATGGCAGAATTCAAGTTCTCAGAAAAAATAAGGTTATAGTGATTTAGCCATCAAGTAAGGTTTCACACTGAAAAGTATAACTGTAAAAAATGCCACCATGGGGTCCTAGAGCTTAGATTCTAGCTCAAGCATGCTCAGTTTACTTCTGTCTGCCCCACAAACTCACCCTGGGTTCCTGAAGTCAAACTAGGAGTCTTCCCTTCTCATGTATCATCACTAGTAAGGAACATTCCACTGGCCAGAATTGGCCATCAGTAACACCTCTGCAACTCCACTGAGTTTGCACAGATGTAACTGACTGAAATTTATGAACTTTTGGTTGATGATGCACAGGAAGGAACAGAATCCAGCTAACTCTTCGCTGTGTTGGCTCTGCAGAGCCAAAAGAAGTAAAAAGCGGTAAAACATATGGCATTTTTAGTCACATTTAGCGTTGATGCACGTTTATATATAGCAGCACAAAGTCGTATCTGAAGAAAGCTAAATATTTACCTCTAACTGTAAGGAATCGATTTTTTCGTCCTGACACAAATCCCCCTCACACTCATACTGAACTATCTTCCCATCAGTTTTACTTGCAACCAGTCGATGGACATAATTATCTAAAGAGAGAAAAGCAACCAAACTAAGGGTAGTTTCAATTTGAGAAAACCCAGGTGTTATAACTTGGCTGGAACTATGGGAAATACTTTACACAGCAGTTAATCATGCAGCTTGATGCCACAGAGTAATACGGAGGCAAAGAGGTTAGTAATTACTTAATGTAGTCCACGTTTAACAGAATCTGCATTGACACTAGCTAAGATAGTTACAAAATCTCAGTCATGCTTCAGGGCAAATTGATCAGGAGACAGGCCTCTCCATTCCACCAATGCTACAGGGCTGCCCTGTGGCATTATGGGTTTATGGCCTCCCCCTGAAGCATCTGGAATGGCTTTACTAGAGAAAACAGATGGCCCCAGAAGATGGGATATTAACACTGCAAAAACTCCCTTCAAATCTTCATGTTAACTTTATTACTAGGACTGTGTTAAAAATGCCACTGCAGAAAAATTCTGAGAACTATGTCCAAGCGAGCAAGGTTACCGTTAAGAGCAGAAGGGAGAGGTTTACCTCCAGCATAGTCCCAAACTCTGTGATTGGTTAACTGCATTGCATAAGTGTGCTGAGTCTCCTCAAAGTGTTTGTAAGCGTGCCGGCTCACATAACGGCCGCATCCAATGTGCCCACATATCAAACAAATCCAAAGGTTCTGTCAACAGAAGGAGAGAGATTTTGCACATATATAAGAGTAACACTTTTTAATGTGAAAAAGGTGCTTGTGTGGTTTTAGAGGTTTGAGAAAGCATCCAGCAAGGACAACTGCTAGCATCCTCCACTGACAGCACGCACTGCTGCTCGTATTTCCAATCACCTTCCTAGGCAAGGCACAGGGTTTGCTTGTTGTGCACCACCGTGAAGACTAAAGGCAAGACAGCAGAAGTACAGTATAAGTCTACTGAAAGAGGTCTCAGTGCACCAGATGCAAGGGCAGCCCAAAGAGCGACCTTCCCAAAGTGAGGCATCCCAAAGGAACACTGAAAGCAAGCTCTGAACATCTGCTATGCTTCTCAAAGGCCCTGGGAAGATTTTTCACACAGCAGGACATCTTTTTTTGTGCAACAGCATCCCCTCCCAGTGGACCAACCCCAATGGAAAATGGGTGCACTAATCTAGCCAGAAGAAAGATGGGCCAACAGCAGCCCCGTGCATTATAGGTTTTGGAAACTAAAATGACAAAAAGCACCAGTGGGATCAAAACTAGTAAGTCTCACTCATCTCCCACCCCACCTACTTACTTCTTGAACTCCACACTCAAAGCATTTATTCTCTTCCACTGGCTCAGGTGTTTGGCAGTACCTGCAGACAGGACACCTATAACCGTAACAATCAAGCAGATACAGTTAGATACATGGAACCCGATGATTACTGCTGAGATGGGGAGAAACTGATCATATCCAGGAAGTTTAAGGCAGATGTTGCATCCTGTGGGTTTTGTGGGACACTCCCTGCCCCCACCCGTCTTTCAGCTTTTTCCTCACTAGTTTGACCCAAAATTTGCCTCCCTCCTACTCTAACCAGCTGTTCTCTCACTAGTTATTCCTGTAAAACTGATGAATGCCATTTCTTAAACCAGACGAAGTGTCTTGCAATAATCTTAGTTTTAACTGTGATCCAAGAGTTGAACAGCTGGGATAAAGCCGGGAGATGAGATTGGCAATGCACCCAGTCTTTTCCATGGAGAATGCAATGCAAGTCAACTGATGTCATGAAACATTACTTGTCCTCAACATTAAAAGAAAAAACACCCAGTAAAACTCTTCTGGATAGTGAACAATCTGATTATTTTGGACCGCCTCAATTAGTACTTCCTTCAATTGATCACCATGATGATTTTCATCTTAGAAGAAGAGAGCTGGAAAAACAAGGTTGGCCCCTTTGCTCACCAGGAGTGGGGCTAGCCCCCTAGATCATTATCCATCTCACATTTCATGTTTAATTTTTAATGCATCTTGGTTTGGGTCTGTGTCACGCATTTGGCTCTTGTGAGAAGTAAGAGCTGTGTAGATATAGACTGAGGAGCAAACTCCTGGTTGGTGGGCTGTGTCAGAATCATCTGTTGGTTAGATGTAGAGTTTTCATTCAAAGGAAAGAAAAAGCCACCCTTCTCTCTACAGCCACTTCCTTGTTACTTAGATGGTCTCAATTTGAGACAACAGAACCCAGGTTTCCTTACTATCTGTGTAACGCTCCACAGGATCCTGTTGCATTCTCGTGGGAGGATGCTGCAAATATGCACTATTGAAAATATTCTAGTCTAGCAAAACAACATTAATTAGAAAAAAATTGTCATGCAAGAGATTTAATTTTGGTGAGGAGATGTAGCCTTGTGCAATACACATGTTTTAAGCTTTGATATTGTGCCAGTTTTTGGTTAAAAATGAGCCAGGAGGGATCTGGATTAGTCAGTCACTGGCAAAATCTCATTTCTTTAAATTTAAACTGTTTTTGATTTACGAGGCACCAAGCTATTTTTACCGACAAGTTATTAATTCAATCCTGCTGACATTTTGTACGGAGTATACTTTGGGACAAGACCAATTAGCTCTGCTGAAACATGGCATGCAAAAGAGGGTATATAGTGAAATGTTAACTGTAACAACAAAGGAATGATGCCACTATAGACAGGAGAGCAATAAAGAATTTGAGATCAGTTCTGATATTTACTTTTCTGTAACATCAGGCAATCCGAGTTACTGCAACAAATGGCAACTAATTACCAGGAGGAATGCAAAATATGAATGATAGATAAAAGGACTTTGTTCTCATTGGGAGATTCTGCGAAGGACTCAGACATGTTCAAATCTGACTGCACTATCTAAATGGAATGCGTAGAACTAAGAAGAGCAAAAATACTCTAAAGGATTAAGGTTAAGTAATTAAAGGCAAGAATGCACCCGTTTTAAGGATAAGATCTCTCGAACGCTTCAGCAACACACATTTGTAATGTTCAATGGCAGTTACGCACGACTTCGCTCTTTAGTGGAAATTTACATTGGACTTTCCATGGAGTTTTTGGTGCAAGATTCCTGGCAAAGCCTAGCTACTGCTACTCCAGAACAGGTCACTGTAAAGCAATACAAGGCTGACCCCCCCCCGATTACTGCCTGGGCACATCACAGCTTCAGCACACTCAGCCTCCACTGGACTGAGGAGAAAGGGAGAGGCCAAGACTCAGACGAGGGTTTTGTGCTTCTATACGTAGGTCCTAACCCGCGCCCGCCCCCCCCGACTTTTATTTCTAAAAACTTTTGAGTAAGGGGTCAGGTACGGGCAGCTGGGTACAACTTGAGTTAAAATACAAAGCCTCTGGAAAAACCCAGCGGTGGCTGTAATGAAATGGTGATGGCAGCTAGCAGCGCCGCGGGCAAGGGATCAGCCTGAGTCTGAAGCTTGGTCCTGTGCTCCCTGGCTAGAAACAGGAGCGCTTATCCCCTTGGTCTCAGTCTGGGCCATGTTTTTTCCTGCTGCGCTCTATGACTGAAGCAGCCTCCCGTTTCCCATTTGCCAAGTAACCTTGTTGGCTTTTGATCCCTTCCCTTCCGCTTTGCATTGCAGCGAAGATCTCCCCTTGGACACAGTCTGGTCTAGCAATCAGGCCCAATTCTTTGTCGTTATTGTAATGTCTAAGTTAGACTGAAAATGCCTCAGAGCACAGACTTTGTGTAGCTTTGGAAACATCTAAGACAGACACCTATTGCACTACACCTCCCATACAGCCTCAGTTATCCACATGTCACTGGAGAGGACACTGACCCAATGTAGACAAGGAGAAGCTGAGCCATGCAAGACTGGACATAGAGATGGGGTCTCTGTGTCTGAAACAGTGACAACTGACATCTCTATCCTACAGCATTTTAAAATTCTGCGTGTTGCTCTGCAAATAGCTCATGGCCGTGAAGAGCCAGAGGGAGCTTTGTCCAACTATCCTTGTCTAGGAGATTTATCTTCTGTGCCTCCTAACAGGGAAGGCAAAGATCACTAGGGCTTGGAGCAGCTCCCATCCCCGCATTAGCGATGAAGAGCTGGTCCTGTCAATGTAGGCAAGGAAAAGCTCCACCACACCTTAAACACACCGTTTTGAATCAGGAGAATAAAAAGCCTCTTACGTGGTGTCTTCCCAGCGCTGCAGACACTGGCTATGAAAGCTGTGGTTACACACCGTGGTAAGGATCCCGTTCACAGACTCATCCATTCTTTCCAGGCACACCGTGCACTTTGGCAGCTCCGTCAGATCCATTACGGGAAGGCTGGCTCCCTTCACAAGAAGAGGAAGCACAAGCTTATCGCTGCACACACCATATGCTATGGGTAAGTTATGTACGTTTAGCTACACAACCTCTTACCCTACTGCTTCGTACCTGCGAGGGCTAGGGAGTAAATGAATTGTTTAAATGCAGACAAAAAATTCAACCACAACAGTGGCTGACCTCGTTAGCTATTTTGATTATTGGTCTAACCATTGACAGTGCACAACTAATACTCAACTGTATGCATGGCAAAACATTTCAGTGATTTTTCCTAAACATCTGAGAGGAGCTATGCCAGAGACATGAGTAGGAGCCAGGCCTCAGGTTCTATTCCCAGCTCCGGTACATTCTCTGTGACCATGCGCAAGTCACTTGATTGTTCTGCTTTAGCTTCCCCATAGGGGTCATTTATTCCACCGCACCGAGGTGTTGCAAGGGTGAGGGTGAAGAATTACTGTGGGTTAACATACCAGCGGATAAATCTGAAAGGAAAATAATCCATTTGTTTGGGGGGGAATGCTTTGCTTCGCTATCCTAGCCCCAGCATTACTGATTCAGAACATACAACCGCCTCTCAAAAGCACAGGCATGATATGGTAAGTTTATCTGCACCATGCCCAATTCAGATTTCGGGAATCGCTAAGATTTACTGTAAGAGGAAGAAATTTGGACCTGGAGAATTTTCAGTGATCACTTATTAGGGCTGAGCCCCATCAGTTCAGCGAATAAGTCATTCTCCCCTATGGAAGTACTGCAACAATCAAAGGCAGAGTCGGGCTTGCTGCAGTTAAGTATCCTCCAGCCCCACAGAAAGGCCTGCCCTGCCCACTCCCAGATAATCCTATTAAACCACTTGTAAAATATCAGAAAAAGAAACTTACATCTTCCGATTTGAAGACTTCAGCCCTCTCCACATACACCAGCTGGCACACATCTTCCTCTATAGAGTTGAACTGTCGACCGTTGCATGCCATATAAAAGCTATCAGCATCAGCCTGTGCACAAACCAAAGGGAGCCAGTTGAAGAGGAGTAAGGCAAATGAGACGTTTTCCAAGTACCATGATATTACCCAAAATAAAGGTATTTCATAGGTTAATCTCTTGAGCGCTCCTGCTAGACAGGATCCCTTCATTTCCACATTGGTTTCAGCCGAATAGTTTTCTACTTGAATTGGCAGGAAGAACTGACGTGCACAATGAGGATAGCTATTATGATCTGAATACTCAACAGCAATAGCCAATCTCTCTCTTTAGTTTTGTCCCTAGTCAGCAATTTCAGCATGGGTGGGAAGCAAATATTGTCTCTTTGCAAAAACTTGGGAGTAAAAAAATTGCTGCAGAGGGCCCTATTCAAAAACATTGATGTTCATGTAGGTGAAAAGGATGGCATATAAAATTTAACTACAGGAGAGAATCCATTTCACTTAAAAGCATCTCAGATATGTGTTGAGCCACCAATAACAGAGTATGACTTAGCAAGGGACACTCACAGACAGCAGGCCCAAAATTTTACCTGCCTAAGAATGACTAGCCAAGCCACACACTCAGTGGCAACATCACTTGGTGGCAACATTTTAACATGCTGGGATATTCCAGTAAGTGATCCTACCATCAAGTGAAGCGAGCTAGATTTCAGGGCATTATCTCTTCCTTCCCCCCCCATGCTTTAATAGTAAAATATGAAGTGATTCCAGTCTGTCCATGTCATTGTTTCAAGTCGCTTCATATATACACAAGCCATACAGCTCCACAAAACAAATAATGATGTAATGTAATTCAAACGGCCTTTTGCTGCATGCAGCAATTGCCTTTGAGGGCCTACTGGAGCAGAAATCAGCAATTTTTGATAGACAAATGAGAAGTTGCCAAGTCAATTAACTCTAGACAGTTCTGCTGAATTAGTGCAAGATTGCTCGGAAAATGTCTAGTGCAAACAAAGCAAGCTGATATCGAGTGGGTTTTTCTGCATTTCTGGGTGCATATACATGTACACAACACATAGGAATATTAGCCTTCTGACAGCCATGGATGAGAACTACAGTATTTGGTCATCTAGTCCACCTCACCCAATTTTGAGAGAAAGGAAGCTTATTACACAGTGCATGTTTAGTGGTCCTGCTGATCTTGACAAAAGCCCCACTCTCTTCAGAGCAGTGGACTAGATGGGTAATGGGTCTTCTCAATCCTTAATTTCTATTAAAACTAATGCTGCCATGCTGATCAGGCTCTTTCTGCTCTGCGCTCTGCACCACGCGCTCATGAAGATATCGGAGTAGGTTTAGGAGCATGCTGTGCTTTTATTCCATCCTTGTCTACTTACTAGAAGCACAGTCATTTCTGAAGCACCCGAAAGCAGGATTTTCTAGATTTCAACACCCCGTCAGCTGTGACAAAGTACGAAGTAGGATAGAGAGGCACTTGCTTCCATAGCAGCCATTCAAGATGCAGGCCTAATTCCAGGCCTACCAGGCTCAGTGTTGCTTTAAGGAAAGCGGGAGAAAGACATTTCGCTTTACACAGCAAGAGGATAAGGTGTGTGATCTCAGGTAACACAGCAGACCGCTGAAGTTGGATAGCACCTTCAAACAGTATCTATGGAGCAATACACAAGCCATTTCTAAAACAGTTCCTACGGCAAAGGAGTCTAATATCTTTAGGTTTTACCTGTGTACTAAACTTTATCAGCACCATATACTGGTTTGGAGTGGAATCTCTGATGATTTTCATATGTTCAATTACTTCATAGAATGAGGCCACAAACTTCATAAGGTCATGACTGGTCATTGTAGCAGGGACTGTGAGAATACACAGCATGGCGCTGCGCCTTACATCTTCTTTTAAGGAGGACATCTTACTAATAAGACAATAATTAGACGGGTCTTAAACTGAGGTCAAGTTAGACATCCTATTGTAAGACAATGCCATTTTACATAGAAAACAAAGAAAACTTGATGCTTCATAGTTCCAATGGTTAGCTATTAACGTTATTTTAAACACCAACCTCAAAGCTCTTTACCTATTTGCAAGCATTTAAGATTTAACAAGAGGTTGTGGTAACAAGTCTAAAAATGCCCATACATATTTTGTCATGAACCATTTGCTGAAGATATGTGCAGCACTGGAAGAGACAGATCATACCCTTCAAACTGAGATCTGTAGTTTTAGAAAAGTAGTTGGAACTTGCTCATTTGTTCTAGGAATATTTTGAGCATTTGTAGTTTGCAACGGTTATCACTAAAAATGGAGTATGCATACAACATGTCATTGTGTCCTGGTAACTTTCACGATGAATATCAGAGACTGAAATTCTCATTCAGCTCCCCAAAGTACACAATTGTGCTATCATAAAAATAAATAATAATAATAAAAAAAAAAAACCCAACACATTTGGAAAGTGCAGGTTCTCACCCTATTTCTGCTGTAGGAATTTGAATGCAGGGATATCCTTCAACAGAGTCTGCTCAAAACCAGTTTGTCTGCAGCCACTATTTTTACTTATCTCGTCACTTCTAACCCTGGCACAAGCACGCACTACCAGAAGTGACCTTACCCATGGCTGGAAGGCCTGGACCTGCTTCAGGTTCTACCATTACTGCAGCTATACAATTCAGATGGCACTGTAATCCTTTCTGGATGCCAATAAATTGCACTGCCAGTCCGTCACTGCTCTGCCAGTCCAAGGAGTAGCAGCCCCAATGGTTACTGACTCACCCTTCTGGATGGCAGCATAATTCTATGGCACTGTTCCCACTAAGTCTATAATTAGTTAAGCATGTTCTTACTTTGTTTTGTACAGGTGCATAATGCCATGAACTATTTCAACTGATGGATTCCCACTGAAGAAGGAAATCTGGTCAGGAAGTTGCTTAGATGGCGAGTCTGGAGCAGCCTCAACACATTCTTTAGTTTGACCATCACGTTTACTTTTATCGTCAACAGATGAAGCCTCTGAAGATTTTCTTCCTTCCATTGCAGCTTTTGTCTCATCTTTTACAAATCAAAAGCTTTCTGATTACACGCCACACATTAGAAACTTCAATTGCACTTTAATTGTCATCTTAATGTACAACAGAGCCAGATGTTAAGTCAAATAATTCCCTTTGAAAACAGAATTACAGACAGTTCTAATCTATGGGGTCCGGACATACAATAATTATCAACATAACTACTAAGCATCTTTAGTCACCGGTATTAGAGAGCTATTGGCAAGGCCCCGGGGTGCTGTGAAGCCAGCTAGACAAGCTCTGAAGGGTGCCATGCTAAGTTCTGTAGCACCCTGACTTTTCTACAGTTAAAAAAAACAGATTTTATTGAATTAAATATGAAAGCAAACAATGTCGTCAGGACAATTTTCCTTGGGATTTGTTTGGCTATAGAATTTAATATCACCTAGTTTTGCATTTTTTTCCTCCATTCTGAAGTTAGTTTTCCTCAAGTTATAGAATTTTACATTAAACAATTGAGAGTTTCGAAACCTGCCTGCTAATCACAAGGATAGGGTACTCGGATGTGCATGCACAAATAAACAAGTGTACACTTTGCGTTTACTGGCAAGAGGCTGTCCCTGCTGGGTAGTGCTTTGCCTGGCCAAATGGATTCGCCTACCCGTTCCCAAAAAATAATTCTTAAAAAAACCTGGCATTTTCATGCCCTTACGTTTGTAACACAATAGATTTTGGTCAATGGGCACTCCTGCATGCCCAGCACTTTGGAAAATCAGCCCAATTTTAAATACTTCTAAGAGACAACTTATGCAACAAATTGTAGCATAGCCATACAAATGTACCAGAGAAATTAACAGGACCAAAACCACCCTTTTCAAACTTTTGGAATGGGTACCTGGATTGGACTTTATGGTCTCTATGATCATATCTGTCATCTCTCTGCGACCAATATGCTGGTGAATAATTGCTGCTTTTTCCATAGGTGCCTTTCCTTCTAGACAGGCTGTAGCTGAAGCTAATGACTTTTCTTTGATTTCCTCATCAGACATTTCAGTGGCTAAGTAGAAACGATGATTAATGTCATCACAATAGCTACCCAGAAGCAGACACAAACAACTCTACTCAAGCAAGGGCAGAGCAGACCTGTGTAATAACAGCAATTAGGCCATTACTAGCTTATTAAATTAATTCTTGAAACTGCTTTTATTCCTTCTTCCGGCCAGCAAAAACATGAATCAGAAGAGCACTATTCTGAGAATATATTTTATTTCTGCTACAACAAACGTGTGGTCTGTCACTCTTTAAAATAATTTCTCTCTCTTTTATATTCAACAGCTGTGAAGCTAAAAAAAGGGCAAAATGTGGTTAGATATTAGGACGAGTTAATCATCCCTCCAAACAGTGCACTTAACTAACTCTGAGGAGTCATATAAGCACCATCACTGCATATATATCAGTGGCAGCTATAGCCAGGTCAGATTTCATAGGGTTTTTATCTGGTAACAAAGGGAGTCTTGATTTATTATCCTTTATACAGGAGAGTGGTTCCTTTTTAGTCATGCCTGTCAAATTTGACTGCTTTTATCTGCCTATACCCCAATGCACTTTGGAAAACACTTTTAATAACTGTACTAGGTGTTTAGTCTAAGAGCCTTTGATGAGGGGACCCCCCCCTCCACCGTCACACCCATTTGCTGCTGCCACAAGTTTTAGTTTGCCCCGAGCAAGGTTGTTTTCTTTTAGAAACTGCAAAACAAAATGAAAGCTTAAAAAAAAACAAAAACCCAACAACAATAAAACACGTTAACCCTCCCCCTTCAAAGGGCAGGGGGGCACCTGCTTCCACACCCCAACCCCCTTCAGAGATCTACAGACAGACACGCTGCTTCCCCAGCACCCCCACCCCCAGAAAGAGACAGACACCCTGACCCCCCTCCCA
Source organism: Emys orbicularis (assembly GCF_028017835.1). Classification (NCBI taxonomy): domain Eukaryota; kingdom Metazoa; phylum Chordata; order Testudines; family Emydidae; genus Emys; species Emys orbicularis. The sequence continues at coordinate 28,222,866 of NC_088698.1, forward strand.
TCAGTCCCCTTCCACTACACAGAAGGAGGAACAGAAAACTCTGCCCCTCCCCCACATATACACTAGCCCCCCCGCCCCTGCTCGGGGAGGGGGGAGAGGACTCCCCGCCCCTGAACGAGGGGGGGAAGACACCTTGCTCCCCCCCACCAGCCCCCTACCCCTGCACTCGGGGGGATACCCTGCTCCCCCAGCTCCATCGGGGGGTCACCTTCCCGCTCACCCCCTTCGATCAGACCGTCTGGGGGGAGGGGGGAGGGGCGAGCGACTCGCCAGCCGCAGCGGACGGAGACCCACCGCCCGACTCGGCTCCCCGGGACTCACCGGCCGCGCTGTAGGGGAAGCCGGCGGGCAGCGGGGAGCGCTCGGCCAGCTCCAGGCGGATCACAACGAGTGACACGCTCATAGGGGCCGGGGATCCCGGGCCGGCGGGGCCCGAGCGGGAACGGGCGGGACACAGCACAACGCCGGGGATTGTGAGCCGCTTGCTTCCGCCCCCGAGACCTTTGCCCTCTGACCCGCCGGGGTCACGCAGGCGCTGCGCGGGGCCCTGGTCACGTGAGATTCATTTACCTATACCTACGGGTGTTGTTGCTAGGAGAGGGCTCCCCCCTCCAGGGCCACAGCCTCGTTCCGCTGAAGGTCAGAGGTCACCAGCTGTTGTTGTACTAACTCCCCTGGGGCCTAGGGGTGTGGAGCGGGGTGGACCTGGGCTGGAGATGGGCCTGGAGAGGCTGGGGGCAGATGGGGGTGGGCCTTGGGGGAAGGGGGAGGCTGGGGGCAGAGGGGGTGGGCCTTGGGGGAAGGGGGAGGCTGGGGGCAGAGGGGGAAGAGGGGAGGTTGGGGGCAGAGGGGAGGTTGGGGGCAGAGGGGGCAGAGGGGAGGTTGGGGGCAGAGGGGGAAGAGGGGAGGTTGGGGGCAGAGGGGGGTGGGCCTTGGGCTTTGTGGGGGGAGGCTGGGTGCAAGTTGGGGAAGGGACTTGGGGGAATAGAGTAGGATTACCATATGTCTGGATTTTCCCGGACATGTCCGGATTTTTGGTCCTCAAATCCTCGTCTGGGAGGAAATTCCAAAAAGCTGGACATGTCCGGGAAAATAGGGAGGGGTCGTGGGGCTTGGGTCCGGGCTGGAGCCGCTGGGGTCGGGGTCGGAGCCGGAGCCGCTGGGGCCGGCCGTGCTCGGCCGCTGGCCAGCGCCGGGGCCGGGCCGGAGCCGCTTGACTGGAACCGGAACTGGGGCCCGAGCCGCTGGGGCTGGGGGTGCTCGGCCGCTGGCCGGCACCACTTGGCCGGGGCTGGCGCCCCGGGGTACGAGCCGAGCTGGAGTCGCCGGGGCCGGGGCGGGCCGGGGCCGGTGCGCTCGGCCGGAATCGGGGCCGGCGCTCCAGGGCCCGAGCTGAGCCGGGCCGGAGACGCCGGGGCCAGAGCCTCTTGGCCGGAGACGCTCGGTCGGGGGGGCCGGACTGGGCCGCGCCTCCTCGTGTCGTCCCCCACCGCCCCAGCTTACCTGCTGCCTGCCTGCCTGCCTGTTTCAGGCTTCCCGCGAACATTTGATTCGCGGGAAGCAGGGGAGGGGGCGGAGCAGGGGGCAGAGCATTCAGGGGAGGGGGCGGAGTTGGGACAGGGACTTTGGGGAAGGGGCGGAGTTGGGGCCGAGGCAGGGAAGGGGCGGAGTTGGGACGGGGCTGGGGGTGGGAAAGGGGTGGAGTTGGGGCGGGGCCGGGGCCCTGTGGAGTGTCCTCTTTTTGGAGTATTAAAATATGGTAACCCTAGAATAGAGTGGGGCCTTGCTTAAGCAAGGTGCCCAAGGTAAATTTCCTCCCCCAGCTAAGGTGTGGTGAGGGTAGAATTGAGCAGCATGAACAAGGGTTTGTGAGATCTGGGACGGCGCAGCATAGGGGAAATTGTGTAATTGTGCCTGCTGCCATGCGAAGTGGCTGTATCACGTTGACACAGGGCCACCTGCTTGGGTGAGATTCCTTCACACTGTCTCCCTTATCTTTCCCATGGACCATCAGCTGGAGGGCAACATGATCACCTATCCAGAGCCTGTATGTTAGACATGCTCAGATAGTGTCCTGATGGGCACCTTAGAACAGTGTGTAATAAAACTGCTACTAATAAAATTGATACTACACTTGAACTCAGTCCAAGGTGTAAGTGGTATATAAAGAGCTCAGTGCAAATACTTATAATCTAAAGAAGAAGCCAGAGAATCCTAAATATATATCTCTAAAACATTCCCTTCTCCACACAGAGTTTTGCAGAATGGGCCTTAGGAGATTTATCCAAGCCTCTTATTTCCAATGTGCCAGAACATCAGGAATCCTAAAGCATGTACGATACAAACCTCCAAGTTTGGTACAGTGGAGGCATTCTGGTTCAAGTCTCTATAAAGCTGTAATCTTTGACATGGGGGGAGTTCTTCTCCCTTCCCCTTATCGGGTGGCTGTAGGTGAGTATTTTTGACTGGACATGTTAACTGGAGTAGCTGACTAGTGACCTTTTTGTGCATTTAATACAAGTATATTTCACATTTATTTATAACTCTCATTGCTGTTTCCAATACAGTGATGGTCAACTTTACTTCCCCTTTGGGGACTTACATGACATGGTGGTGGTGATTCCAATTCCCAGTGAACACTCATACACATCATCAAATCTATTAGAATTGACATAGTTGGCAATCTTGTTGGCATTTGCAGGTGGGAGGTCAAGGGTTGAATGGGGGGTGAAGATTAAACTGTCCTGTAGTACTTCTGACTACTATATGAACATGAACTAATCCTTTCTCTCTCTCTAGTACAGGATTGAGGCACATTGGCAGGATGGCTTGGGGAGAACTGTTACTGTATTTCTTCTGTGGGTGCATAGAGGACATCAGTCACCTGGGCTGTCAGTTCAACACCTTTCATGAATGCTAATATTGCCTTTTTTGTGCTAGACTTCATTGTAATGCCAACTAGTGTTGAGGGATTTCAGTTCCATTAGTAAGGCTAAGATTTAGTCACAGGGTATTTTTAGTAAAAGTCATGGACAGGTCACAGGACATAAATGAAAATTGACAGTCCGTGACCTGTCCATGACTTTTACAATATAAATACCTCTGACTAAAACATAGCAGCTTCTGGGGCCCCAGGGTGCCACTGCTTTGGGGGGCCCCAGGGGCTGATGGCTAGCCCCTGCATTGGCTGCAGGGACTAACTACCCCCAGCCACCCGCTGCTCCGAGGCCCCGGGGACTGCTGCCCTGGAACTCCCTGGGGCCAGCCGCCCGGGGCCACCTGAGCAGCAGCTGGTGCAGCTGGCCCTGGGGCATTCCCTGGGACCACTGCTTGGGCATCCCTGGGGCCAGCCGCCCGGGGTTGCCTGAGCAGCAGCTGTTGCAGCTTGCCCCGGGACCACTGCTTCGGTGCTCCCCGGGGCCAGCCTGAGGTCACGGAATCCGTGACTTCCGCAACCTCCGTGACAGAATCACAGCCTTCTCCATTAGGGCTTTCCCACTCCTGACAACGTTGGTGTGCTGTCTCCTCACTCTGCTACCTTCCTTTATTTAGAATGGGAGGTGCGGAATCGTATTCCACCTGGCACTATCAAACAAGCCTTAATATCTGGAGGGGAGAACAGGCCCTGGATGAGGTACATGAGAGGGGAGCTGACATCAGCGGCGTTTTTGCAAGAATTTGGACAGCAGTGCTCTGAGATTGTAAGCCAAGCTCCCAGCTTTCCTGCTTGATTCTTGCTGACTCCTCACGGGAGAATGGGGTTTCGTGCAGAGTCATCAAACTGTATAGAAATCATAGAGCTAACAAAAGAGCAATTTTTAAAAGAGTCCTGTCTGTAGAAAGTTCTGCTGCTGCTTCCACTGTTGCTTCATGTATAGCACGGGCAGGTGTGGACTTTTCTGTCTGCAATGCAATTTCCTAAAGCATCTTCTCATGCATTTAAGAGAGACAGCTGTCTACTCTATCTGCCTATCTAGATTTTTACACTGCAGTCATTATTCTGGTACTTTAGCAGAGGCTGCCTTAATCTGGTCCCCTCCCTTCTGCCTTCCTTGCTTCATAGCTTTTTTTCTTAGTTTTTTCACTTCCAGTGCCAAGAGAGCTATTGTAGATGTGTGATATCCACCTCTGATGAAGGGTTAGCAGGGAGAGAGGAGAAGCAGAGGCTCTTCAGCAAAGAGATCACATCCTTCCTTAGGCATCATCCAGGTGGCAGAGACTGAATTTTGCCAACAGTTTCTAGATGGACGTTTAATGGCTAGAAGCAACATGCTTGGTGGAGCGTCTGTAGTTTCAGTGGAACTTGCACCCTGCTCCAGAAGCCAACATACTCAATCTGTTGTAAAGCAAGGCTCAGCTTTTCAACCAAGCCTTTGTCAAACAGATCAGTCTACAAAGAAGGCTCCTTTTTTGATTGCTCAGTTGTAATGAATGGTTTTATTTGTGATCTGCCCTGATGCCGTGGTGGAAGCGCACTATAAATAAATAAGGGGTCTCTAGTTGTTTCTCTTCCCCAGCTTCATCCCTTTAATGCTTAACTCTTCATCTCCTTCCTTTGTAGAATTAGGAACCTAAGGAACTTTTATTTATTGTGTTTGAGCAGTTTAGCCAGAGAGCTAGGCTGACTGCCTCCTATTACAGGAGGAAGTGGGGCAATAAGCTAAAATGATCAGCCAATCTCAGGCTATGCACAAAGTTTCACATTTTCTTCCATTTGCTGATGATGATCATTGTTGGGGTTTCTCTTGTTTCTTAGGCAAACTTCTCTGTTCCAGTGGACTCCTTTCTCTCTGATCTAACCAGTAGTCAGATGTCAAAACAGCTCCCCATTATGACTGAAGCTTTAGAGTGTATCCGGGCAGAAGGTCTTAAGACAGCTGTTCTAAGCAATAACTTCTACCTTCACAGTGGGGTGAGCTTTTTGCCCCTAGACCGAAACCAGTTTGACGTGGTAAGCCTGAACAGATTAAAAAATGCATTTATGTAGCTAGATTTATAAAAAGCATTCAGCAGAATTCTCTAAGTGCAGGTCCAAATTAAAGATAGTAGAACAGTAATAAATATACTGTGTGTTAGTATAACACATGGCGTGTCTTCAGCTGCATCTCCCTCTAGTGACTAGCCCTTAGCAAGGGTTAGAGTGAGTTCCAGCCACCTGTGCATTTAGTGGATTCATTACAAAGTGGACCACAATTAGCTAGCGTATTACATGTCTAATAATGTCTGTAAAAGGTTTAGAAGATGGAATGCTCTATATAAGTTATTATTAACAGTTCCAAAGCTCCATTCATCTGAAAGGGTCCCAGAGAGCACTTCACACACAGCCCCACTGAAATGCTGTCATATCTGGGGAAGTGGACAGCAGCCAGGCAAATAGCCATCTCAACAGTTGGAGAGAGGAGGGGAAATTTTGGCCAGGGACATAGGGACACGTCTTTGGTCTTATCAGAGGTTGAACTAAGCAAGCTGGTGCTGATTCAACAAGCTATTTATATATATATTTATTGTATTTAGTTATTTAGTTATTTATTTTGGAATGCTGCCACCTTGGGCTCCAGAATCTAAGCTTAAATCTAGTTGGGAGAGCATCTCGCTCTGCCATGGACTCATCAAGAGGGATCGATTTTAAAGTAAAGTATTTTGGCTGTCTTCGGTGAATGTTCTCTCTCCTGTGCTGTAAACGAACACAGATGCTAAGCGTGAGCAAGGAATGTGGACAGCATTGTGAAGTCTGAAACCTTTGATGTTCAGATGTTAAGTCTGTTCTATATGAAATGATTAACCTTTCCTCTACTGTTCAGTGGGTGATAGAATATTCAGTCATTGAATGCTCCAGACACAATAGCTTCATCTTCAACTCTCAAATAGCCAGTTGTGTACATGTTCACTTAATAGATATGTTTAAAAAGAAAAAGCCCCAAAGTAAATATACATTTTACCTAAGTTAATAATCTTTTTTTTTGTTTTGTTTTGTTGTTTTGCTGATCGGTTATCTTAAATCTGGCTGAGTTTTCAGCACATTCGAAACTATACAGGAAACTATATACTTCCAGTTTCCTTGCATTTGCTTTAGTCACCAGGTGTCAGTTCGTTTTGCATATTAAGTGTGGAACAGTCATTGTTGCACCTAAATTTAGAGACAATATCAGTTTATAGTCTGGACACAATTTAAGTTTTATTTGACAAGATTTCACAAAATCTACCATGAGTAGAACTCTTTCTATGTATGTGTTGAATCCCAACTACAGTATATAAGGAGACCCAGACTGTGAAACTGACTTCATAAACAGGTAAGTATAGTGTCATGGGCCTGGCTGAGTGACGTGCAACTCTGAAGCAAATAGCATAGGGGAAAAGGAAATCGAAACTGTCCAATTCCGTGGATTTCAGCCCTCTAGGATGTTGTTTTGTAAGGAAGGAATTTCTTTTTTTAAATCTTTTTTTTAACAATACACTTTTCCTATATATGACAACTCACATTTTTGCACTGACAGAACTCCAGAAGTTCACTCATAATTTAGGCTTGTTTTATAGCCCTCACTGAAGGAAAAACAATTCATACATGAAGAAAATCAGATCCATGTTTTTAAAAGTCATGGCTGTTTAAAGTCATCTTGTTAACATCTGGATGTTAGATCATTTTCTATTCACCTTTCCTTGTATGTGTTTTACTAGAAAAACCAGTATCTATTAAGATAATATATTATTATAATAATAAAGGTATGTTTCTAAAGTGCCTTTCATCTCAAAGCATTCTAATAGCTACATACCCTGTATATAGGACACGCCTAGCAGTGAAATGTCATCCCCTCTGGAATGTGGTTGCTGTTTAACAATGCACAGCAAGATTACGCAATAATTTAGGACAGGAAATGAAGGAAAATGTCTGTATCTTAGATATTTCTCTTTTTAAAGTGCCCATCAATGTGGTATCTAAGCTAATATTGTATCCCGTTGTAAGTGCAGTATTTATGGAGACAGTATGGACTTCCTGAAATTGGAATTTGGACAGGACATTGGGGTTAACATCTCTACTATTGTGAAAGTTGATTAGGGATTGCTGATGAGCATAACAGTCAAGACCTCAGTTTTGCGTTTCAGCTGCAAGATGACACCCCCAGCAGTTCAGCCCGCCTTTAGCACAATATCAAACTATTGGTTTAGTACTGACTGGTGAAAGAGTGCCACCTATGGAGCCACCTGCACCATGAGTATTCCTTGAAGGCCTCCCATCCAAGTACTGACTTGACCGTGCTTAGCTTGGTTGATCTGACAAGATCACAGCTGAGGCAATATGTCTGCAGAACAATGATTCATCAGATTAGGTCATAGCCTCTCTACCAGGGCAGCTCTACCACTGTTTAGGCATGTGCAGCAGTCTCATGGTCCTTTGTTTCATTTATTGCACTGCGTGTCAGTCACACACTCATTCATACTTGTATCCTCCATGTCCAGAACTGTCCTGGTATTCATGAACGAGAATTACAATGGCTTTGTGCATACCTGTCTCGATCGTATGTTGTCATAGGTAATTGAATCTTGCCGGGAAGGGATATGCAAACCAGACCCTCGTATCTATACGTTATGCTTGGAGCGCTTGGGTGTTCAGCCAAAGGAATCCATCTTCCTTGATGATATTGGGCAGAACTTGAAAGCAGCCGCCCAGCTTGGCATTAAGACAGTGAAGGTACAAAGTAGCACCCTCAGGGCTGCATGGGGACAGTTGTTTGTAGAACGTTTATTGTCTTAAATATTTTGGCTTGGTTTCTAAATCCAAATTCTGCATTTGATGTGAATGTGCTTAGTATTTTCACACAACGGCATTAGATACAGATTGCCATGCTTCACACATTGAACATGTCCATTGTCCTGTATGACACCAGTAAGCCAAATAACCACAGAGTTAACTGTGGATGCCAAGATTGCAGGGTTCCATGTCCAGCTCTGCCACCAACTCCCTGTGGGCCTTGGGCAAGTCACTCCTCCTTCCCTGTGCACCTCAGTTCTCCATCTGTTAAACAGCAGTAATGACATCTGCCAAACATGGGGTTGTGAGGTATAATTAACTAGCCCTGTGGAAGCTAGATAAGCCTCATGTACATGTCACCTGGGGGTTGGCTAACTTCCAAACCATGGTGGGGAGGTGGAAGGGTAAGGATAAGACTCATTGGTGGACTGAGTTCTGACCTCCTTCTGCCTGTCCCACTGGGAACTCCCACTGTTATCATAGCCTGTGCTTGCAATACGATCATCCTCTCCCCATTGGAATTGCTTCCCCCTTCTCCTAGGACAGAAACCAGGCAAAATGTAGGTGCTTAGATCAGGAGAGGGAAGGCAGTATTGGTGCTACCTTTGGTGTAGTGTCATGGCAGATGCTACAGAGCAGTCACAAGAATGCAGAACCCTGTCTTTGCCAAGAGATCAGAATCTTATTAGCTATTTATCATACAACTTTTTCTCGCCGGTATCAGGTTGATGACCCAGAAGCAGCTCTCAAAGAGTTAGAAACCTACTTGGGCTTCCCTTTGTGGGGATTTGTTCCACAAACTCGCTTAGTGAGACCAACAATGGAAATCCCAAAAGATCCCCTACAGAAGTACCTTGAAGAGGTCCTAGGTGGCCGGACAACAGGTATTTTATGCTTTACAACTTTAAAGGTCACATATTCTGGGTCTGTTGTCTCTTTCCAGCATAAGACAAATAGATTTTTTAAAATATTAATAGTATCAACTACTGCAAAGCCACTCTCATGGTTTAGGTACCTTTTCAAGCTCTTTGTGAAATGCTAGGCTGGTTAAAACATTGTTATTGGTATTTACCTGGATAGTTAGAAGGAAAACCTACTCTGTGACTATGCTGAATTCGATGTCCGACGTACTGTCTGCCTGTACAGTGAGTATCTGTATTGTGTAGCATTGTGCTCTCTGACCAAAAGCTTCTAGATATTGCATCTTTCTTAAAAGGCATTTGTTGTTTATAGTGGTTCTTCTCCAACACTTGTAAAATTGGTAATAGCCAGTGAATGATACTCCCTGGCAGGAGGTCACTTCTCTGCCAGGGGATTCCAGCTGCTGCCTCAGGCACACAGGTATTACATTGCCATTTAGGACCACAATGTAAACACCCCATCATCTAGAAAGTCTGTAGTTTAATTTGGATTAGGTCAAGTTTTAAAGCAACAATGTCAGATTTCAAAGTCATGTTTCAATACAAGCAAGTACCATAGCTGGACTATTAATAACTACTAAGATTATTTAAAGAGAGAGAATTCAACACATCTAATTTCTTTTTCATTATTCATGCTATTTGTTTACTTGCATACTTTGTTCTGCTTGGATAATGAAAATAGATCAGTTAACTTTGCTTTGGTTTCTAGTCAGTTTCATTTCTGTGTTTTCTAGCATTAGCACAGTTGTGCAACTTTTGGATGGCAAGCATTGCATGGGCAATGTTTAACTAAATTAAAAAAAAACACCTTTAAATTTAAATTTAAAAACAAATCATGAAAATGTTTCTTTTGACATTAGGCTTGAAGAACTTTATATGTTGAATTTCTGCTGCTTGACAATATCCTTTTGAGTAGGGCTTGGAGGATCGGTTTACAGAAATCCAGAATCCCTAGCATTTGCGTGTCTGAACCAAACCTGACCTTTTTTTTATGCTCTGTATTGGCTTGGATTTTAAAAAGCAGTATTTTTAAAACCTTAAGATAGTCCCAGTTCCTTGGATCTAGTCGTAACTGGTGCAAAACCAATATTCAGCTTTGCTTCTTCCTTCTGCCATTAGATTTCCAGAATCTCACCTCTATTTCAAGCCAGGAGAGGGCTGTATTATTAAAGAAATTGCACCATTGACTTAGAAGCTATGCCCTTGTGGGTCACACTATGTATAATATGTAATATGCTGAATTAGTCAAACAAAGACGCCAGTGTTATGTAAATGATATTGAAGTGCATTTATATGGTATTCGGAAACATGACTGTCAAAGACTGCAGATCATATGTGCACAGTTTACAAGAAAAAAGGATGATTTTCTAACTGCAATCAGACCCTGCGATCAAAGTGCCAAACTGAGGTCTTTTCAGCTCATATATTATCACCCATAATAAAGATTTTGAAAATAGACATTAGTGAACAATTCTGCTGATGAAGGAGATAGAATAGAATCCCTCTTATGTGTCAGCTCTGCAGGAATAAAATTCAGTAAAAAATGATTTTCATCATTAAAATCAGCAGCTCTGACTCTAAAAATGCCCAAGGAGCAGATCTGCTGAGCTAGACGGGACCATTTTTACAGTCACTTTTCTAGCTGACTGTACTTTACATTGGAGAAGAATTCATGCTGTCAGCAATTGCTGCAGATGACCAGTTCAGATTGATCCGATGACTACTAATTAATAGTCGAAATACTAGTGGGGTATGTTAGTGAATTAAGGCTGGGAGCCAAATGTGCTGCCAAGTGAGAGGATCAAAGTTCACAAGCAAGCTCACACCTCTGTGCTGAGGAGCTGACCCTGTCTGTTCTGGGCCAGGAGGAGTGCAGAGCTATGTGGTCCTCACTCTCATATCGCTAAAGACTGGGTCTGGAGTAGCCCTAGAAATGTCTGATTGTCCCTTTTGGTGTCGGACTAGTGCTGGTACTACTATAGATGACTAGAGAGGAAGGGCGGGCTGAGACTGTACGGGGAATATGGCTAAATGGAATGACAAAGTATGGAAATCCCTGAACAAGGGAACCTGCAAGGTGCAGAGCACTCGGTCCCCAATCCAGTAAGCTTGTGCTTAACTTTGAGCACGTGAGTAATCCTACTGCCTTCATTGAAACTATGCACCTACTCAAAGTTATTTATATATGTGTGTTTTGCTGGATCAGGGCCAGTGTGCTCAGTACTTTTCAGGATAAAGCCCTTAGAGCAGGAATGGCAGGTGAAAGGAGCCTCTAGCTTGCTTTGCTGGATACAAGGTAGAGGGCTTTAAGCCTCAAGCAAACAGCTGCATTCTGTACTAGCTGCAGTTTCCAAATGGTCTTCAGATGTCGTCCCGCCCATTCAGAACTCAGTGCAGTGATCCAGTCTCCGGTGACAAAGGCCCAAATGACTGTAGTGAGCTCTACACTTTGCGGCCTTCAGCTCTTGTTAATGCAGAATAATAGCTCCTTTCCCTTTCTCTGAGAAACAACCTGTGCCTAGAACTTCCTGATTGGGGAGGGGGGGAAGGAGCGCTGGGCAAAAAATACAGAGCAAAGGTCAAGCAGATTTCTGGCCCTCTGCCATCCAAGAGTGATCATGGTCACTCAAAAGGGGCCCATACTGATTCCGTAACAATGGGGCAGTGCTCAGTCTTCTGCTGATGCAAGTGACAGTCTCTAGCTTTGTCCATTTTGGAGTAAAATAAAACATGGAAAAGAGATGAGAAATAATTTCAGTTCCTGTACTTTTCTCTTCATTGATCATCCCTTTTCAAACCTTCAGGTCCTCTGATATTACGACAGTTCAGTCATGGACAATCGAACCCCACTTACTATATCAAGTTTGGGGATCGTCACTTAGTCCTGAGAAAGAAACCTCCTGGCAACCTACTTCCGACTGCTCATGCTGTGGAGAGGGAGTACAGGTGAAAAGGCACAGTGCGCTACTGAACCGTTCCCAATTCTGGCTGGCCAACATAGGTGCTCTCTGATTATTGTAACACAATTCCAAATGTGCACATCCTGTACACAGTGCTGGTTTCCAGTCTCACCTTTTCTATTCCAAGCCCTGCTCCATGAGAGTAGCTGTCAGTAGGAAACTGGCAGACTTAGGACACATAAAGGCAAGAGATCCTTTTTTGTAGTATAAGTGGCAGGCATATTCCTCTTAGCACATTTAAGGAAGTGCTGCGTGCGATTCAAGAGGTGACCTGGTTGAATCTGCGTTAATACTGCACCAGTGACTCAGCATGGCATTACGAGGCACTGTGCTGCCGGCGTTGCCTCCTTTAGGATGATGCATAAAACTGAGCTCCTGCTGATTAGAGCTCTAAGAGTGCATATTGCAAGCGGTGGGGAGTGGTAGCCTCTTTGACTTAGAATGTGATTACCCTGGATGGAAGTAGACTGTCTTGTTAAACTCACGCTGCAGCTTCAGTAGGACACAAGATGCCTCCACTTTATGATGATTCTGTGGATGTCTAGATTTCACAGTCATCATCAGGAATAGACCACAGGTCTCTCCCCACCCCTACTTGATGTGAAGGAGAATCTCCTTTAGCCATAGTAGTATTAAGACTTATAGCCTCTGGCCTCTAAAGGGTGACATACTTGGCAAGTCTGACATTCTGTCCAGCAGAGGGGCAGTGGCACATGTATACACTTAACAATTTAGACAGGGAATTGTAATGTATGGGTTAGGTAATGTTGTGTGTTTTTAAACAGTCATGCTCCACCCCAGAGATGGCTGCATTTCAATGGGGGATGAAGTGATTCCTCTGTGTGTGTATGTTAAAGTTCTTTGAGTTCCTGCTAGGTGAAAGGTGCTGTATACATGTAAGCCAGTAATAAAGTGGGGATGAATGCTAAATATTACATTAATAGCATGATTCCATTTCTGTATGTCCATCTAGCGCAGGGGTTCTCAAACTGGGGGTCGTGACCCCTCAGGTGGTCACAAGGTTATTATGTGGGGGTCACGAGCTGTCAGCCTTCACCTCCAGCATTTAATAGTGTTAAATATAAAAATAGTGATTTTAATTTATAAAGGGGGGGTCACAATCAGAGGCTTGCTGTGTGAAAGGGGTCACCAGTACAAAAGTTTGGGAGCCCCTGATCTAGCATGTTACATTCGTATTTAAAGGACAGCACCTTTTTTAACATCACCAATACGGCAGGCAAAAAACGATCAATTCTTTCTCTCCTGACAAAGTCTCTCTGGGTTGCTTGTCCTGGCAGGGTATTGAAGGCTCTTGCTGAGGCCGGAGTTCCTGTTCCTAAAGTGCTTGCACTCTGTGAAGATTCAAGGTGATTTTTTTTCCAATTTTCATCAAAAGTAAGTGACAGTTGTAGCCAGAAACTTCCACTCCCAGTTTATAGCAGAGCAGAGAAGGGGGCAGCTGTCAGACTCAAAGGTGACAGAAGCTGTAGAAAACCCCAGTTAGACAGATAGAACTGTTCCTGTGGAAAGGAGCAGCAAAGGTGCAGTAACTTCAGTGACTGTGTCATACCTGTGAAGAAGTGTTGAAATCAACCCAGGAGGAAGGAGCCCTGTCTTGGCTGTCTGTGGAAGAGACACGTAAAAGGCACAGTGTGTGTGGTCAGTGGAGAATGTTTGGTCTTACTGCAGATATGCTGAAATATTGGGCATTTGTGTTTTGGATGGTCCTGCCTGTTTGTGGCCTCTCATGATCTCCTGGCACTTTTTGCAAAAATAATGGTGTTAACCTAGGTGTTCTGACCAAATTTCCACTCAGATAATTCCATTCTGCCTACCAGTTGGGTATATGAATTTTGTTTCCCACTCTAAACTATTCTGTAGCATTGCTAGGTGCTGTTAAACAGCTGCCATGATCTACCCCAGAAGTTGCTGTAATTCAGGGTGGATGACGCTTCACCTATGTGTCCCTTGTCCATACCTCACAAAGGGCTTTTGTGGCTTAACTAATAACTATTGTGAAGCACTTTGAATTCTCCAGATGAAAGAGGCTGTAGAAGTGCAAAGCACCATAACATATTATTCAGCTTGTTTTGGGTGTGTCTTTAGTATTTTATTTTTGCAATTAATTAAAATCGCTCTTCTGAAAAGAGACCGCAAAAATGGCATAATGGCACTCCCTGTATGGTTCCAGATCAAATATGCTCAAGTTCCAAGTAACAAGATGATTTTTCTACCTGCCAGCCGTGCAAACTCACCCTGAGAGCTAAAGCTGAGTTCTTTCTGGCTTTTGCATCATCATCAGCAGCAGCAACTGAAACTTGGTGAACAATTCTTACAGGCTCTTGCATGCGAAGGAATAGAATCCATCTCCCTCTCCCATTGCTGTGCTGATTTTACAAGACTAATAGGTGTAAACAGTAGCACAAACTGGCTCCTGATCCTAAAGTCAGCCCCTCTGTTGAGAAAGGCATTATTTGTACATAATCGTGTTTCTAACCTTAACTGCACTTTTGTTTTGTACTGATATTTACATCAGATGGTTAACTGGGTTCTGTCGTTATTTATTATTATAACTATTCTGATTTTTGTTCGTTAGGCATAAACACTGTGCTCAGCACAGAACAAATCCTAGAATTAAAGAGCATGTTCAGACTTGGCAATAACTTCTCTACCCTGATGCAATAGATGCAGGAATATTCTACTCATCTCTGAGGCCTGTCACTGAAATACCATTGTTTCAATTCTGTCATTTTAGTATCATTGGCACCCCATTCTACCTGATGGAATACTGCACCGGCCACATCTACAAGGACCACTCTCTTCCTGGCCTGGACCCTGGCCAGCGGAGGGCTATTTACATGGCTATGAACAAAGTCCTCTGTAAAATCCATGGAGTAGACCTCAAAGCGGCTGGACTGGAGGATTATGGGAAGCATGGTGAGAAGGAAATCTGCTATCATGCTCTTCCTATGTGTTAGTTTTTAAAGGGGTATGGTCACATAAGGCCAAATCCTTAGGGCAATGGTGGGGAAGGGGAGCTGTCCAGCAGCATGACAGATCCTCAGGCCAGTCAAGGGTGCATTGAACAGCTGCTTGGGATCCTCCAGGAGTCAGTGGTTTTTGGAATTAGTTTCCAGAGCTTCCTCCCATTGGCTCTGCCTGCCAATAATTTGTTTGCTATCATAATGACTGGGCTCCCTCAGATCCTGCCCCCAGAGGTTCAACAGTACCCCCTGCAGAGCCGCCTCCGGGGGCAAAGGGCTCCTGCTGAGCAGCTGTGCCAGGATTTGGCCTTTGTTGGAATTATATTGTTTGTTTAGGACCCCAGTTATTTGTAACCAGTTGGGATATCGAATCCATTCCCCTGCCAGGAACGGATACAGTGCCCAGATAGAGAACATACTGGGTTCTTAACCCAAACCACAGGAGTGGCAGTATTACAGGAGGAGACTCCCTTTTTGAGGCAGCAACAAAACGTGACTTGGGTGACCATCTTGCCATAAGCCAGCCACTATGCATGATGCGCTACCTATCCTGCTCCTTAGAGCTGCCAAGTGTAAAAAAGGTGACGGATATTTCTGCTTCACCAGACTTACAGGACCAAAGGCAGCCTGAGCAGAAGCAGGCAAATCTCCTGGGCTGCTGGGAGTTCTGCCCAATTATTCTGGGGCTGCTTGTGGCCCATGGCTGCAGCAAAACGCTCTCTTGGAGAAGTGTACGTTTGTCTGGTTGGACGGAGACTGGCTTTATTTTTGGCTGTTAGACTGTTTCCAGATGCAGCTCTTTTGTGGTTATTTTCAAAGGCCTCCTTGTATTTGGAACTATACCCCAGAGACTTAATTCCCTTGGCTTTAGGTAACTATGTTCAACGGCAAGTTCAAACCTGGACGAAGCAGTATCGAGCCACAGAAACCCACACTATTCCTGCCATGGAGAGACTCATTGAGTGGCTCCCATTGCATCTCCCAGGGAACCAGAAGACCACAGTTGTGCATGGAGATTTCAGGTACTAGCTGTCTGCCAGCATCCATTTGGAAAAGGCACTATGTGTTACCTAGGGAGGAAGAAACGGGGGATCTCCGAGAAACCCCCAGCACTATGATCCAAAGCTATTTGAAAAGGAAGCTGCATCACTGCTCTGTTCAGCACCCTGGGAGCTCACAAGAGGTACATGCAGCATTTCACTCCCCATTTCATCTGCCTAGTGCATTTGTAGCCATTTAAACCAGTGGCATTTGGGTGCAGAGGAGTTTAATCTAGTAGTTAGAGTAGGGAACTAGAAGTCAGCACGCCTGGGTTCTAGTCCCAGCTTTGCTTTTGGATCAGCAGTTTGGATTCTCTTTCGGGCACAGCCACTGCAAAGCGGCACCATTGCTGATCTCAGCTTAACTGAGACATAACACTGGGGATTATACGATATTTTCTGCCTCACTCTTAGCAGTCAGAGAAGGAACCTTGCGATGTGAAGTTTAAAGTAGTGAGAGTTTAACTAGATCCGTGGTTTTGATGGAGCCCTGCTTGACTGTGGCATTAGCTCACCTGCTGCCAGTATTACAAAGGAGGTCACCCTTCAGTAATACGATGGCTGCACGTGGGGAGGTCAACATGCTGACTGGTGAGAACTACTTTTATCATGAGCTAAAAAAATTTGCCTGGAGCAAGAACTGCATCTGTCTCCTTATGGTGGTAGGCTGGCTTGCAGATCTGTGCACCGCTGCGGTCTGCTGGAGCATGACACAGCTACCTCTCTGTAACACTTCAATCTACTGGCTGAACTATTATTATTATTTATTATTTGTATCACTGTAGTGCCTAGGAGAACCCCATTGTGCTCGACACTGTACAAACTCAGAACAAAGTGTGGGTCCCTGCCCCAAAGACCTTCCAGTCCAAATATAGGAGCTGCTCCTCTAACCTGTAGAAATTAGAGCTGGAAAGGACCTGTTATCTCCCATGTAGTCTGTGCCCTGGGAGCCAGGGCAGGATCGGCCCCTATAAATCATTTCTAGTTCTCAGTGCCTGGGAAGTGGCATGCACTCTATAAATAAATAATAAGCAATGACCTGACTGCTCTGCTCCCACCTTTCCCCTCAAGGAGAGTATCCCAGTCTAATCTGTCTCACTCTCCCCCGTCTTAATATCATCCCATTGTGCCTAATTATACCTCTCGGATGTTCCCATCCCGCCTTGCAGACAGCTCTCATTCACTTGCCTTGCAAGGACCTGGTTAGGGGAGCTCATGGGCCTTCCTTTGCATTTCTGATGCTGCATGGTGGATCCGTATGGCGGATCACTAACTTATCCAGACATGAAGCATTACAGTTTCCCTTCACCAATAAAACCCCTATTTGTGAGTGGAGTGAGTGGGTTCTTTGCATCTCAGCAGGAGCCTTTCACACCCCATTATCACAGCCAACCTCTGTGAAAACTCTTGGAAGCCTCTAGTCTACACCACACAAAAAGTCAGCAGAAAACAGTTTGGAATCTTGAATCACTAACAAATTATAAGTGTTGGCTTAAAATGACCAATAAATCCATTTTGAAATTGACCTGAAGTCTGTCATTTTCCAGTTGGCACTTGCCATAGTTTCTGTTAGTGATCTGAGATCCTAAACTGTCTTTAAACCACATGTCAGTTCACAATTAACCAGCCAGAAGATTGAACAACTTAAGCCTCTTCTGTCCATCTCTTCCCAGAGCTGAGCTCTCTGCTTCCGCAGCCCTCCCAAAGGAGCTAGTGATATGGAATCAATCCCCCAACTAGCACAGAGTTCCAGGTCACTTGTTTAACTGAAACTAAACGATTGTCAGGAATGCTTCTCCCTCTGATGAGTGTTTTTTCTCTTAGGACTTCTCTAAACCCTTCCCCTTTCTGATCCAGGCTGGATAACCTGATTTTTCATCCAGAGGGGCCAGAAGTCCTTGCTGTCCTCGACTGGGAACTTTCTACCTTAGGAGATCCCATCTCTGATGTGGCGTACAACTGCATGGCCCACTATGTGCCTTCTCACTTTGATATGTTGAAAGGTACAGTGTGTCCTCCTGGGGAAGGCACACATTGCTTCCTATTTTGAACGTTTTACAAATAAAGAGCCGGGAAACATTGGTTAGAAACTGCCAGGACTGTTGTGAAGGGTGCTCAGCTGGGACAAGGGCTCCCTTTCTTATCTCATCCCATCACCACCTCTACCTTTTCTCACCTCCTCTTCTCTAAAGAATCCTCTTCTCTCCTTGGTGTTGACATCTTCAGATATATGTAGTTGATTCTTGTGTCCAATTGCTTAGCCTCCCTGAAAATATTTAGCCCTTCTAATCGTCTCAGGACTCAATCCCTCCAGCCCCCTAACATTTTTTGTTACTGTCCTTTGAACTTCCTCCTGTTTGTCAGTATCCTTTTGGTATGAAGGTGCCCAGAAGTGAACATGGTGTTCCTGTCATTGTTCTGGTTGTGGAACCATTGAGAGAGCAACTGTCACCACTCGGCTTTGTGATGTGATGTCTCTGTGTATTTAGCCCCAAAGCAACATAAGACTAGAAAATACAGGTGTTGGGGCCAGTAGCATGGAGGGTTTGAGGAAAATCTTGGTTTGCAGATTGTAAATGCCACTTAAAATAAAAAAAGTTTTGATTTCCCCTCTCCCCCCCCCACCCTCGCTGCCCTGTCTTTATCAAAACCAAAGTCATTTAAAACTCCGGAAGTCATTTTCTGCAGAAATGGATTGAAGCAAATATCTTTTCTTTCAGGCTGAAATTCTGTGAGCCATGCTTCAGACCGAAAGGATTTTTGTCCCATTTATAAACTCCATGAAATTAGAGGCTTATAAAAAATAGTGGCACCAGTAGTGGTATTGCAAAGCCAGAGATTAGAAAGATGAGAAATTTACTGCTGCGTCAAGTAGGAAGAAGATTAACAGAGGAAAAATGGCCCGATTAAATTCAAAACTGCCCAGGACACATTCAGAATAGTTAGTGATTAGTGCAGGAAGTTCTGTTTGTACTCAGATTCAGTAGAAACCACCATGACTGGCAGTGGTTTTGTTCTTTTATAAGAAGGGTGGTTTGGGATAAAGATATTGCAATCACATGCTGCCTGCCTCAGTAAAGGCCAAATTCCTATAGAGACTTGTCAGTCTTCTTCTGCTGATGTAAATTCAAGTATCTGTTAGAGGCAGAGGGTCATTTCACCTCATTTTCTCTTAGTCCTGAGCCTCTCCAAAGCTAATTTGTCCCTGGTTATAGGTGGGCTTACGATTCAGACACACCAGAGTTTGGACCTGAGAGCAGAAAGGCCATTGCTTTATCCACCGAACATGTGTGCCAGTCATGAAACTAACAGAATCCGTAGAACTGTCTGACTCTCTTTCAGAACACCACCTGCCTAGTCATTGTTATGCTGGATTCTCTTTCAGGTTTGAAGGACTGTGATGTAACGCAGTTGGGAATTCCCACAGCAGAGGAGTATTTTCAGATGTATTGTGAGCACATGGGAATTCCACCCATTGAGAACTGGAATTTCTACATGGCCTTTTCCTTTTTCAGAGTGGCCGCCATCTTGCAGGGTGTGTACAAACGCTCGCTCACAGGTGAGAAAATGAAGCCAGCCCCTGAATATTCAATTGATGCCACATGTATTAGGATGGAGGCTTATCTATCCTCTATATGCTGCACACACACACGGTCCACCCACAACCACACTGAAGAGATGTCAGTGCTGTACCAGTGTAGTAGTGTTTAACCACTAGCAGGGAAGTGACTTCAGTTACAGATGTCTGTACAGTAGCTTGTGTAGCAGTATTGCACCTCTAGAGGGCATCATAACTATACATTTTGAGCGGCTCTGAAATTCCGGTCAGTAGAAGGCAATAGTGACTTACACAGTGTGGCAGGATCGAGGGACAAATGTAACAAGTTTTTCTAGAAGGGCTAAGATGGCTTGTGGCTGCAGCACAGAGCTGGACATTAGGAGATCTGGGTTCGAGTCCCAGCTCGGCGTCCGAATCGCTTTGTGATGACGGGCAAGTCGCTCAGGGGTACGTTTACAGTCAGACTGAGCACTGCCCCCACTTTTTATAGACAAAGTCCGTCCCCATAGAGCCTACACCTGTAAAAAGAATATAATTGGAGGGGCACACACTCGGATTTGGCACTCAGTCTGTGAGGCTGTGTTCCTTTGGGATTTGCCTTGATGATGATACTCTGATTGGCACTTGCATTTCAGTTTCAGGCCCAAAAGGTGCCATCCTGAAAATGTACCCTTCCCCTTCCTCGGAGGAGTGATGGGGGACTTCATTCCTTAATGTTTGTGAGGTTGGGAGAGGGGCAAAGGGTTATTATTCAAAGAGAAATAGTTAAGGGCTCACAACTATTACAGAACGAATCCTCCCTTGCATAGGCCTTGGGAGGCTTTGGCATGGAGGCTAGTTGGAATGCCAAGCAGCGAGCTGCGTTTGCTCAGATAGCCATCTGTAATAAAGGAGTGGTTTCTGCAAACAAACACCGAGATGGCGAGAACAATGTGTTTTACTAGCTGTTGCTTTTTGCTGCATTGCAAGGTCTGATATGGTTACTGGGCGGGGCTGCTGTAGGTGAGCACTAGTATCTGCCTGATTGCTGCCCTCTACCCCAGAGCTGGCCACTTTTCAGCCGGGCTGCATGTATATTGTGAAGGGCTTTGGGAGCAATATTAACCACACCCAGCACCTGGCCTGCTTTTATCACATGCCAAGTCGAAGACCAGGAAACACAGCTCAAAGCCTGACCTGCTGTGCCTTGGAGGAAGGGAGGTGGGGTGACTGCTATTGCAGATGATGGATCTTTGAACAAGAGGAGAAATTTTTGATGCCTTTGCATGAGATCACAGAAGCAAAGCCCAGGCCGTTGGTACATATGCGAAAAGCTTGGTACCAGTACTTGGTACTCTTGCTGGTTCACTAGCACAAGGAAACCATGGAAAGGGATGGACGTGATTAAAAATAATGTGCAGCCAAGTCTGTTAAGCTGAGAGAGGAATCCGTAATCACCCTGGGCCTATATAGTGTTCTTTCCCCCTTCACTGCAGCACAATGCGTCCCTCTGCCTGGGCTCAGCTCTTCCCGCTGCTGTAGAATGTGCCCCTTGCTTTGCTCATTGCAGACTCATCCACTGGGGTATTCAGGGCTGACTCTAGGCACTTTGTCCTCCCAGGCTAGGGCGGCTCAAACTTTACCCTACTAGGGACTCTGTTGGCAACTTGCCAGGGTGCTGATAGACTTGGTGTTTAATCAGAGAAACTGTGACATCGTTGTCATATCCCTTATAAAATAATCCTGCATCCTGCAGCGCCAGCGCTGAGTGCTAGTGTGTGCTGGTGTTTTGGACCTTTGTCATGCGGACTCTCTAAGCAGACGGTGATTATTGATCACTTCCATTTCCCGCAGGTCAAGCAAGCTCAGCTGCAGCTGAAAGTGGCGGAAAGCAGGTGGAGCTCATGGCCAACTTAGCGTGGGACTTTGCTACAAAAGAAGGATTTCGAGTGTTTAAAGAATGTCCAGCTGCAAAACCTTTAGCAAGACCTTACAGTACCTGGACCAGGAATGGGGCATTCTCCAGGAGAAACTATGTCACCGTGGCACCTTCCTCACCAGCTCACACTTCCAAAGCTCATCTTATTCTTTCTCCTGACGGCCTTCCCGGGAGAGCCCAGGACCTTTACCGCAAGCTGAGGAGATTCATGGAAATCCATGTCTATCCTGCTGAGCAGGTTCTGAGAGATCATCAGGTTTCACAGTCTAGATGGACTCCACATCCTCTTATAGAAGAGCTGAAGGTAAGTCATACTTCTGCTTAAAGTAACAATGCCTCCAAGCCTGGGTCTGTAAGATGGCACATTGACTGTAAAGCTCAGCGCCCAGGACACCTCTGAGCCAGAGCTGTGCACTTTCCTGATCAAATCATGCTCCTGATCAAAACCGAGCTCCTGTCGGTCCACAGCTCCAATACAGTAAGAGAGGGGGAGCTGGAGTCTCATCTGGCTTGCACACCATCAGCTCAATTCTGACTGCAGAATTTTTATTATGGGTGGCAGTGACTTAAGTGGGGGAACCAGCTTGACTCCCAGAGCCTAGGGAAAGTGTACAGGG
Source organism: Emys orbicularis (assembly GCF_028017835.1). Taxonomy (NCBI): domain Eukaryota; kingdom Metazoa; phylum Chordata; order Testudines; family Emydidae; genus Emys; species Emys orbicularis. The sequence continues at coordinate 28,244,611 of NC_088698.1, forward strand.
CTGGGAATGAAGTCATGGAGAGAGGCAGTAAATACAGAGCCCACATCATCATGTAAACTGACTGACTACAGTTGCATTTTTCAGGGAAACATTTGTCCTGGGCATCTTCTGGTAGGTGTAGCCCCTCTATTGTGTCTCCTATCTCGTGGATACGAGCCAGCCCCAACTTCTGCCCAAGTTGTCTGGGCTGCATTAGCTCAGTGACTTGCTCACTCAAAATCCTGTCTTGTGTATTAACCTGCCCGTGTCCCAACACAGTTCCTGACCTAACGGGCGCGGTCTTCCATTACATGTCACACTGGCTGTCTCCTGAATTTGATCTCTGGAGCTGTGGAAGGAGGATTGAGGGAGGGACTTCTACAAGCACAGTGCAACTGTGATCTTCATTTTTATACAAGAGGGCCTGGGCATTAGGAGATTTGTCCTTGGGGCCTGAGTCTGATCTCACACCACTATGTCCCCATTGACTTTAAAGGACTTACTCCTGATTTACGCTGCTATAATTGGCCAGAATCAAGCTCTTCAGGTCCAAATCATTCTCCAGTCCAAAGCCATCTCTATACTATCACTCTAGCATTTGTCCCTCTTATAGGCTGCAAGTGATGTTTCCATAGACCCATTGGACTAAACTCACCCCTGGTGTAACGCCATTGACTTCAATAGGCCAACACCAAGCTGAGTCTGATGCACTGTCTTTAGCTTGTTTCTTCCCCACAGCTTTGGGTGTTTGTCTGTTGATGAGCGGGAAAGGCAGAATTCAGGCCTCAGCTCCGCTCAGCAGATCCAGCATTGTCGGGTTGTCCTTCCTGCAGCCGTGCCCGTTGGGGGTCTCTATGGGCAGGGCACTGGCCCCTTACACCTGAGAACAGAATTGGGCCCCAAGTCTCCTGCTGTTCCCTTCTTTAAGGACAAGGCAAAGGCTGAAGGACTGTGGAACCTTTTCTTACCTGTGGAGAATGATCCAGAAGTGAAATATGGAGCGGGCCTCACAAACCAAGAGTTTTCCCATTTGTGTGAGCTCATGGGAACATCACTGTTTGCACCTGAGGTACCTGCTTTAAGCCTTCACTAAGTCATCTGGGTGGCAGAGGGGAAACATGCAGTCTGGGTGAGGGATTCTTAGCTAGCCCTCTGTTGCTGGAATTATCCCCTGCCCTACTAGTGCCCCCTGCCCCCCTGCACATTTCCGCCCTCCCCTCCCAATTGCTCCTACCCCGGCACCTGGCTGCTTTGAACCTGAATGCTAATGCTGCTTTTGCAGTGTGTATTTGTGCTATTTGGGGAGGGCCAGTGCTGGCCAGAATGTGGCCCATTGTGCACTATGCTAGTCAGCCCAGCACCAGCCCCTGATGGAACCACGTGTGCGGGTTTCCAGTATAGCATGGAGCCATTCTAGCCAGGCTCCTACAAAGGGTTTCACCCTGCCCTGCATTGCCTGGGGTGTGGGGTAGGAGCCTTTTCCCTGCTCCAGTGCACCCAGGCAGCAACAGGGCAGGATCTCACCAAATACTTAAGGGAGAGCTGGCTGCAGCACACCCCACACCCAAGGGGGTTGCCAGTAAGGGGACTTGGCCAGCTCCTCCGTAGTGTGCAGTCCTTCGATTTGTGTGTTCCCACTTAGTAGTTTAAAAGATAAGAAATAAAACCAGCTGAATTTTAAGGTTCAAGCCTCCGGGGCAGTTGCAGATCATTTAACTGAGTGGAGGAGTGTGAATGACACAATGGGTGATTATTTATAGTTTATTTAAAGCCAACAGGCCTTACACTTAACCATGCTCTGCACTGCCCCTCGCATTCTAGGATGGAATGATGAAGCCAAGGTGATCAGTCCCTGGCGGGAAGAATGGGGTTAACCCTTTCTCTAAGGGGACCTGGATAGTGGATGGGCACACCTATCTGACAGCAGCTCACTACCCTTTTTATTAATAATGGCCCTTAAATAATAATCCACCTTGTTACTATAATTAAAGATTTTCTACTTTCTCACTGACTGTTTAACATTAGGCATCATATCAATTAACGTGTGTAAATGCCAAACCAATCACTATAAATCAGGGGTCTCAAACTCAATTTACCTTAGGGCCAGTTCCAGTCCTCAAATCCTCCCAGCGGGCCAATAATGTCACTGAAGATGGTGTTCAGAATTGTATTTGTATATTGTATTTTTTATTTCGAATTTCTTAGAAATAATAAAACTGTCATACAACTTGATACAATTCTTCGCCTGCCCGAGAGTTTCTAGTGTTTGCCAGACACCTGGCAACGCTTCAGTTCTGTCAGTGTGTTGATGTTTGGCCTCAGTGACTGAGCAGTGGAAACCTTCAGGATTGCAGCCAGGTGTGCATCAGATAGTTGTGTTTGGTATTTTGACTTGTTTATATTCATTGTGGAAAAAAGTGACACTGCCTCCATGGCTGACTCTGCCCAGCAACTAATGATGCTGCCTCCATGGCTGACTCTGCCCGGCGACTAGTGATGGTATCTCAGTCCCTCTCTCCCAGCCAATGGGAGCTGCGGGGGCGGCACCTGTAGCAGACAGAGCCGGCAGTGTGGCTACATGGGTCTCTCCTCTGTGGGCCGCAGTGGGGAGATTCTCGGGCCGCAGATGGCCCGCGGGCCGGGAGTTTGAGACCCCGCTATAGAGAGCGCATTTTTCAAAACATTAACATTTGATGTAAAACACGTGTAAAAACCAGTTAGGATCAAACTGTGTTTACACATGACCTGGGGTTCTGCTGTAACTCATCTCTAAGTGGCTTCTGAATTGGCTCCCTTCACTTCACTCGTATTTTACTTGGTTATTGTCAAGCCATTTTTAGGAAACAGATTTTTGGGTCCACTTACATTTCTATGTACCATAAGAAAACATCATCTGTATGCTACAGTGTGCGCTAGCCCCAGGTGCGCTAGCCCCCTCCGCATTCTGCTGTGTGCTGGCTCGGGGACCTGTCTCTGCAATGCAGCTTCCACCCCGCCCTTAGCTCTGGCCTTTTGAAAGCAGCATGAGCTTGTGTCGTCTAAATTCCCTGATGCTTTGGAATGGGCGTTTGGCAGTCAGGAGTAGCTGTGCAGTTTGAGGTTGACCTACAAACTCCCTTTCCCAACAAACATGCCTCTGCTGTGCTGACCGGTGCTTGGCTTTCCCCCCTCCAGATATTCAACTGCTCTGCCCCTGACACTGGGAACATGGAGGTGCTGGTTCGATATGGGACGGAAGACCAGAAGGAACGCTGGCTGCAGCCTCTGTTGGACGGGAAGATACGCTCGTGCTTTGCTATGACTGAGCCGCAGGTCAGTATCGCTGTCCAGTCAACCACACCATAGAGTAGAGTAGATCCACACCGTACACCGGCTCGCCCTGTTCTCAGTGCTGGCAGTTGTTCTACTCACTGGCCAAGGTTTTCAAAAGTGGCTTGTGATTTTGGGAGCCCAACCTGAGGCCCTTCGAAGGGACCTGCTTTTCAGAGGGGGGGTGCTCAGCAATTTCAGAAAATCACATTGGTTTAAAGTGTCTGTTGGAGGCACTCAAAATCACCAGTCACTTTCCAGTAATCTTGGCCACCATGTTTCTTAAGCTGTGCTCTTGTGCAGTTAGTGGTAATTATGAAGTGTAGCAAAGTGTTTTAATTAAACTACTGTCTCGCTGTCAGACTCAACCAGCTGACGGCCTGATTGGCAGAGGGGCTGGGCACCCCTTTCTAGGCCTTTCCAAGCGTCAGGCCTGAAGTCCATTGTGTGACTCCCCAGCTTTGCTTTTAGAGGCGTTTGCTCACTCGGTTGTTCAGCTGAGCTGGGGTTCCCAGCCTTTGGGGTGCATCAGCAGTGCTGTGCTGAGCTGTGCCAGCTTCCGGCCATGACTTCTCGCCTCCCAAGCCACCCGATGTCTGAAACGTCTCTCCGGCCCCTCTGAGGCTGAGAGGAGCTGGCAGATTCGGAACTGAAAGTGTTTCTACTTAGGTTGCTTCATCTGATGCCACCAACATCGAAGCTTCAGTCGTAGAAGAAAAGGGTTTCTACATTCTAAATGGGCATAAATGGTGGATTTCAGGTACATTCCAATACACACACGGTCTCCGTCACAGAGCCACATGCTCCCATGGCTGCCTGCTATGGCGTGAAGCTGTCCTGTTGGACCTTTTCTCCAGTGTGCTGATCTAAAACAGTTCTTGAAAGGGGCCCTGGGCCCTGACTTGCACTCAACCCTCGCTTACGGAGGGTCAGAGTCTGATCTCAGTTACACCAGTGTAAATCCAGCATAATTCCACTGTCTTGAATGGAGATACTGTGGATTTATGCCAGAGTAATGGAGAGCAGAATTGCTATATGCTAAGCCAACGGGGACTGCAGAGTTCAAACAGCACTGTTCTGTTTCACGTACAGTTGTGACTGTTACAGGCATTTGTGCATTAGATGCTGCCGTGACCCCTCAATGGCCCCTCTGGGAAATGCTTTTGCTGCAGTCTTCAGCTTTATGTTAATCATTAGGAAAACATCCCCTTTTTGGACGAGTTAAACATACACTACAGAGCGTCTGGTGGCACATGGGGTTGCTAATGGGATAGTGAGGCTTTCACCTCTAGGCAGCCAGTTCTAATCCCACCTGGGTCAGTAATGACTGCTAGCTGTTACCATCCATTGGTTGCTGGCTGTGAAATGAGTCAGGTGGTCTCTGTTCAGTTCCCAGTAGGCAGTAATGAGCACCTATGTTGGTAGTTCCAGAAGAGAGGCCAAGGTCTGAATGAGCCTTGAAGAGCCTTCTCCCCTCCAGGTGGTCCCTCCATCACAGGGATGGGTGGGGTGATGTGGGAAATCTTGAATTTGCCTGGTAATTCCACAGTAATTGTGGATAAAGGACTTCAGAGCCTTTATCAGAGCCTGGAGTTCTCACGCCAGCTCTCATCTCTTCTGTTAACTCTTGAAACAAACTATCAAACCAAATAACCATGTCCTGAATTAGCTACAGCTAAGATGGCTGGATTTGCTCTGCTCTCTTAAAGGGCTAAGTCAGAATTAGACACAGGCACCAAATTCACCCCGATGTGCCTTCGCTGCAATCAGTGATGTTCCCGGCGGATTGATTGGGCCTGAGGTTTTCAGCACCAGTCAGTCTAGTTCTCATTGTGTCTTTTCCCGGCAGGGGCTCTGGATCCTCGCTGCCAGCTCTGTGTGTTTATGGGGAAGACCGACCCTGAAGCCCAGCGCCACAAACAGCAGTCAGTGCTCTTAGTTCCCATGGACACTCCAGGCATAACAGTCACCAGGCCTCTCAGTGTATTTGGCGAAGAAGATCCCCCAGGTGAGGCAAGGAGCTAGCTCAGTTTGTAACATGCCTTGACAGCTCCGCTTTGTCCACTGAATTATTCTGGTTTTGAAAGGGCACATGTTGTGGGCACCTCTGATACGCTGGCCCTAGCTTCTGTGGGACCCCACTGTGCCTTGCCTCTCTGTATCCCATGACTTGGGCATTACTGTCCTGTGGATCAGGGAACTGGGGCCCAGAGCAGGGAAATAACTTGCCTGAGGTCACATGGGGTGGTGGCAGAGCTGGGACTAGAACCTAGGTCTCCTGACTCCCAGTTCTTTACGTCAGTCACACACTCTTCCGTTGTCCCTGGTACATAGTCGAGCAGGGTTGTCTGTTATCCAGAGCAGGGACTGGGAGTCAGGACTCCTGGGTCCTCTTCCCAGTTCTGCCACCAATTCACAGTGGGCAAATCACATGACTTCTTTGTGCCTCAGTTCAATAACCCCTGCCTCCCAAGGCGTCAGTGCAGTTTACTGACTGTGTAAGGCTCGGGGGTGAAAGGTGTAGAGGAACAGGTAGACGAGTGGTATGAGAAATAATCATTCATGGAGTATGTTATGATGCTACTTCCTTTTAAAGCAAATACTGGAATCCTGGGGCTACATTCCCCGCTACAGCCTGTAGCACATTGTTAAAACATCCTAGTGACATTAACATCACGTTGTATTTAATTACTTCATTAGTTTTTTCAGCCAAAAAACCCTATAGATGATCTTTTGAGCTGTTGAGTCTTTAAGTGATGTTTCCTGGCTCTTTGACAAAGAGAAACCACAGCAAAACCTGTATTTCAGTCCATTTAGCATTGGACACGCTTTCTTGTCCACAGTCTGGGCAGGCGGAATTACAGGGAGCTGGGAATAACAAGGAATTGGCTGGCTCTGATGAGGGGAGCTGGAAAGTGCTGATAACAGAACTGGGAAAAGCCTCCCACCAACCTTTCTGCCTTGGCTTTGATTTTTTTTTGTTTGAGCACTGGAAAGAAACCAGCAAACCTCAATGTTTGTTAATCCTGACGAGAACCCGAGTTATTAGCTCACTTGCCTGCTCCTGGCGGGTGAGAGACCATTTCAAAGCTGCGTGGGCTCTGGAAGAGCCAGGAAGAGAGGAATGGGAAGGAATTCAAACTTCCGGCATGCGGCCATGTGTCCAGTGAGTGATGCCGCTGAGCTCTGTGCATTCTGTCCCTCCCTTTGCAGCTGGCCATGGAGAGATCTTATTTGAAAATGTGCGAGTGCCCAAAGAAAATATACTGCTGGGACCTGGCCGAGGCTTTGAAATTGCACAAGGGAGACTAGGGCCCGGACGGATCCACCACTGCATGAGGCTCATTGGCTATTCCGAAAGGGCGCTGGCGCTCATGAAGGAGCGAGTGAGTATTGCTGCAGGTTCCTGTCCTCTACTCCGTTATCTTCTGCAACTGCATTCCAAGTGCTGCCTTATCTGCATTTCAGTCCGATTGGATCTAGCATCATATTTCTCAGCAGACTATCACTGTAGCGTGTAAACACCTTTAATCCATTTCAGCTGCATACCTTCCTGACACCCACAGCGCCATGGGTAGTGGAAAACAATCCACTTATCCAGCCTTGCATCCAGCATCAAATCCCCACCCGTGAATTCAGCCCGTACCAGTGGATGTTGGAAGCCAAACTACAGTTAGTTATTAGTGGAGTCCTTCGATCTCTAGCAGGGGTCAGAGTTCAGATCAAATAAATATTTCACAAGAACAGCCTCACAAGAGCAACACACCTGAGCAAGTGGGTTTCCCCGCCTGACTGAGTACTCCCTGGACAAAGGGCTGTTTCACTCCATTGCTTCCCTTTTTCTTATGGGTGGGGAATTTCTCTTGTGATTAGAGAAATCGACTGCCCCTGTTTGCAGCTCTGTTCAGCCAAATAAGGCCCCCAGTACACTCTGAATCTTCCTCCTTCCATTTCCTCAGAAGGGTTGAACTCTTCTGCTCTCCCTAGCTCTGCTTCCCTTCTTAGTTGTCTCCAACGTCTGGGCCCTTCCCATGTCAGTTCAGAGTGTGCGCATAACAGCAACTAACCAGGCAATTCATATCCCTGGGCTGAAGCCCAGCAACATCCTCGGATACTCCCTGGCCATGAGGCAATTGGATCCCGACGCTGGCACCAGAACCATTGTGGTCACCCAAATCTTCCTTTTTAAACACATTCTCAGGCTCTCCACTATTCCGTCCCTCTGTTACACCCCATGCTGCTTCAGTATAGCACAGGGAGGAGAGGTAGCTGCTTTTTGGGGATCTGGAAACTTGAGATTCTGACGGCTATTGCACTCTTGGAAGGACTTGAATCCTGAGTCCTGGTTAATTCCATTTTAGGCAGGGTGTCAGTTACCCTTCCAAACAATTCCCCAGGCAATCTGATACAGCATTCTTCACTTCCTGTCCCAACCTGCCATGTAGTGTCACTGTGCCTGTCAGACAGCAGCCACGTAGCACCCCAGAGGTGGCTGCATCCCAGCAATGGATGAAGTGGGTCCCTGTCTAGTTTGCAGGGGCAGTCAGGATGAAAGCTTCTCTGCAGATGTAAGATATTATCACCAGCAAAAATAGCTCTCTTTAAGCTCAGAGGCCTTTAGCCCTGTGTGCGCCTATTGCAGGTGACGTCTCGTGTGGCCTTTGGGAAACCCCTAGCCGAACAGGGCACTATCCTGGAAGACATCGCCAAGTCCCGCGCTGAGATTGAGCAGGCCCGGCTTCTTGTCCTGAAGGCTGCCCTCCTCATGGATACAGCTGGCAACAAGGTGCGTGGGTGGGGCCCTCCGGGGGCTAACAATACCAGCCTGAGTAAGTGAACAGTGAGGACTGCAGCGCTCGGCCTAGTGTGCTTAGCTTGTCTGGTCGCTATGGGGGAGCTCTAATGCTTAATCTTTTCCTCCCTGGAGGCCTGAGCAAAAATATTGCTGAGGTTCCCAATTAAAAGTGAGCTTGGGCATTTCCTCCTTGTGCCCATCAGCATTATCACACGGAGCTCAGCATGACGGCAGTCTGTGTTCGGGAGAGGCCCAGGGCTGGGAGAGTGGCGGGGCTGCAGGCCCAGCCTGACGTACATTGATACTATTGTTTTGGGGAGACCAGAACGGGAATAGCAGGGGCTGCAAGCCAGGACTGAGGAGGGTTGACCAAGCTGGATGGATCTGATGCGTTTGATCCTGTTTCTATACAGGCAGCTGCTCTAGAGATCGCCATGATCAAAATGGTGGCTCCATTGATGGCTCTGCGGGTTATTGATCGTGCTATACAGGTGAGCGGGGAATGGTGCACTTGTCATTCATTTCTCTCCCATTCCAGAAGGTTAGGGTTTAGCCCAAACAAAGCAAGCAGTTGCTTGGAACCCCAAGGTTCTTCTGCTTTCAGCCAACTCCTGCAACTCACGAGTTAGTCCTATCCTCGCCTCCTGGGCTGAGGAAACTGCTGCCAGACCTCTTCCTCCTAGACGTGATCCCTGGGGGTCAGGACTTAGGCACATTAGCAGGAGCTGGTGTGGGGCAAACTTGTCCTGCTGTTGCCTATACACTGTTCCTATTCTATGGAGAACCTTCTTCTAGCACTAAATTGCCTTCCTGCTTCTACAGTTCTAAGTGTCCCTGCTTTGCTCTGCTGCTCCCATCATGGCATTGTCCTGCCCTTTTCATACGTCCCATGGGTTTGTTGCAGGCCTTTGGAGCAGCAGGTCTCAGTAACGATTACCCACTGGCACAGTTCTTTGCCTGGGCACGAGCCCTGCGTCTCGCCGACGGACCCGATGAAGTTCACAGGACAGCAGTCGCTAAATTGGAGCTGAAACGCTAGCCCTGGCCCGCTGTGAAAAACCACCACTAGGAAGCGGAAGAGGAATTTCCCAGCTGCAGCCTTGGGATGTGTAAATGTGAGGGGGGGACTCTGATTAACACAGGGTGTTTGTGGGTGGCGATAGCGCTTTCATTTCTATGTCCTTGCAGATTGCCAGACCCCTTGAGGCAATGTGCTTCCCAGTTGGCTTTAATGCTGGGCTCATTTGGTGGTGGAACAAAAAGCAGAAAATGTGTCCTTCAGCCACTCAGAGTGGCCTTGCTCCAGGCAGCGAGTCGCGGCCCTGCTCTCAGGGTTCCTGGGCTAGCAAGTGGTCAGCCTTCAGGGATGGAGAGGAAAGAGTCTTGTCACCCAGCAGCAGCCCCTCCAGGGGCCTGCTCTGGAAAGACTCATTGACTTCAGTGGACATTAGATCAGGCCCCAGTTGGCTGAGGTGCTGACTGGTTCGAAGGGAACCCTGCTCCTCGGAAGGGACGGATGCCCAGGCTGGGGTGAAGTGAGGAGGGGAATTGGGTGGCTCCTGAGGACTCTGCCAAGGACGCGAGCTCTAGTTCTGTGATTTGCTGTGTTTGGGGCGTGGGGGTTGCCATTTGCCACCCGGATACACTTGATCACACTTCTGTAATTCACGTCGCTCTGCGGAGAGAAAAGAATCATGGAAGGAATCGCGCTGATTTCTGTGCCATTTGTTAGTAACGTCAGATCAAATCAGAATAAAAATAATGGACCCGGTTCCTTGTGTGTGCCTCACCTGATGCTGCAATCGTTGAATCGTTTTTCCAGAATGTTTTATACCTTCTCCCCTCCCCAGGAATGATCAGTTCTGACAAATGGAGAGATGCACGTAAGCATGGTTGGTTTCCCTTTTGGGTGGTCTTGAGTGATCATGAAGAGACAAAGCGTCTGTGCACGCTGCAGCTGGGCGAGCGCGTTGCAGCGTGGTGGTGACTTGGGCCCAGCGGGTTGGTCAGGTGGGCTTGGACTTGGGTGGCTAGCCAGAGCCTCACTCCCAGCTGCAGTATAGACCTACCCAAAGGGCCCATCGCAGCTTGCATACAGCTCTGGTCTGAAATGTGCTGACAAGGATCCCAGAGCATCACGAACGCCCCCATCCGGTCACTGAGGAGTATAAAGGAAACCTGGTCAGAGCCGCTTCTAACCAGGGTTTCTGAAACGGTGCTGAACTTGCAGCCAACGCGTGCTTGGCACCAGGTCATTTCAGTATGCGAGAGGAGCTCTGAGGGGGAGTGTGGGACGGAGGCAGGAGCGCAGTGATAGGCCTCATGGAGGGGGCAGGGAGGCTACAGTATTGCAGGAGAAGTGCGGGGCAGCCCCTGATGTGCCTATGTGCTCCTCCAGCCTGCTGTGCAGTTCCTGTCCCCAGCTCCTGCAGGGGGCCATTCTGCCGGGGGATTCTGTAAAACAAACAGTGGCAGGCCCTGAGAACAAGGCCCCACGGTTCCCTGGCTAGAAACACGGAGGAGCAATGCGGTGAGTGTGGGAGACGAGCCCCTCCATTGGTGGGGGGCGGCAGCATAGCCTGTTTTGCACAGGGAGGGTGGGCGTTGAGGGCAAAATATACTCCAGGGGCCATTGTAACTCCAGAGTGACTCCAGAGTGACTGGAGCGGATTTACAGTGGTGTCGTTGGAAGCAGAGTGCAGCTGGCACGGTTGAGCAGATGAGCCCTCAGGCTGCGTGTCTGACATCGGTGGATGTGTGCAGAACGAGCACGCTCCCTGCTGCCAGTAGGGCCAAAAAAAGCAGAGCCCCGGGCAGCCGTATCGGGACACACAGCATGACTGCGGGGCTCAGGGGACCTATCCTGTATTAAGCAACTAATATGGCACGGAGAGATACAATTCTAGCTGGGGATTGTGGGGCCGGCAGCAAATTGCTCTGCCTTGGCTCAGCTCCTAGTTCTCACGGACTCCGAGGATGGAATTCCACCCGTCTTACAGGCAGTTGGCTTTATATTCTCCACTTGACAGAACCGAGTCTCTTGGCCCATAGCCCACGTGCACAGCCAACCTGGACGACTGCTCTGGAGAACGCTAGGCTCTGCAGCAACCCTGCGAGCCTCATGCTGAACTCATCCCTTCCCCCGACCCTGCCATCTTTCTTGGGGCTTTGGAGGGATTAGATCCCGAATGGCCATCTGTGATTTACCGGGGTACAGTGCAGACCAGCAAATTATGAGTTTTTAAATACCTCCCAAGGCAAACCTTGTACAAACATTATTCCAGTGGGTGTGAACACAGGTATATTCTGTCACACCGCCACATTCCCTGAGGGAGACTGCTTTGGCCAGAGAGTCAGGCTCCCAACAATGGGTGTGTGTGAATTTAGTGCTGCTGAGAGAGACGTTCTGAATCCTCAGGGAAAGGGAACGGAGAAAGCCCCCAAACAGGCCCTGGCTAAGAGGAACAAAGAATCCCAGCCCCCCACAAAAGATGCCAGCCTGACACCACCTCTTGCTGCATTTACAAAAGCAGCAGGATGGCACCATATGCTGGATAGGCAAAGCACACCGATAGTGCCTTCCCAGATCTCAGTCTCTGAACATGGACCTCCACCTCCACTGATCAGCAGATAAGGGAAACATGCAGAACAGCACTCAGGAGCTTCTGCCATTAACTCGGGACTCAATGCTGTAGTGCAGCCAACCGAATAATCTGGTGCACAGACTTGTGTAACCTGCCCCGTTCTGTCCGGGACGCACACAAAGCAGCTCAGCATGTACTTCCCATAGCTAAAGGGGAGCTCAGGTTTGACTAGCACATACTGAAATCCGGGAGCAGTGGCATGGGGCTTGGCTTAAACCTGCAGGCTTTGAAAAGTACGTCGATGCAGTTTAGAACGAGCTTCCCAGTCCGTGTTCCACAGCCCTGGGTCAGCGGGGCTCAGCCAGTGCTCCAAAAGTAGCTGTGTAGACAGTGCTTTGAAGTTGAGGCTTGGGCTAGGAAGCCTGGGCAGGGGCTTCAGGAGTGGAGCTGTTCGGCCTGGGCAGACCCCTGGGCCTGGATCCTTGTTGCAGTCAATACGGCTCAGGGGAGGGGGCGAGTCCATCCGTGTGGCACAACTAGCAGGATCAGGTCCTACATATTAATATTGTGCAAGAGACACACATGAGGAAGGATGGTCCAGTGGGTAGGGCACTAGCCTGAGACTTGGGAGATGTAGGTTAAATTCCCTGCTCCACCCCAGCCTCCCTGTGTGACCTTGGGCAAACCAGGCAGTTGGCCTCTCTGTGCCTCAGTTTCCCCTTCTGTAGGACAGTAAGAGCACTGCCCTACTCAGAAGGGTGTTAACACATTAAAGGACGTGCGGTGCCCAGGTGCTATAATGATGAGGAACATACAAGTAACTAATATAGAGACAGACACGGACCGTAAGGGGATGCATTAGATGAAGCCCTGGTTCCTGCCACAGCCCCCTGGACTTAGGGGGTCCAGATGTCCTGATTTTATAGGGGCAGCAGTCCCAATATTCAGGGCTTTGTCTTACATAGGCGCCTAATTCCCCCAGGATTTTTCACACTTGCTCTCTGGTCACCTAGTACGTGGACGGTGCCCACCTGGCAAACCTGGCACCGACCTGCCTGGGTCAGACAGACCCTTCGCGGGGGGATGAGCGGAGGCGACGCGTCCAAAGCGCTTGGACGGGCAGCAGCCCCCTTAGCCCCGCGCTAGCCTGCGGGCCAGCAGAGGCGAGCCCAGCCGGGGCCGTTCGCCCTTAGCCAGGCGAGCTTGGCGCTGCTGCAGCTAAAGCGGGGCCGGGGAGCGACAGGACGGAGCTCGCTGGAGCCCGCCAGGCCCTAGCTACCGCTACCGAGCCGGTCCAGCCAGCTCCCCGCGCCCACGTGCTCCGGACCCGCCCCCGGGCCGCTCAGCCGCGCCCCCCCCCCGTGGCTGCATGCGCGGCTCGCCCCATGGCCCTGCGTCTCCCCAGTGCCAGGATGCTGCGCGCGGCCCTGCTGGGCTCCCGGCTGTGGGGCCGGGCGGCTCCGTTCCAGCTCGGCAGCCCCTTCTCGGCCGCGGCCCCCGCGATCCCCGCCCCCAACCCCCGCCCGGAGATCGCCTACAACAAGGTAGGGAGCGGGCGGGCTGGGGGGTTCGAGTCCCGGCCCGCGGGCAGCTGCGGGGCCCGGCTTCTCTGCAGCCTACGGGGCTGTCACCGACCCTCCCTCCCGCTCTCGGCCTGGGCGGCTTGTGAGCGGCCGGGCTGACCCGCCTCCTCCAACCCGCGGCCCCGCTCCGCGCTGGCTGGGGCTGGGCTGCAGCCAGCGACCCCTCCCAGAAGCGAGCTTGGCACTGGCAGGGCCCCGGGCTGCAACCGGGCTCGGGCCCAGGGGGATCCCTGCCCGCTGCTCCCCTTTGTCCCGGGGCTGCTGCTGGGTAATGCCTGGCGAGATCTGAGCTGGCCCCTGCCCTACGGTTCACTGCCAGAGGTCGGGCTTGGGGCTGGCCGAGCAGCTGGGCCCCGCCGGGAATCGCAGCCTGAGCGGGGGCAGTGGCGTTTCCACCCCTCTGTGACAGCCCCATCTCCCACGGGGAGACTTGGCACCAGCAACCGCCCCTGGAGGCCTCTCTCTTCTCCTTGCAAGCCCTCCCAGGGCCCCCAGCGCAATGCTGAGCATGGACAGCGCTGGGTCTCATGCTCAAAGCGCAGCCCCTAAAAGAGCATCCAACTGCCTTAAAAGTTGTTTGCCCTCCTTGGGACTTGGGCCTTATGGCAAACCAGATTTACCTAGCGCAGTTGGTAGAGCATCAGACATTTAATCTGAGGGTCCAGGGTTCATATCCTTGGTCAGGCGGCGTCAGCCTCTCCAGCTGTGTCACGCACCTACAGCTAAGACAGTTGTCTCTGCAGAATCCTCTATTGCAGCAGTAAATGGTGTACTCCAAAGTTGTTAATAAATTGAGTTACTATATGACCAACCCTCAAATAAATGTTCCCTCTTCACAGTCAGGCTGTCTGTCCACTCTGCAAGCAATGGACTCACTGCGTTTTGTCCTGGGCTGCAGCTGCTGCTTTATTGTGGGGGTTGTTTTTAAAGTAAAAACAATGCCATGGTACTGGCCTGGCATTTGCAACCTGCGTCGTGGTGTGCGGAGGGTGGAACGAATTTGCAAGTCCCTAAGTGCTGTCAGTTCCCAGAGTGCTGCAAGTGGAGGGTTACATAGTACTTTGCTTGTCTCTGTAACCTGTCCTCCACAAAGGGTTGTGCAAATACCAAGTGCAAAGCAAACTGAAACCTGCCTCCTGTAGCGAAGACAAACTCCAAAATAATCTCTCTTTGCACGGTGCTGGAAAGACTGCCCCACAAAACTAGATGACAGCACACAGCACTCTGGATTAACTGCCCTCCAAAACTGCTTATTCTTCATGGATTAATGTTGTTTACCAAGGCATCTGTATTTGGTCACATAAACGGGCACTGCCAAACCTCATTTTAAAAGCTTCCTTACCTGCTTTCTTAACACCTGAGATTAGGTTAAACTACATTAATGCTGAAGTTTGACTTTTTGTTCCATGTAAATGCTACAAGGCAAATATAAATACAGTCCGAATAATACCATCTTCTTTATTGGTGGTGAGCAGGAAGCTGAACAGAACAGGCCTGTAGAGAGCATTTAAATGCTGTGTCTTTTGTTGCAAGACATTCTTTTAAAAAACAAAAAGAACCCATCTCAACTGTTCTTAATGCAAGTAATGTAGAGTCTATTGGCCTTCGCAAGCAATGCAGTCAATTCCTGCATCTGGCCAAGAAAGCAGGTTGTCCTCCACTGTGTGTGTGTGTGTGTGTGTGTGTGTGTGTGTGTGTGTGTGTGTGTGTGTGTGTGTGTGTGTGTGTGTGTGTGTGTCAGTCACTGGGTTCTACACTTCTTAGATCAATTGCTGTCACCATTGCAAATGAATAGAGTGAAAACAAGTCGATCCATTGGCTAAGATTTAGCATGCATCCTGGGTATGTTGTTTTGCCTAGACTATCTTCTACTCTTCCTTCACTGTTATCTCAGGGAATGCTGTTTGGTTAGCTCTAATGATGAAAAATGAAATGTGACGAGACCCTGGACAAATACAGTCTTACAACTGCTGCGTCACTGCTTTTGAGTAACAACTGTATATGAATCAGTTGCTTCTATAGGGGAATTTGCTTGCTTTCGCTTATTGTGCAACATCACTCTGATAAAAGTGCTGTGGTCTTTGCACTGAGACTTTGCTTTGGGTGCCTGCATTTGGCTTCTGAAAGACCTCTCACCTCAGTTAATGTGACAGCTATGCTAGCGTTGAGTATTTCATGCAAACTATATCCCATGTCGCTCTGACAAAGCTACAGTAACAGCAGAGAGAAACTGGACTTATTTTTGTCCTTTTAAAAAAAACGTTTACAGCTCCTCAGCTCAGGGACTGTCTGGAAAAATCTTGCCCTAGTAGTGGGGAGATTGTGTGAAGGGACAGCAGTAGCCATTGCTAACTGAGCAGTGAGGGGGAATCGAGAGACTTCAGTGATGTACACTAGTAAACACATCCTAAAACCTTCCTAAATGAAGGCTGTAATTCCTGAATCTGGCAACCTACTGAAGCGCCCAGGTGCCAGTTTGCTTTATAATGTCATTAGGAGTTGCATGAATCTGTCATCACTGGCTAAATGCAAACTGAGTCTGTGTTTAAGACTGATTCTTCTCTAGTTCTGATGGGAATCATGGGGGGGGAGGGGGAATTTGTATGGAAAAATTGTTTATAAACTAAGGCCTAAATGGCACTGAGTCTGCAGATCAAGATCCAAGGAACCAGCTCTGAAGCGCATTGCAAACTGGCAAGTGTGGGAAATGCAATGGAGCGGGAGGAGTGTTGTATCCTTGCTTAAAACAGCATCAGCTGCCAAACTCTGATGTTAAGCATCTAAACAAACTAGACAGCTGCGACTAGAGCGTGTATTGCAGTCACGTGTAAAAAGCCCTGATAAGGAGCGGGGTTCTATGTGTTACCTGTGTTTATTATACCTCCTGTACGAGCAGCAGGGTGGATTTGATTTAAATCAGGAAGACTAGATTTAATCATGGTTTTCTACACAAAAGTGCATTCTTGGTTGTTATAACCTTAATACATATTCTTTAACTAAAACAACAATGTTATGGAGTCTGGATTTTTTTTCTTCAACAGCAAACATATAATATTTTAACAAAACAAGCATATGTCCCTCGCTTCTCACATTTATCTCCAGACTTCTTCTTCTTGTCCAGATCTATTCCGCCCCCAACAATCTTCTATTCATTGAACTTTTTGAAACTTTGCACTGTTAGAGAGAGGTAAGGGATTGACTCTGTGTACACAAATTTGCAGAGGGACAATAGAGTTTAGGTCTGTTATTTCTCATCTCTATTTATTTATTTATTTATTCACAACTCAGAGATAGATGTAGGTTTCATTTTTAGAAGGTACACACTATACATTTTTAAACAGTGATTTATTTTGAAAACTTTTCAGATTAGTTTTACAGCTATATCAGAAAATGAATGATTGTTTGGTTATGTCATTTACCAAAGGTAATTGAAGCAGGTAGTTCACTTCCCAATGACTTCATAAATATCTCCAATTCAACAGGTTAATCATTAATATTTGGCGGATTTGCTTGCCATGCTGTATCAGGAGGAGAACATCACCAGACAGACATTTAAATTGTTTTATTTAACTAAAACAACAATGTTATGGAGTCTGGATTTTTTTTCTTCAACAGCAAACATATAATATTTTAACAAAACAAGCATATGTCCCTCGCTTCTCACATTTATCTCCAGACTTCTTCTTCTTGTCCAGATCTATTCCGCCCCCAACAATCTTCTATTCATTGAACTTTTTGAAACTTTGCACTGTTAGAGAGAGGTAAGGGATTGACTCTGTGTACACAAATTTGCAGAGGGACAATAGAGTTTAGGTCTGTTATTTCTCATCTCTATTTATTTATTTATTTATTCACAACTCAGAGATAGATGTAGGTTTCATTTTTAGAAGGTACACACTATACATTTTTAAACAGTGATTTATTTTGAAAACTTTTCAGATTAGTTTTACAGCTATATCAGAAAATGAATGATTGTTTGGTTATGTCATTTACCAAAGGTAATTGAAGCAGGTAGTTCACTTCCCAATGACTTCATAAATATCTCCAATTCAACAGGTTAATCATTAATATTTGGCGGATTTGCTTGCCATGCTGTATCAGGAGGAGAACATCACCAGACAGACATTTAAATTGTTTTATTTAACTAAAACAACAATGTTATGGAGTCTGGATTTTTTTTCTTCAACAGCAAACATATAATATTTTAACAAAACAAGCATATGTCCCTCGCTTCTCACATTTATCTCCAGACTTCTTCTTCTTGTCCAGATCTATTCCGCCCCCAACAATCTTCTATTCATTGAACTTTTTGAAACTTTGCACTGTTAGAGAGAGGTAAGGGATTGACTCTGTGTACACAAATTTGCAGAGGGACAATAGAGTTTAGGTCTGTTATTTCTCATCTCTTATTTATTTATTTATTTATTTATTTAAAAAAAATGTTTGCTGTTAACAAGTATGTTACCTCTGGAGACACAAATCCACAGTCTGAGAACTGCAAAACTAAGCATCTCTGATGGTATCTTCTAGACTGAGCACTGAGTCCCATTGGGTAGATAGAAAGATTAACCTAAATAATCTATACAGAAGCCTGTGGAACCCCATAAGATTAGGTCCCTAATCCATGAACTATTGGAACTCATTTACAAAACTTTTCTTAAACATTACATGAATATATTGTCTCATACTATAGAATTAGAATTTATAATTCCTATTCCATGATGAGATATCTTTGAGCTATAATGTATCTTAATTAAAACTATCTTTAGACAGGTTTTTTCCTCAAAAAGCATTTTATCAAAAAAATCCGATTTTTTTTTTTTATTTGATTTTTATCCACCCTGACGAGCAGAGTAGACACAGTTCTTGCCCTCTGGAGCTTAGTCTAATTTGAGACAAGATAGAACAAGTGAGTGTAGCAAACAGGAGGGTGAAGGAGTTGTCTCTTGCTACACAACATACATAATACGAAGAACCCACATGGGCAAGTGAGGTCCAAATATCCGTGTCTACTCACTGGACGCAATGTGCAAGCTACGTGTAAACGCTGCAGCTCTGGCAGAGGGCTGGTGGTTTCTGAAAAACTGAGGGCGCACTCCCTATTGAAAGGGATACGGCCCTATTCCTATACAGTACGCAGGGCAAGAGTAAGATCATGCCGTTGAATAGGTAGCTGTTGCAAAACTTGGTAGCTGCGTTTTGGACTGGAGGGGTTGATCTGAATGTCACAGTGGCCAGGATGGAGGAGGACACACACAACCTAAGGCGCTGCCTTGTGTATACCTTGGAGCCCTAGCCTGGGCATAGAATTGTAGGACTGGAAGGCACACAAATAAGCACAACAGGGTCAATAAGGGCATATTTTGTTGTCTTTCCTGGTGCCTTGTGTCTTGCTCTGTTTGTCGCCTGCCCCACTCTGCCCCTATTTACTCTAGTTTCACAAAATATTTAGAACTGGGGGGAGGGAAGGAAGATGCCCTTTGTCAATAAGCAGAAGGTCTTTCCGGTGGGTGCTGTTCCCTCTGCTCGCTAGCTTGTCTGGGCAGGAGGAGTGGCTAAGCATGCCCTGGGGTCTCTGGCAGAGGTGGCTGGGTGAGGTCTGTCCATTGATCTAGTCTAGATACCACACTCATTGTTCTGGTATCCAGGGACCTGGAGGGGTTCTCTGCCTCACTCCCAAAGGGATATGTGTGGGCTGGGATGTCTACAAAATGGGACAGTTGCACAAATGGCTACCCTACCACGGCAGAGTCTAGCACAGGGAGTCTGTTGTTATGGGGTCCCACTGGCTGCAGCTGTGTCTCTTGTGGATCATGCACTGGTCAGTTTATCTCCCTAGAATGAGGGGTTTTGATGCTGTCCTGACTCAACGCTTGACTATGGATTCCTCCCTTCCCGTGCAATTTTGCCTGATCCAAAATGCTGTGAGATTAGCTGTGTATGGCTTAATGACTGCTCCTCAGAAACCTTTTGCACGTGGCACATGTCTGAGGGGTTTTCTTTTTAAAAGCCCTGGCGGGAAGTAGCTTTTCTATGACTCTCTAGTGTTTTGCATGTTAAAAATTATGTGCAGAGCCACACAAATTTAATTTGAACTGCTTAAGGTGCAGAGCTGTGCTTCCAGCTTCCTGTTAAGCCCAGCACCAAACAATAGAGCTTCCAGATTAGATGACTCTTGGGCCTGAATACTTAAGTCTCTCTCTTTTTTTGAATTACAGATTTTCATAAACAATGAATGGCATGATGCAGTCAGCAAGAAAACCTTCCCTTCTGTCAACCCAGCAACGGGGGAAGTTATCTGCCAGGTTGCTGAGGGAGACAAGGTAACCGCTGTCCTTATAAGATCTCAGAGACTGATAGGTATTGACTTACAAAATCATGGCATAAAAAGAGATCATGTACATGTCTCTTTATAACCCCTGTCCAGAAACATGTTTGCTCTCTATCCTTTATCCTGCAAGTGCCTGAACTCCTTGTTATGGGAAACTACTACATTTACTGTACATAAAGAAGTGTCAGTGTTGCTTTCCTATCTAGCTTTGCTCTGCTCCTAATCAAGGGCAGGAAGCCAAACAGGCAGTGAGGATACTTAGCTGTTTATCCAATGCTTACTTCTTATGCCTTACTAGTTGTGTTCTTCAAGTTCAGGATGTAGGTTTGGTCCCCATGGCTTTTTTTTTTTAAGAAGCTGGTTTCTGAGAAGTCTGTGGAAATTGGCTACAGCAGTATACACCAAAACTATCTGAAGATGAAGAGATTTCTCAAGGGGTCTTACTTTTTTTGACTTGTAAGGAATGAGTCGCCACCTTAAGGAAAATGCAAAGCCAGGTGGTCACTAATTCCAGTTCGCCCTAATTCCAGTTCTTACATGTCATTAAGACCTCCATTTTGGGCAGTGCTAGCCCGTTGGGGGACCTAAGGAGGAATATTTTTGGGGTCCACCCACACAACACATACTAATAATAAATAGAGCCCTAAGCACTTGCTTAGTCTGCTTATGCCTAGTGCCAGATCTGATTGTGGGTTTTGCTTGTTTCCCTCCTCCCCACTGCTGTTCCAGTTACACTTTGAGGAAGGGGTAGTGTAAGGGACATTGACACTGTCCTCAAGGTGCAGTTTAGCTACTGATCATCTATCCCAGAAAGATGGCTGTTTCCCCCCATTTTGAACCTTGGGAGACTGCGGCAGAAAGGTGAAGTAACTCAAGGCCACCAATGAGTAAGCATCGGCGCCTGGATTAGAACTGCGGAGGGGTGGTGAAGAACAGGCTGAGCTCCCAATGTTGGGATCAGTCTTTGCAGAATGTTCCTGCCCCAGGAAAGGACAGAAGCCAGCATTGGCGGGTGCCAGAGGGCTGTGTACGTGACCTAGGTGCTGTAAAACAGGACTGGAGGCTTGGAGGGGTTCCAGTGAAATGGAAGGGATGGTTGTTTTATCAGCAGAACAAAAGGAACCTGATCATGCTGAGCACCTCGTATTGCAGTAGTGCCTAAGGACCCTGATGTACTACGTGCTCCACATACGGGAACAGAAACTCTTCCAAAGACCTTATAGTCCAGAAAGACACGAGAAGAATTCTCTCGATTTTTACAAGCGGGGAATCGAGGCACAGACAGATGAAGTGACTCACCCAAGGTTGCTTGGAATCCAGGCAGTGCCAAGGATTGAACTCAGATCTCCTGAGTCCCTATTCAGTGCCTTAACTACAAGGCCAACCTTCCTCTCTCAACTGGTTGATTTATGTTGTTGTCGGAGGAGGGGGAGGAAATCACTCTGATTTCTGCATGCCCTGGTAATCCGCTTCATATGCCAAAAATGGGAACTGACTAGAAACAATAAACACCATAAAATAGAGAGATACTGGATTCTAAATTGAATCAGCCATGCTAAACCTAAACAAATCCAACTAGAGACTTCAGAAGTCACACCCCCCGCCCTTGTCCTGTGTCGCCAGAGGATCTAAAGTAAATATTAGCTCAGCAGATACTGCCGCTGAAATATACCTTGTGTAAACATGCTTGGCTTTACCCAGGATAGTAGCCTTTATGTGGTGATGTTTGCTCAGCCCTATACACCCATTCTTTTCAAATATAATTTCATAACGTTATCTCTGGATGTAGCGTGCAGTGCTGGGCAGGCTACAGCTGGGTTGACAAACAGTGACTCTGCAAAACGCACACAAGCGGGAATCAGCCTGCAGAGGCTTGGCTGACAGCAGGGCTGGGTTTTCCGTGTATGAAAGATGCCACCTGATCTTATCAAGGAGATAACAGGAGCTCTCTGGTGTCACTTGGATGGACGTTCTGTTCCCTCCCACAATCCAGCGACCTTCTTAGCCAGTGGCTGGCAGCTGTATTTTGAAGGGGGAGGGTTTCTTTTAGTTGCATGAAGTTCATGAATAAATCATTGGCTTTGACTTATCCACTGTAACGCCAGTGTTTGGCAGTGCTGATGTGGGATTATCCAGCTCCTGAGGATGGGACTTTTGCAGCCTCTCCACCACTCCCCTCAACTGAGCCAAAGGGGGGGAAATCAGAACAGGCTGGCACCTACCATCCTGTCGTCCGAGACATTCACGTAGGAGACCGTCTCCTTCTGGTGAGGGCAAAGGTGGCCAGACTGCATGGCTGCTGGCTCCTGAGTGTCAGCCTTTCCACCAACGAGGCCTTGCCCAGCATCTCTCTGCATTAGGGCAGAGGACGGATCCCATTTTCCCGTCTAACATACGTATGTGATGAGACACACAAGGTTTTGTCCCCCTGCCTATGCCATGACTCGGAGTACAGCGCTGCTACACACAGTACTCAGCCTCCCACCGCCCTGGGAGACAGGTCAGTATTAACCCCAAGGCAAACAGCAGGGGACTAACCTGGCACAGGGACCTAGTGTAGAAACTAAGTGTACAGTTTAGAGAATGCGCCGGGGACCCAGAAAGTCCTGACTCCTAGTGCAGGCTGCATTTCAGCTTCCTCCGTCTTTCTCCTGGGCCACTTCTCGCCAGCCTCTCTAATTTATTTTTCCCTCTGAGTGCGGCCTCTTCCATACAACCTCAGATTAGGCGGTGGGGGAGGGGAGCACTGTCCACTCAGCCTCTCTGTCTGGTTTCCTCCTCAGGCGGATGTGGACAAGGCCGTGCAGGCGGCCAAGGCAGCCTTCCAGCTGGGCTCGCCTTGGAGACGGATGGACGCCTCTCACCGGGGGAAGCTGCTGTACCGCCTCGCTGACCTGATTGAGAGAGACCGGGCTTACCTGGCCGTGCGTATCGTGCTCCCTGGATGTACTGTCTGTCCTCCCCGGGGTGGTGCAGTCTAGTAAAGCTGTCTGCTGGGCACTGCCGGTCTGGTTCAGCTGGGTATGGGAAGGATTCTGGCAGTGCCGCCAGAGGTGGATACGGCCGTCTCGGGGGAGGGGCTGGCTGTTGTAGTTCATGCACTAATGGCAGCTCTGTGGGGTACGGAGGGAAAACAAGCCACTCATCATGTCCGGCAACCCATTCCTGCAGTCAGAGCAAAGGAAGGACCCGACTGCTTGTTCCTGTCTGCAGCAGCTCTGGCCCAGGCTTGGAACCCTCTGAACTGGCAGACGCCAGAGGCTCTTTCTCCACCTGGACTGAGTGCTCTGAGCATGCAGCAGGTGTGACCTCTGCTAGAAGGGCCTTGCAGCCTCTCGGCCAGTCCTGCTCTTGCACTGCTCTGACTCTTGCACTGTCAAAGATGAGGGAGCTAGCCTGGTTTTACTGAGAGCAGACTTTCATCCCAAGAGTCTCACTGACTGAAGCCTCGTGGCACACTGCTGAAACAAACCCATCTAGCCCAGCCAAGGGCCTGCAGCCTCATTGCTTCCCCTACTGCTCATAGGCACGATGATAGTGATCACGACTGCACCGCTCTGTCTCATTAGTGGGGAAAGGAATAACTGACTGTCCAGACTCTACTTTCGGCTGTCTTTTGGGGTGTCTGATGGTCTGACAGCTCCGTGTGTTGCAGCATGGGGTGATCCAGCTCAGGTCTTCAGCCTGGAGTTTGGAATAGCTGTGGGGTCAGTATACTCTGCCCTTGGATCAGTCCCTTCTACCCTTCAAAAGAGCCATAGCCCATGCAAGGAAGGAGAGGGAGGGAGTCTTCGCAGTGTTGGGCATTTGGGGCTAGGTAGGAAGAGCTAAATGCAGAACCTGTCAAAGAGCAAACCCAGAGTCAGGCTCACCTTGGGCTGTGGCTGGGAGTCAGGGCTGGGACTATTCAAATAGGAGTTTGTAACTCTCTTTGTAGGAGCTGGAAACTCTGGATAATGGCAAACCATACTCCATCGCCTACTTAGTGGATCTGGACATGGTAACCAAATGCATCAGGTAGGAGTTTGTTTTCTTCATGCAACGACGAGAGCAAGTCCATGTGAAGTGCTATGAAGTCTGGCATTCAGCTGATCTGTGGTAGCTGGAGATCTGCAAATGTTGCTGTGTGGTGGGAATTCCTGTCTGGGTGCTGCTGTAATTTGAGCATGCTAGCTGGTTAGACTTGATCTGACCTGATGGCATCCTGTGTCCCGTCCTGTTGGCCTGAGGCAGGGTGAAATGCACCCCAAGCCAGTGACTCTCACTTTTAATCAGTTCAGCCAGGTTAATGCAGTCAGCTGCTTCCTCAGTATGGCCCTGGAACGCGCATCTCCAAATCCTGCCTTCCTAAAGCCACATACCAACCCTGAAAGATGCTATTGGCAAATCTGAGACCTCTGAACTTGTTAAACGCATCATAAAGAGTAATGGGCTGCTGAGTCCTGGCTGGACCCAAACAATCTGTTTCTGCTGTTTGTATTCAACTTGCTGTCTATAAAGCAAGGAAAATACCAACCTGTGAGTCTGGCGTCTGAAGACGTGCCAATGTTCAGGTGCTGGCTAGAGGCTGGGTGGAGGCTTCCTGTGATGAGTATTTTACACTGGCAGAATCCTGTCCTTGGGGCTTGTCCAGTTTTGAGCTGAACTTAGCTCAGTGGCATAGCTCAGCGGAATGCATGTTGCTAAAAGTAGCCTTGCCAGATGCTCATGAAATCATTAGCCGAGGAACACACAACCTGCTCTGCCAAGTGATAAGGAACCAAGTGATAAGGAACCAAGGAATGTCAGTGATATTTTACTTGCCTATCGAAAAAAAACCATGCTGGACTAATGGGTTTACATAGTCACCTAGGTGGGCATGCCCACTCTGGGAGCTAAATAAGGCCTGTACCCTGTGAAGCTTGCAGTGAGTACTGAGCTTAGACTGCTTTGAAGGGGCTCTCACTCAACCCTAATGCGCCGTATATTAAAAAAAAAAAAAGTGATTTCAGGTGACCTGAGGCTCTTAGCGATGTTGTGGCTTTCCATTCAGGTCCCTTTTAAAATCAGTGTTTGAGGAACATTCTTCTTTGAGTCGTGGTCCCTATATGTATTCCAAATATGGGTGCGCATGCGCACCATGTGCTGGAGCCAGGAGATTTTTTTGTAGCAGAGTCTGTTGACCCACATGTGCGTCATGCGTCAACTCGTATCTCAGGCACGGTTATATTAGGTCATGCGGGGCGACGCCTCTGTAGTTCCCTCTTATTGCCACAGGGTCAGAGTCTGAATCCCTGCCTGAGATGTCAAAAAAAGTTCACTCTTATTCCTAAGTGGGAGACTTGTTGTCCTAAACCAATGACTAAAACAATGTGATTGTCAGGTACTACGCTGGCTGGGCTGACAAATGTCATGGAAAAACCATTCCCCTAGATGGAGACTTCTTCAGTTACACAAGACATGAGCCAGTAGGGATCTGTGGACAGATCATCCCGGTAAGTAAAATGTATCATGGGCCTACAGAAATGTACCTTGGCATAGAGAGTAACATTAAAATGCAAGTTTCTGGCCTCTGCGAGGCACGATTTCCCTTTAATACTGAGGGAAATTATGCTTAGTAGCCCTTTACGTTGCTCTGGCAGTGATGAAGCAGACTTGATGTAATTGTCAATCCGACTCTGTGCATCCAGCTGTGAATGAGAGAATTCAAACCCTCTTTACTGCAAGTACCTCATTTACACTTATAGCTCAGATCTGATGCAACTTCATTTGTATCTAATCTTATTTCTATGAATTGCTGTGGACATAAAATAGTGTGTAACTATTACCTTGCTAGAGATCAGACATGGTTGTGATGCACTGTGCTTGTGTGTCTACTAATGAGCAGGAATTGGATGTAAACCTTTAATTCTGGAATCTTAATCTGTTAGCGAGTTTAGCATGAACTTTTTCATAAGCAAGCTCTTGCAGACACTCCACTATCAATGTTTCAAACCAACTCATGGGCAATTAGACGAGGCCTGGTTTCCAACAGTTAAGATTACAACTTTCAAGTTAGACATAACTTTTGTAAATAGACATCCCCCAAAATACGTCACTTATTTAAAAATAGCATATCTTGAGAGGCAGAGACCCAGCTCTTCACTCTATCTACTAGTCTCCTCTGTTTTTGTTTCTAACTATTTGATAGTCTCCAGAAGTGAGTGAACAGCTCTCCTGTTCAGTCAACTCTAGCTATGGGAATTTAACTTAATCTTCTACTTCCTGGCCCCCATCAGATGAGCCGTGCAGGTACTTGCAGTTAATGCTGCACCCATGTCTAGTATATCCCAGGAAGGACGGTCTTGAGGTTTCTGCACTTGACTGGGATGTGGAGTTTTGGGTTCGGTTCTTAGCTCTGCTACAGACAGTGTGACCTGGGACAATTTGCTTAATCTCTGTGGCTCCATTCCACATCTGTAACATGGGAATAATACTCTTCTACCTCACTGGGGTGTTGAGACTAAACTCATCCATTTTTAGATGCTTGGATCCTGTGATGGGGTGTGTGATTACATATTAATAAGTAATGAAATGAATAAAAACTAAGAGACAAGGCCAGAGGTCAGGCCCATAATGTAGAATCATTTAAGTAAGTTTTCAGGAAGTTGTTTTAAGTGTCAATGAAAAGGCTTTAACTTTTTTTGTATCAAAACTTAAACTTCTGCAGTTCCCTCTTACCAGCGCATGAACCAAGGGCAGGGATAGCGAAAGGAACCACAAATTTATAATCCAGGGTGTTAGTAAGGCAGGGATGGAAAGGGAGACAAATACAGGGTTGGATCCACAGCTGGTGAAAGTGACTTCAGTGGAGATGAGCCAACTACAGAAGCTGGGGATCTGTCAGACCCTTATTCATCTCTCCAATGAATTCAAATGGAGAGTCAATATTTTCAAATGTAGTCAAGAAGGTTTCCTTGTGTCTTGCAGTGGAATTTCCCACTTCTGATGCAGGCGTGGAAAATCGGGCCCGCCTTGGCCACTGGCAATGTGGTTGTGATGAAAGTGGCTGAGCAAACACCCCTGACAGCTCTTTATGTGGCCAGTCTGATCAAAGAGGTGAGAGAAAAAGCTGGTTCTGACTTAACCTTCCACTTATACTTCCATCTGTGGTTGTGCAATGTGCTATGACCACACAGCAACACAAAGAGTGGGTTACAGGAACCTATATGAGGCAGGGGCCATGGTGGTGGAGGAACAGCCAGAGCAAAAAGTTGCCATGGCCGAAGAGGAAAGACGTGTTTTGGGTTTTTTAAACAAATTCCAGCACCTAGACTAACCAGATGTCATTTCTGTCCCTGCCCTTCTCCCCGGCAGATACAGGAGATGCTGCTTTAGAATTGGGATGGAGTTTTCAATGGACTTCAGTGGGCTAACTAACCAAAACAAACTTAAATGAATGCTGTCCCTTTAAGTTAGCCGGGGGTCACCTAAACTGGCAATCTGGCTTTAAGCTACTGGAGGCAGGTGTCTGTGGTCTAGCAAAGTCCTTAAAAGGCTGCAGCCTGGAGGATGTGAGTGAAGTGGAGAGGAGCTCTGTTTTGGGGGGGGCAGAGTATTGGAGGTTGGTGTGACTGACAGGGCTACGGATCCTCTTGAGTTGTAAAGGGAATAATAAAGTAACATCAGTTTTCTTTGGCTGGTGAACTTACAGGCTGGATTCCCACCAGGGGTGGTTAATATTGTTCCCGGCTATGGGCCCACTGCAGGGGCTGCCATTGCGTCCCACATGGAAGTAGATAAAGTGGCCTTCACTGGCTCCACTGAGGTAAGACGCGGCATGTCTGCATCTCTGTCAACAGTCTCGTGTAGGTGGCCTGTGTAAAATTTATGTTCTGTATCAAACACTAAAAAACTGTTTTGCCTTAGTTTTAAAAACACAGCTGTCTTTAAGCACCATGAGTGATCTGTAACCAAACTAAGCCTTACTCTGTTCAGATGGTCTTTTTGGAATGGTTCTTCTTAAAGAAGTTTGCCTTTGGGCTGCTTCTTTGTAGGTGAAGTTTAATCTCTGTGCAGACTTCAATGATTCAGCTAAAATGCAGACAATGAAGGGATTATAAGGAAGCCGCTGACAGATACCTAACACCAGTAACCCAGCCAGGTGACGCAATAAGCTCTAGCAGGTGCTGAAATATCTAGGATGCTGGGAGATACACAACACACTGATTTTAAATTCTGTATGTCTCTCTAAAATCAAATCCACACAAGCTGTACATCTGTGTCCAGCTCTGCTTGGTCAGAGGTTCTGATGTCTGTCATTACTGTTGATTTTTGTTACCGCCTAGACTTCCTTAATGAAATCAGAGTGGAGTACAACAACATGGCTTCCTTTTCTACTTATAGTGTATGTCCTTGCACTAGCTGCTTGAAAAGCATTAGGACAAAATCAGACCCTTCACTGCAATGCCCGAGAGCATCAGAGTAACACAGAGCAGCTATAAGAGTTGCTTAGTACAGTGGTTCATAAACTTTTTAGTAAGGTGATCCACCAACTGTATTTTGTCTCTCTTTTTTGTGTGTGTGACCCCCAGGGTCCAAATTTTGGGGGGGAAATCATAGGCCAACATCCTTCGCCACTGCCACCCCCTCCTCCTTGCTCCACCAAGGAGGCTCCGATCTCCCACAGCAGCACCTTCTGTCCTGGTACCACAACCCTAATCCCAGGCTGGAGGGAAGGCCCTGAAGTGGGGGGGGGAGGGGGCGCGTTTGGTTTGGAGAGTGAGCTGGCCCCGCACTTAACCCCGCGGGGCTGGGCCCAGCTCCTCGCTCTGGGCGTTGTGGTGCACGGGTTGAAGTGCCATTCACTCAAATTTGGCCCAGCCACCCCCTCCATCGTGACAGGAGTTGCTGCTTTGGGGTGAGTGCAGAGCAGGCTTGCTCTCTAACCCCCCACCTCCCAGGGCCTCCACAACCCACATGGAACCTTCCATTCACTAATCATTTGGGAAACCCTAGCTGAGAGATGTTTATTTCCTAATCTTGATTCTGCTCCTTCCGATACAGGTTGGGCATCTGATCCAGAAGGCTGCAGCAGAGAGTAACCTGAAGAGAGTGACGCTGGAGCTTGGCGGGAAGAGCCCAAATATCATCATGTCTGATGCTGACAGTAAGCACCGGCTCAGTGCAGTGTTTGAATTGTAGCTCTTGGGATGGCTTTTTGCAGCCAGGATTTGGGAAGGGCTGGAAGGTTCTAACAGTGATTCCCACATAAGCTCTTATACCGAGGGACTCTCTGGATTCCTGTTGACGGCGCCACCTGGCTAGTGTCCTACAGAGTACACGGTGCATCTTGGGAGAAGTATCTTACACACAATGAGGCAGCCAAAATGGTGTATCAGCATTTCCTCACAAAACAATAGAGGGCATGGGTGGGGATGGGGGAACTAATTTACCCACGAATTACACTTCTTTGTTGTTTTCCTGCAGAACTCTCATATCTTTTACTCATTCTTTTGGGTAGTGTTTCCTCCCATTCTTTCCTCCATTAGGTTTTGCTTCACTGCTGTGCCTGCCTCTTTCTAACCTCTTGCATTTTTTCTTAGTTCTCTCTCCTATTTCTCTTCCATGTGGATTTGCGTGTGTGCGTGCACCTCTCACTTGAGCCAAGAAACTGGCATGCTCTGTAAATGGTGGTGGGGGGAAGGAAATTTTGCTGGATCTGAAACAACTTTTCAGATTTGGTTAATTTCTAATGGACACTGCAGTTTGGGTAGAATTTGATCTAAATAAAGACTTGTTCAGCATGTAGATCCACATTCACACCCTTGCTATAAGAGTAGTAGAACCTTCCATATGAAGTGACTTGAGTGGATGGGAGTTCTTAACCCCAACGTTCTTGCTGTTGGCATGAGGAAGATTCTCCCCTAAGCCATTTGTTGAATTTTTGCCATCTCTTTCCTAGTGGACTGGGCTGTTGAGCAAGCCCACTTTGCCCTATTCTTCAACCAAGGCCAGTGCTGCTGTGCTGGATCCCGGACGTATGTCCAAGAAGATGTATATCATGAGTTCGTAGAGAGAAGCATTGAGAGAGCCAAGTCCAGGGTGGTTGGAAACCCGTTTGACTCTCAAACTGAACAGGGACCTCAGGTGAGAGCATGAAGCTTCAGTTTTCCTTCTCTTGAGATGCTACTTGATTGTGCATTGAAACCTGACACTGTATCCATGAACCAGTAGGCTAGAAGGTACTTGGCACTCATATGCCTAACTTGCGTTAACTGTTGCCCGTTATCTAAATGAAATGAGGATGAATGAACTGGCTTAGATAATCACTTTGACCTCAAAATACTCCATCTGAAACTATTAGATACAGCAATTTCTGCCCTTGCAGACTGGCTTAGGAATCTGTCTAAATGCAGCATTGTTGTTCTATTAACGCCTTCCTAATTCCATATAAAGAACTGGTGTATATAGACCAGAATATGGTGGAATCCTTTTCTCTCTCCATAAGGATCAAACTGACCTATCGCTATTCTTTTTGATCTTAGGTAGATGAAGAGCAGTTTAAGAAGATCCTTGGCTACATCAGCACTGGGAAGCAGGAAGGAGCCAAACTGCTTTGTGGTGGCAATCCTGCTGCAGACAGGGGCTATTTCATACAGCCGACTATTTTTGGAGATGTGCAGGACAACATGACCATTGCTACAGAGGAGGTCAGAACAACTGATTTGTAAATCTCTCTTTTCTCTAATTTTCTGCCAAGTGTCGTCTTTCTTTTTTGTTTTATCTCTTGATGCTAGGGACTACAAGTAACAGAATTCCATAGATTGTTATCTGAACTCTAACTCTTGCTAGAATCAGAAGAAAAATGGACAAGCCATCATCCAGAAATGTTTTTCATTTAGATTTTTAAGGCTAGAAGGGACCAGTGTGATAATTTAGTCTGACTTCCTGCATAATACAGGCCAGAGAACCTCACCTAGTAGTTTCTGCGTCAAGACTGTAACTTTTGTTGCAGCTATAGGCTAGACCAGGGGTCGGCAACCTTTCAGAAGTGGTGTGCCGAGTCTTCATTTATTCACTTTAATTTAAGGTTTCGCGTGCCAGGAATACATTTTAACGTTTTTAGAAGGTCTCTTTCTATAAGTCTAAACTATTGTTGTATGTAAAATAAATAAGGTTTTTAAAATGTTTAAGAAGCTTCATTTAAAATTAAATTAAAATGCAGAGCCTCCCGGACCGGTGGCTAGGACCCGGGCAGTGTGAGTGCCACAGAAAATCAGCTCGCGTGCCATAGGTTGCCTACCTAGGGTGACCAGACGTCCCGATAAAATTGGGACTGTCCCGATATTCAGGCGCGTCCTGACCGATGTTTGGTCAGGACGCGATTTGTCCTGATATTTTTTTTTTTTCTTCCGCCGGTGGGACTCCCCCCCTCCCCTCCATGTGTCCCAATATTTTCTTCATCCCATCTGGTCACCTTATGCCTACCCCTGGGCTAGACCATGTTTTTTTTTTTTTTTTTTTTTTTTTTTTTAATAATATGCTCTGTTTTGATTTCACAGATATTTGGGCCAGTTATGCAGCTCTTGAAGTTCAAAACCATTGAGGAAGTCATTGAGAGAGCAAATAACTCCAAGTATGGTCTGGCAGCAGCAGTGTTCACGAAAGATCTTGACAAAGCAAACTACGTGTCCCAGGCATTGCGGGCTGGAACTGTCTGGTAAGAGTCTTCTATACACAGGATCTCTATTGCCAAATCCTTCCCGAGTTTTTTTAAAAGCTGTGGCTTTCTCATTCAAGCTGCCTCCTTCATTAAATGTATAAACCGTGTTTTATTACACACCTCGGTGCAGATACAAAACTAAAAACCAAACCAAATGTCAAAAGTCTCAAACACTAATAAAATCCCCAACCTTCCTCTGGCAAAATCTGTGCAAACAGATGAGCCTTGAAGAGTAGACGGAGGTTTGGTGGGTGGGATGGAAGAACCGTATTAGGTCAGAAGATACAAGGGGGGGGCGGGACCTTGCCAACTCCCAGCCCTCTACCATTTGAATTTAGAAGCTGTTAAGTATGCAGAGAGGTTTGTGCTGTCTTGGCTGCTGCAGCACAATACAAAAAGAGCGGTGTGGCTAAGGTAGTCAGGGCTTTTAGTTTAAAGGTCAAAACGTCTTGAACTGTGTTGTAGAAACAAACTGGAATCTAGTGAAAATTCTGGAACACCAGCATCTCGCTTTCCCTTCTAGAAATGGGATGGAGTAAGCAGGTAGTCAGTACTTAAAGGTGGCCAGATAGGGGCAGCCTCAATGCTTGGTGTGCTGACAGGAGACCTGAATTGAATACCTGACCCTGTCTTGAAGTCTGGGTCAGTGGGGATGAGGTTAGTACTCAACCAGCAGAGGAGTGATCGTTGTACCTTATTTCCACCCCCCGCCCCTCCCCCATACACACACACCCTTCCCGCTTGACTCTCTGATGGATGCTGAATTGTCTCTCCTCTGGATCTGCTTGACCAAAAGGGTGGTGTGTGGGAGAGAATCCTTGTAGATGTGGACTACTTGCTGTAACTGAATCTGAGGAAATGTTCATCTCTTAATCATGGAGACTTTCATGGAAAGTCCTTGGTACTGTAGATGCTCTGGAGCGACAAACTGCTTCTAAGGTTTGATTTCCATTCCAGGATAAACTGTTATGATGTGTTTGGAGCTCAGGCCCCATTTGGTGGGTACAAAGCATCTGGGAATGGGCGAGAGTTGGGGGAATATGGCCTGGAGGCATATACAGAAGTGAAAACTGTGAGTATCAAAGTGTGTGCGCCAGGGGAAAACACTAGAGGTCTGGGCTTTGTACCTTTTGACACAAGCCTGCCAGAAGAATGACGTTGGCCCTCAGCATTCAGTGTCACGAACCGTCCTCTTTTCATTGATCACTTTACGTTTTAATTCTTGTAGCTCTGAATTTTATGCTTCTAAAATAACAAAACGTGTGGCACTTGCTTAGCATGTTTCATTAGAGAATGCCAGAGCACTTCACAAATGGTAAATAAACTTCACATACCTATGTGAGGTAGGACAGCTAACCTCTGTCTCAGGTTTCCTCACTTATAAAATGAGGATGCGTGACTTGCTCAAAATCTCAGTGAGGCAATGGTAGAACTGAGGCATCCTGGGTTCTCTTCTAACTTCCAGTTTATTGCCCCACTGAACACTATCTTCAAGAAACCTCTTAGAATCCCCCCATTTTAAGTGCATTTGATTGTAAAGAATGAGTGGGCTAGTAATGAACTCATTTGGGAAAGGAATTAAGCCTGCATTTCTGAAGAACATGTGCTGCCTAGAAACTTGAATATCAGCCACTTAATAGTTGGAGTGTAGTTTGTTCCTGGAATGGGAGACCTCCAAGCAGTGCTGACTATTTATTTAAGTGCCGCTCTTCCATCCAAATCAAGATTGAATCCATGCCTTCGCATGTGTGATATTAGAAGAAAGGAAACTACTAAACTGAAAGTCCAGAAAAGTGAGCTCTGTTGAACTGTAAAATTGTGGTAAAAACCCACCACATGGTGCACTTAAAACTAGAGTATAGAGGATGAGTGAGCCACAGGGAATAATCAGTAACAGGGATGACCTAATGTCTCTTCCAGTTCTAATTTCTGTGGTATTTATACTTGAGCAATGGGACGGGAACAAAGTGAATCTTATAACACTTCAAATATAGGAAACTAACCCATATTATTCTTTCTAGGTAACAATAAAAGTTCCACTGAAGAACTCTTAAGGAACATGCTAGTTGCTCCATGCATCTGAACCCGTCTATGGAATTGAAGTTTAATGGGATAAGAATGTGGGGATACCTTCTTAAAGCAAGCAAAACCTGAAGTCCATAAGTGCAAAGTACATGTAACTTTTTTTTTAATGTTTCTAAAGATTTTTTTTTTTGTTTAAAGTGCCTGAGGCAATTTCTTGTTCTCTGCTTGCCTGAAACTTCATTTAGCTTTAACTTTTTTTATACCAAACATAATGCTCTGTGCACTAGTGTTACACATATTTGGGTAACCTTGTTTGCATTTGTCTGAAGAAGCTAATGTGCTCTTTTGAAATCATTTGAGTGCTTTATGAAAATACCACTACTAGAGACTACCAATTAATTGCTTATAATTGGCTTGCGCTATAATATAGATTTATTCCTCCAAAAAAAAAAAAAATTATTTGCCTGATTTATGAGAGTACTTGCCACTGACATGCATGAGCAGAATTTGGCCCTCTAATTTAGCAGCGGAGATTAGGAAGATACTGTGTTACACAAACTATAGCTACTGTGAATGTATGACTTTTTTGATAATCCGAATTATTCTGAATCTAGGTAAAGTTTAAGCTTTTTCTTTCCTACCCTGTCATCTGTGAAATATCTTCTTTTACTATTTGCCCTTTCATAATAAACATACTGGTGTTTAACCTGCCAGACTATGGGAAAGCTAATCCTATATTTTGGTTGAGTTTAGGGATTGTTATATTCTAAAACTGTTAACCCAAATTAAAGTGCATGCAGAAGCTAATGTTTTCATACACATCAGATACTCAACAAGTACTACCAATTTTGATACTAATTTCAGGAATTACGCCTTGGATAAAGTCTATGAAAAACAAAGTAACTTCAGAAAAAACACAGTCTACCACCTTTAATGTTCAGCTTTAGTTTTGTGCAAAAAAAAGCTGAAGCATTCAGAGTTCCCTAGCAGAAATATTACCTTTACGTTGTATGGGTAACATATCCCTATCCTTGCATTAATCGGTGCTCTAAAAGAGAAAAACTAAAGAATTTCATTACCTAGATAATCTTCTCTGCCCCCAGAAAAAGGCTAATACTTCAAACTGGATGTAACAATATAACCTCTGTGATGTAGCTTCTTACCTGAGCCAAATGGATGAGATTTTTTTTCCTTTTAAAATGGCTGGGGGGGGAGGGGGGAGGGAGGAGACACTGCAGATGAATGGCATTACGTTGCCATCTATAGGACACTAAGCTTTTCCATTATCGTGGAAGTTTACACCTGTGACTATAACCCCAACAGCTGTTGCTGTTTAACTGAAGCTTATTCTCAGTAGATTATATATGCACTTTTCCCCCTTTCAGTGAGGGTACCTGCGTGCCAATTATGCTGATGGCTTTGGATGATGTGGCCATGTTTAAGCTAGACACCATTTGTTTGCCTACATTACCAATCTCAGTAGTAACTGCTGACACATGCTGCAGTGTTGGCAAGGGCCCGAGCCCAAGGCACATGCAGCGAGCTCAGGTTTTTCAGCGGCTGCCAGGGTGCAGAACCCCTGTCACTACCAGAAGGTGACAGGGCACGAATAACGCCACCACTGCCAGGCTTTCGCCCGGGTAAAGGGCTCCTGGCTTACCTACCGCAGACACTGCCAGGGCCCCCGTTAGCCTAGGCGCTGAGCGCCTCACGCCGCCGCAGCGAGCGAGGCACGTTCACCCCTGGGCACAGAGAAGCACGGCCTGGCCCCTCCGCCGGGCTCCCACAGGGCGGCTGGGGCAGAGCCGGGACCCGGGTCTCTCCAGTTCACGTCCCCGGCGCCCTGCCTCAGCGCGGAACTTCACTGAACAAGGCCCCGGCCCCGCTAGTCCCCCCGTGCTACCCTCCAACGACACAGGTTCGGGGAGCCTCGCCTCCGCCCCTCGGGCCTCCCATGGAGCGGGCCGAGCCCTAGGGAGCCGTCACGGCGGCTACAGCTGCCCCCCGTTAGCAGGCCCATAGGCTGACCCGCCTCCCTCCCAGCGCAAAATGGCGCTTCAGGCTCAGCACCGCCCGCGCTTAGGTTTTCATTGGCCTGAAATCTCGCGCGATCTCGGGCGGGACTGTCCCGCCATGACCTATCTCGCTGGTGCAGCCCCTTTCGGGACATTTTCGCGCAGTGGGCGTGTCCTAGCTGGCTCTAGGGCGGAGCTACGGGGGGGGGGGGGGTCTGGTTTGTCGCTCCGCTCCTTCCCCCTCTTGTTTGGCCTAATCTGCCCCATATCTCTTACGTCATCAGTGGGCGCCTCGTAGGTCGAAGGCCCTCTAAGGGGTCCTGGGTAGCGGCGTCGTCGTCTTAGACGGGGAACGCGGGCGCCTGTTGATTATATAATCGCCGCGGAGGTGGCTTCTAAAATCCTCCCAGTGGCGTGGGGAGTTAGCGGCGGGTGCGGGCCCCCGAGCTGCGTTAAAGTGGGTACCGCACCGGGTGACTCCGTGCGTTGCGCAGCCTGGCGGGGCTGTCCCGCACCAGGACCCCGGCAATGTCTGGCTCCCAGGCAGCGCTGGCCGTAGCGGAGTGTCGGCTGCGGCGCTTACCGGGTTAAGCGCCAGCCTCCGGGGCCTCCTGTGCCCGCTCAGAGACGCCTCCCGGCCCCTCCCAGCGCCCCCGACCCGGCCGCGCGGGGATGAGGCGGCGCAGCGGCACAAAGGCTCCTCGGGGGCTGCCCGTTGCCTAGTGCGGGCGCGGCCCGGCTCCCCCTCCCCTCATCCAGCTGCCCGGCGTCCCTCTGGCTCCCCCGTCACCGGCTCCCCCCCCTTCCCGTGTCCTCCAAGCTCCCGCACCACGCAGCGGTCCCGGGTCCCTGCCCTGCTCCCACGGCCTCCTTTCCTCTCTCCCTGGGAACCGGCAGGCGGGATCCCCCGCCTCCCCTCCCCGCTCAGCTCGGGGCCCCGTGGGGGAGGATGTCGGAGGATCACGAAATGGATAAAATGATTAAGGTAGGAAGGAGGCGCCGGAGCTCGGGGACCCCCCAGCAAACCCCTCTTCCCCTCCCCCCATGCCTTTCCGCTCGGGGTCTTAAGCCCCCTAAAACAACTCACTACTTTCGCTTTGGGGGCTTGGACCCCACCCCCAAAAATCTCTTGGTGTGTGTGTGTGTGGGGGGGGGGAGAGTCACCCATAGTGTTGGGTGCAATCTCTGCAGGGGCCACAAATCTTTGTTGGGGGGGGGGAGGGGGAGAAGAGAACGTTTCACTCAGATGTTTCACATGTCTTGGGGATGATAAATCTGAGCTCCCTCATACAAATCTTATTCCTCATTCTTATTCCTTCCACCAACATATTCTTTCGCACATGCAGTCTCTCTGAAAACAAACTTCAGCCATCTGTGTCCTTTGATGCTGGGAATAAAGAGCTAAAACATTTAAATATTAGTTACTTTAATTACAGTGCTGTTAAATTTGGCAATGGAAATTTAACCAGCTGGCAGAATAGCTCTGTGCTATAGTTATTGGCTGATCATTGGTTTGAGTGCTGTTAGGGTAATAAATATGTAGGCACTCTGATACTATGTTGAGTATAAAAACTTGCACCCGCATCCCACTGATTGCAGGAGCAACACCCTGAAGTCTTTTGCCTTGTAGTGGACCAAATCTACCCAGACAGTTTTGTAGTCTCACTCCTCAAATTAATATGCAGGAAATTTGTCCACTTTAAAAGAAAATGCTGCTCTTTATGAAAACGAACTTGGCATGTGTGATGTCTGGTTTTTGTGAGAGAGGGGAGGGCACAAAACAGACTTAGGTTTGCACAACAAGAATTATTGTAAGAACTTAGGATTCAATAGGAAGTTGTCACCTGCCTGAGTTGATTTCCTGAGGAAAATAGTGAAAGTCAGTGAGACAAAACAACACTAAAAATGTACTAGAGGATTTCTGCAACTTTTTGGTCTTGCACCAAAAGTTCACTACTGCCAGCTGTAAGGCCTTCATAAATGTGTTAGAATCCCTTCCTGACTCATATCATTAGCACTTCATAATCCTAGATAAGTACTACTTTTGCTAATGAAGCCACAAAGATAAAACAGACAAATTCCAGAAGGGCACCAGAATTAAATACAAGTGGAACCGGGGGGAAAAAGCATTTTGAGTCTCCTCTCCTCAACCTCCCACCATCCTTTCAAGACCTGAGGGGTTTCTTCTAGGGCACATATAAGAAAATGTGAGCTATTTAAGTTTCTGTATAATCTTATAAGATTGGAGTCTAGATTTATTTGAAAATGTGATGATGGATCTTGCTTTTTAACAATGCTAGCATGGCACTTTGGTCTGAGCATCAGGTTGGGAATACCCATCCACCTCTGAAACAACACAGTCAAATACCAACAGGATACATCATTCCTGAGGTAATAGTCTGAGTACAGTGCTGTAGTTGTCCAAAAGTGAGCATCCATCTGTCTGACTTGCATAGGCACTACAATCCTGTGGCGCAGTTTGTAAGAGTAAGTGTTTGCCTAGATGTCCTTGGTTTAAAAATCCACAATCCCCTGATTGTGTACTGTGGTATCTGCCAGCCATCTACCTGGCTGCTATTCTCAGGATAGCTAGTTAGCAGTGGATACTGTGTGATCCTTTGGGATAAAAGGCATATCAGTTAAAAATATAATTCAATCCTTCGTTAAAGCGTGAGGTTGAACTTCCTATTTATCATTGATCAAATGTGATTATTAAAGTTTATCGTTTTCATGCCCATTGGTTCAAGTTCCCCAACAAAAGTTGAGAGAGTGTAGATCACTGTGCCAGCATGAACTAGCAGATGTTGGAAAGTACATTTGAGCAATGCAAATCCACTCATGTTTGAAGATCAGACGTTAATTACTCCAAATAAAATGTTTAATTGATTTTGATGTTGAATATGAATGGTTCTTTTTAAAATCCCTCTCTACAATTTTTCACTGGGTCTAGGTGGAAAGTGTTGGGAAAACGAATTTGCAAGACTTTCCCCCAAATAGTTGATACATGCCCTCACCTTGTGCCTGAGAAGAGCTTAGTTGGTTAGCTGAGACCCTGCCACTCACTTGCCGGGCTGTTGGAGCTGGATAGGAGATGTGTGGCATGAGTGCCCACACCATTGTTTTTAAGTGCCCTCTGCTTATTGAATGGAAGTTGAACTCTTTACCACAGTAGAACTGTAACTGATGGAGGGAGGTTGCGGGAAATATATGGCAATGAGTGTGAACCCCAGGAAGCAGGCTTAGTTCATCCTTAAGCCCAAAACAATAAAAGGCATAAAAACCCCACCGATATAGGTGAGAACTTTTAACTTCAGCAGAATGTTCCATGCACCCTCTTTGCATAACAGGCATGAGTGTTTGAAGCAATTTTAAGGTACAACTTAGCACATTTAAAATCCCTTCACTAGTAGCAGCTGAAGCACTTTCATGCTGATCATCTGCAAATTAGTTCCAGCTGACCTGCCAGTCAATTTACAAGTTCACTGCTTCACTCCACTGCTACTCCAAGTTGCCAGGCCTTTCCAGCTGGAGAGCTAGCTATAGTATACTGCTGTCTTTGCTACCTGCATCTATAGGTGCTGTCTCAGCCCTTCAGAAGCTATTTCCTCCATCTTTCCCCCGTTTCTTCCCCCCCCCCAAAACCCCCAACTTTCTTCAGTCTCTAGAGAATCTATAGGTTCATTTCAGAAGTTTTAAAATGGCATTTAGTCTTGTCTGAGCTCATTGCTTTAGCCTGTACCTTTCTCCTCTCGTGGTCTCTTTGTCCTGTATAAGGCAGGAAGAAACAGTTGTCTTGCTGGGCTTCTCTGAGGGAGGGTTTTTAATTCCTTCTTGCATCAAGGAAATTCCAAGTTATTCCTTGGATGGTCTTATAGATGCCATGAATATTGTTTGCCATTCTGTTTGGACAGGGAACGTGCTGAGGTGGTGTAGAGTGATGTGTGAGCCATTGTTCAAAGAGACCCTGTCTATACTTTAATATCTTTTTAGAATGAAAAGGCAATTTTTTCTAACAGCCTGCACTCTCATTATACAAATAACTGATCAAAGAATAAAACACTGGGATAAATCTGTTCCTTTATATGATATTCTAAGATCATTGCAACTGATAAATTGATAAGAGAACTACACTTTGTCAGTGTTATTACTTGAAAACAGTAAGCCAAGTAGTAGGCACCTGCTCTAATTTTCTCCTATTTCCTCTAAAGGGGGTATAACTGGGATGTGAAAGATGTTTAAAGTTTTGCCTTTGTACCTTTGTTCATGCCACTCATTTATTATTAGCACCCAACTTTACTAAGCACTCTGCAGGTCATCTAGAGAGGCAAGCTCCCTGTCCTAGACAGCTTACAATATAATTTTAAATTCATGTCTCCCCTTTACCCTGGGAACTGTTCCCTTATCCTTACATGTGATTCAGTTCTTTTCAAATCCTGCTTAAAATACCACATTTTCTGGGAGGCTGTTCAACATTAACCCACCAACTGCAGCGTATACTGGGGGTCTTTTAAATTAATTTAATTTAAAAAGACTGGCC
Organism: Emys orbicularis; assembly: GCF_028017835.1. Lineage (NCBI taxonomy): Eukaryota > Metazoa > Chordata > Testudines > Emydidae > Emys > Emys orbicularis. The sequence goes on from NC_088698.1 coordinate 28,284,452, forward strand.
ATTTGAGTTTTGCCTCTTCAGCCTGTCAGTAGTATATCTGAACATCTATATTTTACTTCGATGATCCACTTCTTTATCTAGAGGATGACTTTCTCTGTTTACAGCTCTGAGCACACAGGTGCTTAAATATGCAATTAGTTGTCACACATTCCAGAAAATGACCAGTACAGATCTTGCAGGGTGAGGGAAGGATGAGGAGCAGAAAGAGAGCTCAGACCCTGTCTTTGGTCACTATTGTACTACTTAATCTGACAGAAAATATATAGGAAAGACTAGTCAAAATAGTCACTTGGCAAACAGTTTATTCTGTTCGCTGCATCCTCTTAACATTTTTCTCCTGTTTAATCTTTCCCCTGCATTGTCGATCCCTACTTCCTGTGCTCCTTATAGCAAGCCAGAAAACAAACTTATATAAATTACTTCCTGGGAGGAACAGCATCAGGAACAATATAGAATATATATTTCCCTGGAACTACATTAACAGCTAGCATGTATAAATCTATACGCTTCTCCGGTGGTATGGTTAGATGACTGTCTTTAACAGCAGTGGTAGAAGTTTTAGCCAAAACACTGTCTATGTTAAGGCCCCCCACATATACAACAAATGATGTAATGTTGAAGGAATATGTTTAAGTATGATAGTTCCTGAGGCATATCGTACAGTTTGGGCTTGTTTGTGCGGATTGGAGAAAAAAATGGTTATCATGAGTGTGTGGTTCCTTAACAAACGAGATCAAACCAGTTTTTAGCACTGGCCTCTGCTGTGCTTAATTTGCAATGGAAGGATCCAAAGACTGGAAACCTCAGTTCTTTAGCAAGATGCTAATGTGGACAGAACCAAAAAGTAAATTCAAATTAAAAAATATTCATCCACAGTTTATTTTTTGGGAGGGAGAAGGGGTAAGGCAGAACTCAGAAGCAAGATAGTCTTGCATACTATTATTTCCCAGGCCCCTTCTTCTATCAGTTGATGGTTACCCTATTCAGAATGCTAGCACGATCAGCTTTAGCAAACTGCCACAGCAGCACAGAAAATATTACACTATCGCACCATGTTATGCTAGTATTTGTCTGGGTGTGTAACTTTCCTTGGGAAAGTGAAATAAAAGCACATTTTTCCATTGATTTATCTTTCAAATCTGGTCTGCAGATGGGTGCTTTTCAGAAAGGTTGTAGTAATTGTTTTTTTCTTTTTTGCATAGGAAACCTCCATTTTAGAGGAGTACAGCATTAACTGGACTCAGAAGCTGGGAGCTGGAATCAGTGGTCCAGTTAGGTAAGACAGTATACCAGCTGATTTGTGTAGGCCAACAAATTGTCGTTGTTAGCAGCAAAGAAGGGAGTATATATTTTAACTGTGTTAATAGTAGAAAGATGTGTAACTCTTGAAAAGTTCCTCTCGTTTAGTTATAAGGAAATAGGAAGAGTGCGTGTGTAGTAACAAGTTCTTGACTCTGAGGTAAGGTACCATGTACATGGAGCGTGTATGTGACTCGGGTACTCTGCCACTATTGGGAATGTTTGAAATAAAAGTAAAAATCCTTCATCTCATCTCTCTCATTTTGTCCCATCGCCCACCATTGTATTTGTAAAACAAACTAGGAATAGTTATGTGCTTGGGCAAGATGCTCTTAGAAAACCCTGTTCCAGCATCTATTTCTTTCTAAAACACTGTCCATACAATGCAGAAGGCACTACGCCCATCTATAGTATTGTCAGTTGGTTATTCAGCACTAGATGCCTTTTAGCTAATTTTACCAGCTCTTTTTTCAGCTTATGTGACACCAATTCAGCTACTGTAACTAGTCCAGTATCTGTTACCAGAACTAACTGGGTCATTAACAGTCTTATCACTGACATGCAAGAACTGGGCCCTGCCTGTGAAGCACCATGAAGAGTCTCTGTCCGTCTGAAACCCCAGAACAGACATTTGTGCTTCTGTCCTTTTGACTCACCGCTGGAGTGCCCCCTCAGGGCTGGGTCTCATCTACTGCCCCGCGCTGACAGTCGTTCTTGTCCTGCGGGGCCTTGCTTCTTCTCATGGCTCAGCCGCCTGGCAAGGTTACATTTAGTCCCCACTCCCAAGTCCAATAAACTAAACTCAGACATAACCCTTTGCCCCTAGCCTGACTCCCTCCTCTACAGATTCTTTAACCTGAAGGTCTAGCTCCAAATGCAACAGTCCTCCCTGCATTGTGTCAGGATGTTCCCGGACCACCTTTCCCAGGGCCTCCCTCTCCTCTAGGTGCCAATTTAGAGACTCCATGGTGAGAAGCTAAGGTTTGTTCCCTTTGACTCTTGCTGCTTCCTGGAACTCTCTCTACCTTGGCTTTTCTTCAGGCCCTTTCCCCTAGTGTTCCCCCTGCCTCTCTCTAGGCCATTCTTCACTCTCTAACAACCAGAGATGGACTGAAAAATCACCCTTCCTCCCTTTATACTCACCACCCAGCTGGGCTTCATCTTGTTGGACCTAGCCCCGCCTCCAGGTGCAACCAGGTTTCTTAATTGAGCTGTTCTAGCTCCAGTTAACCCGTTTAGTGCCAGTATGGAGAATATACCTCATTACAATCATGGAAAACAAACTTCACTGCCTCCATCACTGGGAGACTGAGAGGGAGAAGACCAGTTGGACCATCTCATCTATTTCCCTGTCCAGGAAGGATGATTTCTTACATTTTCTATCACTCTGTCCCATCTAGTTTGAAATGTCCCTTTGTTCTTTATTTGTTTATATTTGATGGCTGCCAAATAGGCCTAAGACCCTTCCCTCTGAAGCAGTCCAATCATTAATATTAAATATACATTGCACAAGTGCTTGTTTTCAACATGGTCAGGGGCCTTGTCAGAACAATGGCTTTGCATTGGAAACATTGTATGTATTATTGCTGATTAGACTCTACATTCCAGATGTTTAATTTGTCACTGAGTTTTAATCAAAAGCTACTCACTTAATAATTAACATGTACAATATATTGTTTCTAATCTGCAAAGCTATTTACCAATTTCAGTCCTTGCCTTCTCTTGAATCAAGATGTGCTGTGTATTGTTGGGAGAATAAATTCTGTGTAAAATGTCCATATTTCAAGTATGTCTTGTGATAGTTGTAGAATATGGTGATGACTTGTCATTCCTTTGAGGCTTTCTAGTCTAGTTTCTCAACAAGCACCCTGTATATTACAAATAGCCTATGTTAATCTTAGCTCCCATTTCATGAGCTAATACCAGTAATTATAAATCAGTTAATTAAAATATCTTTTTCACAATACTGCTGACTGAATGATTTTATTGCTATAATACCAGAGTCTGCATGAAAAAATCTACTCAAGAACGGTTTGCACTGAAAATTCTTCTTGATCGTCCAAAAGCTAGAAATGAGGTATAGTCCATTTTTTAAAAACCTGTATAATTATTGAAATGTACACGATCTCTCCCGTTTTGCAAATTATTACACTTGTATTAAAAAGAATTAGCTAAGGTAGAAAGTCGGTCAGCCATTGGCAGATTCCATTAAGATATGTTAAGAAGGGTTTGCTTTTTGCAATACCGCTTGCTAGGCAGTGCTCTGTGCTCTTGCCAGACATGCTGTATTCACAATGGATACCTACTGTTTATGCACAGAAGGTTCCTTTCAGAAAGGTGCATGAGTTTACAGCGCCCTCCTCGCCCTCCATTATGTAACATAATATGAATAGTTTAGAGGTAATTTAGCTTCCATACATCTCACTCCCAGCATTACTAAAGTAAGAACTGTCAGACATGCTTCAAGTTGCACTCTAAATGATTTAGGGTTGATTTGGTGTAGGAGATCTTAGATGAGCACACTAGCTTAATTTGTGATTACATTAGTGTGAGTGACAAGAACATGGGAATAGCCATGTGGAATGTATGATCTTTAAGATGGCTATTGCAGGTTTATATGATTTTTGCATACAGTTTATGTTCTTTTGAATTTTTGTTGTTGAATGAAAGTTGATGTGATGTTTCAGGCAACATTTCATCAGTGTACATTAAAATGTCATTTATTCTTAAATTAAAAAAAAAAATCACACATTCTTTACACATCTAGCATCGATTTCCTTCTCCCTTCTCCTCACATTGAAAAGTGTATCAAACTACATAAAATTACAAGCAATAGTTTAAAATGTTAGCACTCCCCACTCTAAAAAGAAAAAACAGAGAGAAAGAAATTGTGCTTAAGATTTATGCAAATTCCATTTCCTGCTACAAAGCAAATTCTCATTAAATTGCCTGGAAAAGCTACATGAAAATAACATCAAGGACCTGGCTTGATCCTCCAAACTAAGAGGTTTAAAACTGGTTGAAACTTGTCAGCTTCCAGTATGGCAGAATATCTGAATAGAAGGTGACTTTACGTATCATGAGTACTATTTCATCTGGTCATAAAAGGAGGCAGGGAATAGAGTTTCAACTTTTATTGGTGAACTTCCAGATTTTTGTCACTGTAAGCCATATCCTTATTGTTACAATAAGATCATTTCTTTAAAAAAAATCTTCTAAAGATTGAACTTTGAGTGGTTTATTAGAGTTGATGCCATAAGCTGTAACAATTCTTGACAGGTAAATAAACTGATAATATTGTCGTTTTGTCTTATTTATTTGAGTGTAATGTCTCCTTGGTTGATTATATAAATTCTTTTAGGCATTGTTTTGAAATAAGTGAGTGGGCTATGTAATTTTTAGCCTGTGTGTAATTTACATTGAAGCAGTTAAGTCATTTTGACTTATGGGCTCCTGTAATCTTGGGGATATGGGGAGGAATGGAGCTGTTTGATGCATACCATTGTATACAGTAACGTTTCTTACCTTCTCTTTAAGGTACGTCTGCACATGATGTGTGCAACACATCCAAATATTGTTCAAATAATTGAAGTTTATGCTAACAGTGTGCAGTTCCCTCATGAATCCAGTCCAAGGTAAGATTACATAGGGTGATTGATTCCCACAGCTTGCTTTCCATATTTAGGCCCAGGTATAGTGGAGACTTTTTTTAATAATAAATAATTAATAATGAACCTGAAAGGAGCCCCCAACTGGGGCTTCCAGGCAAGATATTACACTTCACAGTAAGCTGCACCCATTTTTCTCATCACAGTGCCCTGCCTTTATAGACCGATACTGTATACATTGAATTTCATTTTTTGATTAAAGTTTGATTTCTTTGCTGCATATTTCCAGCCATCATCTTGTTGAAAAATACCATAATTTGGGACACATACATTGTCTGAGAGTAAACAGGCTTCTCTCCTGCTTTAATACTAGTTTGGCACATAAGAGCTTCAGAGTCAGCATTCTTTGAGGAGCTTTCCATTTTCAAGCCTGTATTAAAACAGGGTAGGAGTTGTAGTTTTATCTCTCTGACACTGATACTTTCCCTTTACATGCAGGCTCACAAATGAGATCCCTTGCAAGAGATTGGTGACTTCTGGCCAGCAGCAGGTTCAGAAATGCCAGTGTTAATAATAATAATAATAAATCTGTATATTGAATTGCATTTGAAAAATAACATTTCTGGCCTTGCAAACACTCAAAATGTTGCCAAGCCTAAAATAGATGCAGAAAAAACATGAACCTGGGCTACTGTCAACTATTGATCTGACATAGGGAAAAATACTGATATTAGCTTCTAATTGGGTGTTAAGTGTAAAGAATTTAAGAGTGGGTAGAGTTTTGTTTTAATATAAAGGACTGACATCCTCTGTCTTTTTGTTCTCAGGGGGGTTGACAGTAAAACTCTAATTAAAACTGGGAGGCACAATATGGTATCCTGCCTCTAAAGCTTTAAAGATGGCTGTCAGCTTCACGTTTGTAAATTGCTGTGAACACCTACAGCTCTACATAAATAATCCCTAAATGCATTCGCTTCAGTTGGAAAGCAAACTGTAGTCTCCCATGTGATAGTACAATGCACTATTCAGTGAGTCAGATTATGCAGGAGACCAGAAGATACTGTATTTGACACTGTAAAAGCCAAAATTATTAAAGTAATGTAGACAGAACAACAGTATGAGACAATTACACTGTCTCTCCTTTGGCCTGCATCACTAGCTGTGAAATGTGCATTACTAGATTAGAAATTTTGTTATATTTTGACAATTTTTTAAATGTAATGAAATGAAATGCTTTTAAACAGGGCTCGGCTTCTAATTGTAATGGAGATGATGGAAGGGGGAGAGCTATTTCACAGAATCAGCCAGCACCGGCACTTTACTGAGAAGCAAGCAAGCCAAGTAACAAAGCAGGCAAGTTAACTCCCATGTATAAGCAAAACCATGAACAATAATGGTTAAAATAGTTACAATTTCATGGGGGCGGGGAAGGAAAAAGGAAGCTAAAATAACCCTCAGTTCTGATCCAATGATCATTGCCTGCTTTGTTATAATCTGACAATACCAAAGTTTTGATAGAACTGAAGAATTGTACTTTTTTTGCTAGTCTTTCTGGGTTGAGATCTTTATACCTTTGAAGTCCTTCTTATTAGTGGTTCTCCAACTTCTTCATTCTCCTGAGCACTTCACAAGAGAAAGATCCCCTCCTGGATAGTCTCCCTGCCCTGTCCCTGGCTTTGCAGTTCTCAAAGTGTTACATTCAGGAGACCACCAGGAAGGGTCTTCATGGGGAACAGATGGTTGCAGGACTACTGTTTGGGAACCACTGCTAAATATCAGATATAATTACTAATTAGTAGTGTTTCTCTTGGCCCATGGGAGACAGCAGATATACCATACCGTGTATATATGCCCTAAGCATTCATTTTTCTCGAAGTCTAGAAAATACCACTGTTCTCTCTAAGTGTTAAGGATCTGCTAATGTCTCATGGAAGACCTAAAAATCCATTGAATTCCAAGATAAGTCTACCAGTATGTATAGCACATGTCTTCTGTGTTTCTTTTCTCTCTCTAGCCAACGATAACGCACTCAGCATTGTGGTATCTTGGCATCTCCCCAGCTTGTATTACTAAGGACTTTTGCATCCATCAAATGCTTTGTTGCTTATCCGTTCATCTGCTCATCTCCCATCAGAGGGGCCAGATGTGGTCAAGCTTGAAGCAGGGGCTCAGTGGGATGGCATTTCTGCAAGGATCCCCTTGGGAAATTCCCCACATCATTCCTTGGGGGCGAGGGGGGAAAGGGGAATTGTTCCTTCTTCCTCCCACCCTTCTGGGTGAGCTGTGGGGGCCACCCAGAAAAGCCCAGATTCATGAGAGGGCTGCAGGAAAAAATAATATAGCCTTAGGCTGTGGTTTCTCCAGAGAACCACTGTGGGACAGGAAAGGCCTCTACCAGGAGCCACAGAAGGAGAAGATTGCTGCAGAAGTGTTTGAGCCCTTCCTCTGCGTGTGGATCTAGGGAACACAGTCCCCCTCACTTAGTTCTTGCAGAGAGGATTATGACATCCCAAAATGAAGATGCATGAATTGAGATGGGAGATAAACGGAGCAAGATTCAATGAAAACTCTAAGCTACAAATATCCTGGTCCCCTGAAAATGACCATAGTGGATTTAAAAAGAAAAAGCAGACAGGGATACAACATCATTGTTTCTAAATAGAATTCTTGTTAAGGTTTCCACAGTGTGTTTGGCTCTTTAAGCTGTTGCTATGGTTGCATAGTGATATCTTGATGTCATGCTTGTGCTTTCAGTGTATTAGGGAGACTAGGCTGGCTGCTGTTGTTTGAGGGGAAGGCAGAGGGGAGATTTGGAGGGGATGGAGCAAATTCTGTTCTTTCCAATTTAATTTTCTATAAAATACCTTATGTCAGTGGCTTTCAACCTTCTTTCAAATGGAGATGTTGGGGCCCTTTGGAAATCTTAGACATAGTCTGCAGACCCCCAGGGATCCACGGACCACAGGTTGAAAACCACTGTCTTACGTTTTGTAAGTTGTTTCTCATGAAGTGTTCATTGCAATTACCTTTCTGGTTTTCCGTGCTGTGCAATGGACCAGCATAGAAATTAGATGAGACGTGCAGGATTGTTCTCCGCAGTAAATTTACTAGTGTTTTATGAAGTTTGGTTTTAAAAGACAGCACACTTTCTGAACAAGAGAGTCTCCAGGAAGAACTCGTCAAAAGTATCTTTGTTTATTTAACTCTTTCCCCCCCCCCCCCCCTTTTTTTTTTTTTAAGCACATGGACAGAATTCAGTTCATTTAGGTCCCAGTCCTACAACCATGCATGTGTGAAGTCCATTGATTTCAATGAGACCACACACATGCATAAAGTTACTTATGAGTGCATTAGTGTTTGTAAGACGGGGGTTTTAGAAACTACTTTAAAATGTTATTCTTATGTCTGGTGTTTCCTGAATAATATCGGCAGTTAGAGAATTTTAACCCTGGGTGCCCAGTTAATGAAGCCTTGACACGCAGCTTACCTGAGAACACACAGTTACACTTTGGTATTTGCTTCTGGGTTAAGTTAGCATTAAAGCTCTCGTTGCATCATTTTTTTAAAGCATTCCTCACCCTATCCTGAGACCCACTGAAATCAATGAATTCTCCCCAAATAAGGACTGCTTGACTGGGCCTTAATTTTGTTTTGATTCAATGATGTTATGTAAACATTTTATTTCCTTTCATTGTTTAAATGAATTACACCTTCACATGTCCAATCTGTGGAGTCTTAGGACTAGGTAACAAGTTTCTAAACCATTGCAGCAGTGTAAAACTATCATCCTCTTACCTTGGAAGGACTAGTAGTAGTTTTCTGTGTCACATGGAACAGGTGACATGTAGACAGTCCATTAATGTGTTAAAGAATAAAGTTGCCTGAATGTTAGCTCTTAAGTAAGGAAAGAAAGAAAATTTTGGCTGAAATCAACCTTCATAGCTGAAGTCCTGAAATAAGAACGTCACTGTTGAAAGTTAAGCAGGATGGAATCGCTTGAGTACTTGCAAGCATGTTCGTGACACTGCTGACCAAGTACAGCAAAGAAAGGGACACGGTCATGATAAAACCTCAGTATTGAAAATGCATTACAGACCTGGGTTAGTAATATTGTACTGCTCTGGCGTATTAATGTAATGAAAAGAAAATCAGAATTTATGCTGTTTGTTTTCCTTTTGTCTAAGCTTAATGAAATGTAAATTGAATGGACTGGTCAGTGTGTCTACTTTTAGGCAGTTTCACTTCCTGATTTCCATGCATTAGTGCAGTGTGCTGCTTGGGTTTCCAGCACTGCACAGGAATGTCTGAATCTAAAATTGGCTTTCATTAAATATTTAACTTCTCTCTGAAAACATTTGGGGCCTAAACTATGTTACAGTGTCTCTTTAAAGTGCAAAAATACTGTCAAGGCAAAGGGAGAAGTTCTATAACTGTAGTTGATTTATTGTGCCCTTTTTCAGATAGCTTTGGCTTTGCAGCACTGTCACACATTAAACATTGCACACAGAGACCTCAAGCCTGAGAATCTCCTCTTCAAGGATAACTCTTTGGTAAGATGGGGACTTAGTTTTCTTTCTTTCTTGGTGAATTTTATAACATGATCAAAGATGATGCTCAGAAAAGTGGAAAATACTAATAATACTAGTTCCTATATAGTGCTTTTCATCAGTAGTTCTCAACGTGCTTTACAAAGAGAGGTCATTGTGCAGTGAGATCAGCCCAATCTTTTGGTGATAGGAATCCAAAGGAGTCAGTCATGTGCTCCTTCTCAGTGCCCCAATGAAATCAGATTGTGATTTCCTCAGACCAGAACATGTCCGCACCAATGAGATCTTACCTCGGGCCAAATCCTGTGCCTAGGCACGAAAACGCGATAAATGGACCTTACATAAGGGAACTTTTCAAGGGTTTGGATGGGACAGAATCCTTCCTACTCTGTTTTTATTACCGTAGTCACTGCATCTCCACCCCTCCCATCCCCAACACACACTTGCAAATATACACCGTACGGGCGTTTTGACTAGAGCAGGGGTGGCCAAACTGTGGCTCGGGAGCCACACGCGGCTCTTTTACAGTTAAAGTGCAGCTCCTGGAGGCCCCCACCCCCAATCCCCCTTCTCCCCCTCACAGATTGGCGGGGAGGGGTGCTCAGGGCGTCTGGCCCGTGGGGCATGCCTGCTGGGGCCCTGAGCCTTGGCAGACACCTCCCACAGGGCAGAAGCTTCAAGTCCCACCATCCTGCTGCAGGGCTGAAGCCCCGAGCCCCGACCGGTGAGCCCCACCGGGCTGAAGCCCCGACCGGTGAGCCCCACCGGGCTGAAGCCCCGAGCCCCGACAGGCGCACCCGGCTCTCAAGGTTATGAAGATTATTGTATGTGGCTCAGAGGGCCAGTAAGTTTGGCCACCCCTGGACTAGAGGTTCCATATAGTGTGGAACCACTGTTGATGGCCCATCACATCTCTCCCTGCTCCCCTCCCACTCTGCATATACAATGGAACCACCACAGTTTGTGGGTAGGACCTTGCAGACAAGGGGGTGGGATATACTTTGAGTTTCTAAGAGCAGCTTGGAGCATAAAGGGTATTCATTGCTCAAGTAAATCAATTCATGACACCAGGATAGCAGCCTTGTGGCAGTGGGAAGGAAATAGCTGAAAAAGAGGAGTAAGCTACGGCAGGAATGAGATGAGAGTCGAATGCAAGAGGGAAGGAAGAACGCTATATTGTAAAGTAAAAGAAATTCAAATACAACAAGATTTCATAATAAAATCCCTCCTGCTGCTTGTTTCAGGACGCTCCAGTTAAGTTGTGCGACTTTGGATTTGCCAAGATAGACCAAGGTGACTTGATGACACCCCAGTTCACTCCATACTATGTAGCACCTCAGGTAATGAATGATTGTCCTTTCAGTTATAGAGAAATAACGCATGCAGTATTTATTGGCCACGCCTTTGTACACATGCCAGTCTAATACCCCTTTCTAGAGACTACTAAGGGACTCTTGTGTGGGAGTCATGAATAAATGGATAGTGTGGCTAGCCTTTCAAAACGAAGTGCCTGTTGCTTTACACCACTGCAATCTACTGGTTACAGCAGGGGACTGTGAGACAAGGGTCTAGAGGCTGTTTCTAGCGTGGACTCTGCGTCGCTGCCTGCCCTTGGTTACATCAGTTAGCCTTTCTGGGTTGTAGTTTTCCAAGTAAAATGGTATTCGTACGTATTAGTAAAATGGAGATAAATCTTGAATTCTGATCTCCCTCGAGGGGAGGGTCATCTGTAAATTGGGCAGAAACCTATTGTTGCATCTGTGTTGAGACTTAGGGTCTCAAACTGAGCTCTGGTTGTGTTAACACAGGTGATCTGGGGATGCCTGTTGTACTCCTTGCCCCGGTGCAAGCTTATATTAAATTACATTTTAAAAAGCTACATTACAAGAACAGTAAGTTGCAAAGCCAAGTGCTCAGAAGTTAGGAAATGCCAGAAATCAAGTTCTCCATGCATCCTTCATATGGCCCCTGGGTGCACATACGCTGTCTTTAATTATATGATCCCTCCCCCCTCCTTGCCTCAGTCCTCTGCAGCCAAGTCAGATTAATTCCTCCTCCTCCTTGCTGCCTGGGTACCAGTAGGGTGAGCGTTGAGAGCACAGCAGAGGCAGTCTCCCTGCTCTGTTATGGTGCCTGGCATCACAGCAGCCTCTGAAAGCCAGGAGCAGCAACTGTAGGGAAAGTCCTGGTGAGCCCCTGCAGCCCCACGAGGGAGTATGTTCACTCATTCGATGGGATGGTGCATGCGTATTCCCCTCAGCATATAGACGTGTGAGGGGCTGGAGCATGCTTAGTGAAGATGGACTCTTTGGAAAATTTAGCTGTTCAACTCTGCCCAGTCTCTAAGGAGCAGATTTTTTGGAGGCTTATAACTGGATCAAAATTGGGCAAATTTTCACGGGGACAGCAAAAAAAGGCACATCCCTGACTCCAGGGCAACACCCGCTGCTGGAGGTACTAGAGCTTCCCAACAAAAGAGTTGGAAGGATTTTTTTTGTAACATTAGCTAAACATCTAACCTTCATTCTCCAACTTCATTTTTTTGCTAACCTCATTCTCAGAAGTGGTCAAATCATTTTAGCTGAAACTTTCCCCCAAAAAATCAGCCTCAGGCAGATACCAGACAAGGAAAATTTCAGCCTGAACTGTTTGTTTGGCAAAGTTTTAAGCAGCTGAAAATAGGGTCATACAATGGAAAGTGTCAGGCAGCTTTAACTATAGGCATGTGATTTAGATTTGTACTGTAATTTCTAATGTGGATTCTTGTTTTTGTCTCCCTGCAACAGGTACTGGAGGCACAAAGACGACATCAGAAAGAGAAATCTGGTATTATCCCTACCTCACCAACACCCTACACTTACAACAAGGTAAAGTTTTCAAAGAATCTGGGTGTTGACATCTTTTAAGGAAAGTGCTTTTTCCTTCTGCAGGTAGATGCAACCATAGAAGTAACTGTAATAGCTGCTTATCACACTACCATGAAGTGGGGGCATTTGTGACCAGGAACAGTAAAAAGGTTCAGACTCTAGGCTTTCTAATACATAAAACTAACCAGATTATACCACACAGAGTTTCCCAGTGAAAAGCAGGAACTATAACGAACCTTAGGGAAATGTCACTTTGCCAAATGACCCTTTCTTTAGCAGGAATGGAATAACCTCAGGGATAGAGTTTTTGATTTGGCTACTTTACAATTTAGCAAGTGTTGGAAAATAAAAATTTTAAAAACGAGCAGGTGGTGCATTGGCACTACTGTCAGTACTCTTTCCTGGGTATATGGTTGGTCTGGTTTCACTAAGTGGGCTTGGAGAATTGTGTGCAGGTGAGTATTATGATATGGAGGAAGGTAAAATATTGCCACAAAAATGCATTTAATTGCAACTTAGCTTAATAGTTCAAAATACATATGTCCCTGTTGTTCATAGTTGCTTTTTTCAATAATCTGTTATTATTTTAGGGTTAATCGATTTCAGAGGTACTATGATTGGTTTCTGCTTGTTAACTGGGCTGCACAGATTAGTTGTCCCAGGTCTAGAGATGCATGACATGCTTAACTGTGGTTCTGGCTTTGAGTTCTTCTTTCTGATGGAAGTGATCTCTTGGTCTGAAGTATGAACTCCTTCATAATAGCACGATCAAACGAGAAATATGCCAGCGCTGTTAGCAATAGCACAGTATTAGGAACAGTAACGGTATTAAAAACTGCAAGGAAAATGATTCCATTGGGATATACCTGCTTGGGAAGAAATTATTTCACCACTGTCAAAGGCTCTTGCAAAATAATCCTCTCTTCTGTTGATATTAGGGGCTCCTGATAGCACGATAGCAGAGCCTGCTAACTTGAGCTCTCTTATTCATACTGTTGTCTTTTTTTTTTTTTTTTAAGATGAGAAATAGTTTTATTATACAATGGGAAACTACTTTAGTGTCTGTACCAGTAAAGTCATAGGTATCACAGCTGATGCTAGGATTGTCTTGGCAAAGGTTGTGATAGAATTTGTCCTGAGATTTCTTTTATGAGCACACTCAAGGCTAACCAGGAAGGTCGTATTCCTTTTTGGCTTCTCCTAAAAACTGAGTCTGCTTACCAGCATCTTTCCCTCCATAGTTAGTGGTGTTTTGGCCACTTAGGGTTTTCCTGTGAGGTTTTCAGCTTTGATTGAAGAAAGCCTAGAGTTCTGTGGTTGCAAGGGAAAATGTTTGCACTGACATCACTCTCAAGGGTAATTCTTCAGCTCAGCATACACTGAGGCTTTGGTATACGGAGGTACATTTGAGTAGACTATATCAGAAATCCAAATGGCAGTACACAGAGGTGATCTCTATTGCATTACCCCATATGTCTTGCTTGCTTCTTCCTTTTCAGGAGGAATCCCTGAAAAGTAGCTTGGGTAGAGTTGAGCGGGAAGAAACCAGTACTTTCCAGACACTTACATAAATAATGGAACAGACAGAGCAGGTCTCCGACAGGAGTTTATTTCAGTATAGTGATTCACATACCCTGGCACTCTCACACCCTCTCTCATCCATTTGCCATTGAGCCTCAGGGATAGGGAAAGTGGTCCAAGTGCTTTTTGATAAGCTCTTAAAAGTCACAACGGGGGGACATGGGGTGCACTTTTGTGGACTGCAACGGGCAGACTACCCAATAGCGGATAAGTAATTTCTCTCCCTTTCAGTACAGAAGTGTCAAATGCAACTCTTGCAAGTCCTAAAAAGAAAATATTTTTTCACTGTCACGTTGATACAGAGCTTGAAGGCAGTTTTGTTCCTTCAGTGAATTAAATCTGTACATTATCAAAGTATGAATCATATTTTAGCATAAAGGAAAGAGAAGAATAGGAATGAACTCCACAGTGCGTACTTGTATTGACAAGGTTAACCAGTTTGTTGCCAATGTGTTATCCCTTTTCACCCTGTTTAGTTGTCGTCTTGTCCTGTGGAATTATACTGTGATAAGCAGCCTTGTTTGCATGTGACGGAGATCACTTAATGAACTGTTCCAGCTCATTCTTGAACAGCTTTCAGTCATAGCTTCATTAACTAGCTAGGAGTGGTGTATAAAATGTTCTTACCAGTATCCTCCTGCCAAATGTGACTCACTGTAAAAACAGCACCTAGCATATGCCCTGCTCTCTGAAATAGACTGTGATAAACTCCCACGTAAACTGTCTTTACATAGTAATTCAGGGCCACTCTGATTGCAAATGTTTAATGATCCACCTTCATGAGTAATAAATGCTGCTTATGTCATTTTGCTACAAAGTTAAATTGGAGGAAAAGCCCTTCCCTTGAGCCTTTGAGTGTTGTTGTTTTTTTAATTTTTGTGTACTGGATCGTGAGAGTGAGAGTGTGTGTGTGTAATATTTTGGGTTTTTTTGTAAGTACAGAATTGGCCGTTAAAATGTAGACTCTAAGGGTGGAATGCTCAAAAGAAGTTAAGCTCCTATCTTCCATTGAAATCACTGGAAGCCTGGGGAAAATTTTGACCATGAAAGGTATCTGGTGAAACCACATAGGAGTTTGTTTGAATTTTTTTTTTTTTTTTAAACAACTGACTTTTTGTAGACGTAAAACATGTTGGGTATCTACTTTCCAAATCCACCCTGAGGATCTGGGTGTCAGAAGGCCCTTCAGTATGTCAGAGGCACATGCAGGTATACTGGGCAAACTTGTGAAGTGTTGTACAATTTGTTTTTGACTGATCTATATACAAGGATACTTGAATCTTAGCATGTGACTATCAGAACATTACTAAGTACACTGGGAAATTACTCATTTTAAAAAAGTAAAGATTTAAAAAAAAATACACAACCAATTTAGCTGGCAAAAATACTTAAAATTTAATCTTTCTATTTAAGAAAAAGGTAAAGTATTAAGCAGCTAATGGGAGGGGGAAAAAAACTTTTGAAATCTAAATTCTTATAGAGTTTGGACACTTTTTTCATTGATTTTGTTTTTCCCTCTCCAATAAACTAATTCAGACCAGACCACTAGAGAGAGACCAAAAGGTATTTCAGCATTTCATAAGAAGTCGTGTAGATCTTTTAACATGGCTACACAGTGCTTTGCCATAAGTTGTGCCCCAAAAGTGATAATTTCCTTGCTTTCAGAGCTGTGACTTGTGGTCCCTGGGTGTCATTATTTATGTGATGCTGTGCGGATACCCTCCTTTTTACTCCAAACACCACAGTCGGACAATTCCAAAGGACATGCGGAAAAAGATCATGACAGGAAGTTTTGAATTTCCAGAGGAAGAATGGAGCCAGATCTCAGAAATGGCAAAAGACATTGTGAGAAAGTGAGTCAGTTGAGGAAAATGTTATATTACTCTTTATTATTTATATCAAGACATTGGAAAATCACTAAATATTTTGTCACTAAAGGCTCCATTTTCAAAAGGAAAAAAATTGTCTGCCGTGTATAAAACTGGAACATTGTATTTCATATTCAGCATGAACAAAGGTTGGTAAATGTTTTCCCTTGTTTCTCTTTTTCCAAACCACTGTCTTCAAATTTTATCGGCTCCTACCACTAAATTATTTAGAGTTGCATGGAGATTTAGCCTTTAACGGGAGCGGTACGGTTAAATCCTCATGCAACACTTCTGGAAAAGTACAGGTGTTTAGTGCGTAGTGCACGTGTACCCAGTCTAAAACAAGCAGCTGATCAGAAAAGGTTTTTGAGCACAGAGCTAAAGTTTTTCTGATATGTATTTTATCAAAGGGACACTGTCAGGTCACGTTTGGCCTATAATTTGAGCGTTAAAATCTGTTAAATCCTAAGACCCCAAAATAAGTATTTCTGTACATTTTTTTTTTTAAAGCAAATAAATATTCCCTGAAGTGTTCGCAGCTCAAACATTGCAGCACTCTGCTATTGCATGATAACCAGAACATGGAACTGATCAGAAGCCAACCGCATTTTTAACAGTGAAATTGACTAGTTGCATTTTCACTGTTCAATCAGAGAAATGAAGAAAAAAAAAAATTAAAAGCAACATAAATAGTGAAAATCAAATCTATTTAATTATTTTAACCTGACACTGTCCCCTTTAAGGCGCTGTAAAAACTCCAGGAGCATACTTTTGTAAATATTGGAGGAACCTGTTTTTAATGGTATAGAGAAAGTCCAGAAGGGCTTTGACCTACAAATTGCAGTTATGGTTTCACTGAAACCTTCACTTAGAGTGAAATCAGCTTTTTTCATACAGCAGCTTCATTCTAAGAAGGTTCCACTGTATTTCAAAATGGCCACGATATTGGATTCCACAGACTGTCACTAGTTTGGATAAAGTCAGTTTGCTTTCATTCTCTTTAATAAACTTTCAAAACTACTTTTCCTCTTTGTCCTTCTCCAGCAAATGTGTCAGAACCTGTCTATGGCTTGATGTGCAGTAAAATATTTAAGTCTGTATAGGGGATCCTCTTGTTTGAGAGAGGTTCTTAGCCTGTATGTGTGCTGTTTTCTGTTTATTTTGGGGTTTTAAAAAAATAGATTGTTATTCACATGAGCCTTGGCTCTGGAGGTCACATTCTGCCTTCAAGTGGCTGCTTGCTTTGGAGCATGTTTAGCTGATATGTGGCCTTGATCTTTACTTAAGAATAAGAATATAAATTATCCCTTTTAAATCTAAAGGAAAAAATACATATGGCTTGGGGTCTTGAATCAAAACTGAAATGGACACCTGTTTGCCACCTGTGCCTTGTACCTAAATCTATGGACTAGCCTGGGGCACTGCTGACACTTCTGTAAAAGTCACCTACTTTTTCTTTCTATATTGAACAATTCTGCTATACAATCAGATAATCAGTTTACTGTATAGTTGTGCAAGAAAGTTAATTGTGGCTTAAATAGACCGTATTGTTTTGTCTATTTCCAACTTGACCTTTATCTTTGACCATCAGCAATACCAATAATATATCAGCCATAATACTGACAACTTATTTTATATTAAACAGTTGTGCTTGGGAGCTTTAATTTACCTGCAGAATCTTTTCCAGGCTGCTCTTTCTAGTGAATGTCTAGTGATTTGTCTTTCTCCCATTGCTACTGTAAACATTCTCTCCATAACAATCCATAAGGTTTTCACAGAATCTCAAAATGCAACTCTTCTTTACAATCCTATCTGGGACTCTACAGCTGTTACATTATAGTAACATTGTGCTTTGAGTGTTGGTATAAGTAAAAAGCAAAGAAGAAACAGATATCTGGCAGTATAGAAACTTAGGTGGAAATAGCTAATTTATACTGTTATCATGGGAGAGCTGAGTATTCTGGAGGCTGTGCAATCAGTGTCAGGGACGGAAGGGAAAGGAGGCCATCCATCTGTTGCAAGCACAGCCATTAAATAGTTGCCTAAATCAGTAGGTCGCTGGAGAGTTCTTTATATTAAGTGCTGCTAATTCACCAGAGATAGAGGTTGTCTCAGTTGTAAAGGTGTCCACTTGTCCATCCTTCTGCTGAGGAAATAGTGCAAAGAAGTTGCATTATAGGAGCAGAGTCTGTTCAGTAAACAAATACCTAGCTTTGAAATTCTGCCTTACTCCGCATGCACAAAATCCTTGATTAAGTAAGTCCCACTAGCTGGCAAATCTGTAGAAGTGCATTTCCAGAGAATGTTGATCCTTTTTGCGTTGGGTATTTCTTAAAGGAGGAGAACTTTTTCTACCACAGGATCTGAAGATACAAGTTAGCTGAGTGCAGTCATTACAGGATCCCTTTCTCACTTTGTGTCACTGAAGATACCCACTGTGACTCTGCAGTGCTTAATTAGATCTCCAGAAAGAGTCATTGGAATAAAATGACTGATGAGGAGCAAATCGTTTGTGAGAGGTTTTGTTGGCATTCTAGTCAAAGAAGAACTCTCATCTCTGGGGATGGTAACTGCAAAATTAAAAGCACTCTGATTCTAGGCAGAACAGAAGGTTGTTGCTTAGAAAGAACGGAGCATCTTTAAGGACCGATTTGTTTTTTCTCTCAGGCTGCTGAAGGTAAAGCCCGAGGAACGGCTGACTATAGAAGGAGTCCTGGACCATCCCTGGCTAAACTCCACTGAAGCTCTCGATAACATTTTGCCCTCTTCCCAAATGATGATGGACAAGGTTTAGATAACGTTTTATTATTTCAAAAAGGTCAAGTCTGGAAACTGGCCACATTGATGTTTGTTAAGCATTTTGTTTTAAAACTATGTCCTGCAGATTAAGAGCTCAGATGTTGATGACCTTCAGAAAGAGAAGGAGAATCTTTGTTCCTGAAACCAAAAAGTTTCATTTAAAACTGGGCTAGAAAGAAAATGCTTGAAGATCGGCTGTAAAGAGCAACCCTGACCTAGTGAGACTCAGGAGGAGATGGACAGTTACAGTAAATGTGACCTATTAGAGCTCTTCTGTCTCTAGGTGCTTTGCTCACTTCAGTATTGCATCCTTTTTCTCCTTCATTTACCTTGGTTCTGCAGCTATGAGTCCATTGGTTGGCAGTCAGGGGTTCAGCTGTGTGGTCTGTATCACCCCCTTTAAATGACTAAGTGGAAAACTCATTTGCACAAAGGTGGTCGCACACTCAGGTCTCTAAGATCATGGAAGTTAGACATGGAGAAGACCCATTAGACTGAGTCCAGGCCCTTGTAAGGTCAGGATATTATCCAGCACAGGGTCACTGCTCAGTACTGAGCTGGTCTTGTGTAGCACAAGCATGATTTTATTGTGCATCCCTGAAATGTGTGCAGGATTTTTATGAACTGTTTTTGTACTGGCTTATATTGGCCTTTTATACACAAAGGAACTAATTAAAACACTATGTGTAACTTTTTCCATTCCAGGCAATGGTTGCTGGGATACAACAGGCTCACGCAGAACAGCTTGCTAACATGAGAATCCAAGACCTCAAAGTCAGCCTCAAACCCCTCCACTCTGTCAACAATCCAATTCTACGCAAGAGAAAATTGCTAGGGTAACTTTCTAAAAAAAAAATTTCTAATGTTTTACAATCTAATAATTCCTAAATGTCAGAAGTCAGGATGCTTCAATTGTTGTTTAACACTTAAACCTCTGTTAAGATTTGTTTGACTGAAATTCCTAAAATGTCTAGTTGGTTGGTTGGCTAGTTCCTACTTCCTGTGCTGAAACAGCCGGAGTCAAACCTAGTAACCATAATACATGTATAGCATCTTCACAGCTCCAGCCAACACCTCTGTGAGGTATGAAAATGGTGGTGTTAGCCTCATCTTACATATAAGGAAACTGAGGCAGGTAGGAGAAGTGATATGGCACCCAACAAATCAGAGGCAGACCCTGGTTTTGCACTCTCATGTTCTGAACACAGTTGCCAACTTTCACGCTGTAAATAAGTACCCCAACTTTCACAATAAGCCAAAAAAAATCAAGCTAATCCCATTTCAAAACAAGCCAATCCCTAAGAATCCCAACACTCTGTGACTAGATCCCCCTAGCATGCAGTCTAGAACTATGGTGGGCCCACTGTGCACCCCTGACTCTCACCCCTGCTTGTCCCCCTTTGCTCCCGCTTGCCGATCAAAAAAAAGAAGCAACAGACTACAAGCCAAACAAGCTACATGCCAAAAGCTAGCCAACAAGCAACTCACAAGCCAATTAAGCCAAAAACAAGCCCAGTTTCTGTGTTTTTTTTCATGGGTTTGACATGTCTGGTTCTGACCCTATTCTTAGATCCCTTAGACCTATTTCTCTAGATCATGCTGTTAATCTTTACTAAATAGTTTTGTCACCTTGATCTCTAGCCCCGTTCAGTCCTTATTGTCAGTCAGTTCCTTGATTTAAAAAAAATCTTTTCCATGTCCCTGCCAAAGGAGCATTATGAGTACATAGTGAAAGATAGCAATATTGCAGGGCAGAGGAAGAGTCTGATCTGAAGAAGAATTTCTCTCAATTCTGGACTTTAAAAAGCTGTTGGTCAGTCCAGCCTAGATATTACAATTAGATCTAAATAGTTGGCATAAAGTTGAAACATTCATAGTCATAGATTCCAAGGCCAGAAGGGACAACTGTGATCATCTAGTCTGATGGGTCATTGAACTTCCCTACAATAATTCATAGAGCAGATCTTTTAGAAAAACATTGTCTTGATTTCAGAATTCAAAGCAATATAGAGTCCACCATGACCCTTCGTAACTTGTTCCAATGGTTAATTACCATGAGTGTTAAAAATGTACACCTTAGTTCCAGTCTGAATTTGTCCACCTTCATGTTCCAACCATTGGATCATGTTTACCTTTCTCTGCTAGATTGAAGCGCCCATAAATATTTCTTCTGCATGTAGATACTTAGATGGTAATCAAGTCACCTCTTAGCCTCTGGGTTAAGCTAAATAGATTGAGCTCTTGGAGTCTCTCCCAATAAGGCATGTTTTGTAATCTTTTAATCACTTTCATGGCTTTTCTCTGAACCCTCTTCAATTTATCAATATCCTTCTTAAATTGTGAGCACCAGAACTGGACATTGTATTCCAGCTGCGGTCTCACCAGTGCCAAATACAGAGGTAAAATAACCTCTCTACTCCAACTCAAGAGTCCCGTGTTTATGCATCCCAGGATCACATTAGCTCTTTGGGCCACAGCATTACATTGGGAGTGCACGTTCAGCTGATTATCTACCATAACCCCCAAATCTTTTTCAGAGGCCTGGTCTACACTGGGGGGGCGGGGGGGGGGAGAAATCTATCTGTTATGCAACTTCAGCTACATGAATAACGTAGCTGAAGTTGACATACTTAGACCTACTCAACACGGTGTCTTCACTGCAGTGAGTCGACTGCTGCCGCTCCCCCGTCAACTCTGCCTGCGCCTCTCACGGCGGTGGAGTACAAGAGTCGACGGGAGAGCGCTCGGGGGTCGATTTATCGCGTCTAGACTAGATGCAATAAATCAACCCCCGCTGGATCAATTGCTGTCTGCCGATCCCGCGGGTAGTGTAGACATACCCTGGGTAACTGCCTTCCCAGGGTAAAGTCCCCCATCCTGTAAGTATGGATTGCATTCTTTGTTCCCAGATGTTACATTTACATTTGGCTGTATTATATTGTTTGCTTGTGCCCGGTTTACCAAGCGATCCAGATCACTCTGAATCAGTGACTTGTCCTCTTTGTTATTTACCACTCCCCCAACTTTTGTGTCATCTGCAAACTTTATTAGTGATGACTTTTTGTTTTCTTCCAGGTTATTGATACTGTTAAAAAATGTAGGGCCAAGAACTGATCCCTGCAGGACCCCACGGGAAACACACCCGCTCAATGACACTTCCCTGTTTACAGTTACATTTTAAGACCCATCAGTTAGCCAGTTTTTAAATCCATTTAATGTGTGCTCTATTAATTTTATACTATTCTTTTTCATGTGGTACCAAGTACGATACTTGGCATAATATACTTAGACTTCTGTAAACACTATTATTTTTATCAACCAAACTAGTAATCTCATAAAAAAAAATCGTTAGTTTGACAGGATCTATTTTCCATAAACTCATGTTGATTTAATTAATTACATTATCCACCTCTAATTCATGATTAATAGAGTCCCTTATCAGCCTCTCCATTATCTTGCCCAGGGTGTCGCTGTTAGGCTGTCAGGCCTATAATTACCCAGTTCATCCTGTTTACCCTTTTTAAAAATTAGGACAACATTAGCTTTCTTCCAGAACTTCCCCAGTGCTCTCAGACTTATTGAAAAGCAAAATTAATGATCCAGTGAGCTCCTCAACCAGCTCTTTTAAAACTCTTGGACCTGTTGATTTTAAAATGTCTTATTTTACTAGCTTCTGTTTAGCATCCTCCAGGGATATTAGTGCAAGGCAAAGAATGTAATCATCACTGTATGATGAAACTATATCATATTTTTCTCCCAAATATACAACAGAAATATTTATTGAACACTTCTGCCATTTCTGCATTATTATTGATAATTCAACCATTTCTTCTAGCAAATTACCATTGCCAGAATACTTTTTGTTTCTAATATATTTTTTAAACTCTTTATTATCCTTAACACTGTTGGCCATAGATGTTGCCCTGTGTCCCTCAGCTTCCTTTATCAATTTTCTACACTTCATAACTTTTTTTATATTCATTACTGTCAGCTTCTGCTTTCTTCCATTTGTTATCTATTATTTTTTTATTTATAAGTTTGGTATATTGTATTAGGAATTTATGGACAGGGCTTAAGAGGCACTTCGCAATCTACCTACCAACGAGTTAAAATTTAAGCTTAACAAGAAAAAAAATTCTTTTGACACATCTGACACCACTTAAAATGACAAAGGTTCAAATTAAGGCTAATAATCAAACAGTATGTGAACTTCAGAGCAGGTAATACACGTAAAATTCAAAAATTGGAAGCAACAGACTAACTTGTAATGGTATTTTGGATAGAGTAACTTTCCATTTGAGTAAAAGCAGATGGAGTGTAAGTATCTAGTTCTTACAAGTACAGGAAATTGAGTATAATTTTTTTTCTTCTGCTGTGGTTAGAAGCAGAGTAGCTACTCTTCTTGTTTTTTTCCCCAAATAGTGTTTGTATTCAGGTAGTTGGAATCTTTTATTACATTGTATTATGGCATTTTGTTTGGAAAAATAGTTGAAATTTTTTTTGAAATCTCTAGTTTTAAATGTATGGAAGGGCATATCAAGTGGGGCCCCGAAGGAATCAGTTACAGGTCCAGGTCTGTTCAATATCTTCATCAGTTATATAGATAATGACGGAGAGAGTACACTTATAAAGTTTGCCGACAATACCAAGCTGGGAGGGGTTGCAAGTACTTTCGAAGATAGAATTAAAATTCAGAATTATCTGGACAAACTGGAGAAATGGTCTGAAGTAAATAGGATGAAATTCATTAAGGACAAATGCAAAGTACTCCACTTAGGAAGGAACAATCAGTTGCACACATACAAAATGGGAAATGACTGCCAAGGAAGGAATACTGCAGAAGGGATCTGAGGGTCATAGTGGATCACAAGCTAAATATGAATCAGCAGTGTAACACTGTTGCAAAAAAAGCAAACCTCATTCTGGGATGTATAAGCAAGACACAAGAAGTAATTCTTCCGCTCTACTTCGCACTGATTAGGCCTCAACTGGAGTATTATGTCCAATTCTGGGCACCATATTTCAGGAAAGATGTGGACAAATTGGAGAAAGTCCAGAGAAGAGCAACAAAAATTATTAAAGAAAACATGACCTAATGAGGGAAGATGGAAGAAATTGGGTTAGTTTAGTCTGGAGAAGAGAAGACAGAGGGAGGGGACAT
Organism: Emys orbicularis; assembly: GCF_028017835.1. Taxonomy (NCBI): domain Eukaryota; kingdom Metazoa; phylum Chordata; order Testudines; family Emydidae; genus Emys; species Emys orbicularis. The sequence goes on from NC_088698.1 coordinate 28,308,182, forward strand.
GCTAATAGTTTCCAAGTACATAAAAGGTTGTTGCAAGGAGGAGGGAGAAAAATGGTTCTCCTTAACCTATGAGGAGAGGACAAGAAGCAAGGGGCTTAAATTGCAGCAAGGGAGGTTTAGGTTGGACATTAGGAAAAACTTCCTAACTGTCAGGGTGGTTAAGCACTGGAATAAATTGCCTATGGAGGTTGTGGAGTCTCCATCATTGGAGATTAAGAGCAGGTTAGACAAACACCTGTCAGAGATGGTCTAGATAATACTTAGTCCTGCCATGAGTGCAGGGAACTGGACTAGACAACCTCTCGAGGTCCCTTCCAGTCCTACGATTCTATATCATTTATAGTTAGAATGGAGCAGACCTAGCTATAAGAAAGCGGTTAGAGCAGGACAGCTTGGGAATCAGGACTTCAAGATTTGTTCCAGGTTCTGCCACTGATTCACTGGGCAAACCACTTAATCTCGCTCTACTGCAGTTTACTTATCTGACAATTAGGATATTAACTTTCTTTTACAGGTTTCCAGATCCCATAAGAGAAATATACATGGGTTCAGAATTATGTATTGAGTAATGGATATGATCAGACTTCTTTCAAACTTCTGCTATTAGCAGTTATTTTCTTCTTAGATTTGGCTTTTGGTTACATGGCTGTGTTGTGCTCAGACTGTCATAGTGTTTCCTTCTCACTCCCATTTGTTACAGCACTAAACCGAAGGATGGTGTCTATATCCACGATCCTGAGAATGGAAGCGACGATTCCAATGTGGCTCTGGAAAAACTCAGAGATGTCATTGCACAGTGTATTCTACCACAGGCTGGTAAAGGTCACCGCTTTTAAGAAAGCTAATGCGTGTTTACTGTGGTGCCAGTTTAGCCCCTGTGTCAGCAATGAAGAAGTATGCCCAGCATTCCTATTGTAATAGTCAGTCTCAGGAGACAGGGAGCAGATTGTCTGACACGGAGTCCTAAAGGGGCTTGTTTTATAGCTATAGGACAATAGTTTCCTTGCAGGAAAGCCCAGCATCTTTGGAATTGTCCATTTTTACCAGCCCTGAAGGCAAAGCTAACACACACATGAATCAATGCCCTTTTGCCCTAGAATGTGCATCTCTAGGACACCTTATACAGGAAACTTCATTGCAGAAGATTGATTCATATGCATAACTTTTGTGCGACCCTTTGCTGATTTATGTGTGATGGGATGTCTAGCTAGAAGAGCCTTCCAGTGCTTGGGAGTCACACATGCCACTGTAGGGGATCTGTGGAGGTGCGTATTGTCAGTTGTGCAGCCTTTTGAAGGAAATCAGCACCCTGTTGGTCAAGAGGCAGGAGAGGATAGAAGACAGATCTACAGAGCCTGGGGAATGAGTTGCTGTTCAAATCAGTTACATGGATTCTTCTTGGTACGGCCCAATGGAGACCTGGGAGAAGGAGGGATTGAGATGTGGGCAAGATCACTGCAAAACTTTCCAATTACAAGAATAGGATTGCTGTTTGTAACAGCATGTGGATTGTAAATTACCTGTGTAATAAAGTGTTAACACCTTGCTTTAACAGTGGCATGTGGTGCTATTAAACTGGCTTTCTAAACAAAGCCTCTGCTCCCCAAACCAGTATGCAGGAGAAAAAGAAGGGTGCATCCTTTGCTGAGAATTTATATGACAAATCTGTTTTATCTTGTCTTTCTTTTAAATAGGAGAGAATGAAGATGAGAAACTGAATGAAGTGATGCAGGAAGCATGGAAATATAATAGGGAGTGTAAGTTATTGCGAGACACTCTACAGAGCTTCAGCTGGAATGGTAAGTGGCGCCTTCTCCTAAGACAGAGACTGCTCTTATATGCAGGGTATGTTTTGAAACCGTTTTAACAAACCTGTTTTAAATCCATTCAGGCTTAGATGGCCCCAATGGTGTCAGTTTTGCCAGCACAGAGCATGAATTAAATAGTTTTTTTAAACCCGTTTAAATTTTATGTTTGAGGCTGAGGTAACCTTTTCAAAAAGCACCTAAGTCCCATTGATTTTTGAATGTGGGTTAGGCCTCTGAGTCACTTGGGGGCTTTTCAAAATGTTACCCTAAGCGTTACTGTCCGGGATCAAAGCATCAGTTTGTATTCAGCCAGTTATGACTGTCTGCTTTCCTCCCGGCACCACACTGAAACTGACTTGCTTTTTCTTTAATTTCAGGCAGAGGATTCACAGATAAGGTGGACCGGCTAAAGCTGGCAGAAATAGTGAAACAAGTTATTGAAGAGCAGACAAACTCCCATGATTCACAATAGCTAGAGCTTCTTACTATTTTTTTTTTTTTTTTTTTTTTACCATTTGAAAGCTATTCTTTAACTGTAAAATATTTTTTATGTAAATTAATAAATCATAATTATTTCATTAAATTTCCACACTGCTTGAAAATCCTGTATAGTTGTAGATACAAAAATCATTGGTACTGTAATATTTTTTTAAAAACTCAGTTCCTCAAGGTATATATGATCACTCATGTACTGTTAATTCATGAGTCCCTTGAATGGGACAAATTATATTGTTAAAGACCGTTTGTTTTCTTAATAACCAGATGCAGAAGCAGCCTTCCGTCTGCTATACAGACAGCTGAGACAACTACAGTTTTAGCATTTTGCTCAGTAAATATTTGAAGCAAGTGCCATGGAACAAACTTCATAGGCATCCTTTTTACCTAAAATCTGCAGCCTTGTAGTGACAGCAGAATAACTTTCTCCTCTGCCAGCTAACCCAAGAGCCACTCTTAGCATTGCTAAGGAGACACGTACTCAAGTCCATACTCTTGCTATAATTTTCAGTTCTGATTGGTAATTCTGTACCTCTCTTCTCCAGCTCCACATCTTGCTCCTGGCTTCACCAGGACTTGAGTGGGTAATTCAGCATCAGATGCCTGGTCTTCATTTTAAAATAGTAGGGGAGAACTTCAGTAACTTGTGCTTATTGTTTTTATTTTAATAGTGATCTCTCCCTCAGGCAGCAACATGTGGGTGGATTTATTTGCCTTTTCCCCAGATGAATAGTTGAGCCTGAGTTTTGTTTTTTTTCCACCACTCCACCATTTTCCTTCTGGAATATATAACCCTGTAGAAGCACAGAATCAAGCTTGTCCTCCTGGCTGGAAGGGATCATCCTGTGTATAATCACAGTGCTGCTGTGCGAGATGGCTAGTGGTCATCCATCTATGTCCCTCATTGGAGTCCAAGCACATCCGCTCTGTGATTTTCTTGAGCTTCATCTGCCTGGGGAGAGATTGACCCAGAGCTGCCCCCGACTCAGGTCCCTATGCTGCAGCATACTGTGAAGGCCACCAAGGGCAAATCCTTACACTAGTCTGAAACTTTGGCTCCAAAAAAAAAAAAATCTGCTTTTTTATAATTTAAAAAATAAATAAATCTGTAAATATTTCTAGTTTTCTATTTTCTGATACTTTCCTTTCTTTTGAGACTCGTTGAAGGCTTTTTATAGAGATATTTTGGTACCATACCTGTGCAGACAGAGAAAGTATGGTCTGCAGCCTGAAGTGCCAATTCAGGGCTATTAGGAGTAATTACTCTTGAACTTTGTTACATTTCATAGCTCATTACTCTTGGGTTTACATTTAACAACCTGAGCCATAAATCTCCCAGTGTACTCAGTATGGCAGTTGGGCCACATTCTGTCTTTTTCTAAATCAGACTTCCTCTTACCTGTTTGCTTTGGCTGGCAAAGGTGCATCTGATTCTTTTTGTAGGATTTTGTAAACAATGACTTGGTTTTTCCTACATAAAGGAGATGTTTCAGTTTGTCTGTGTGTCGGCTGTTTTGATCCCTTCCAGCAGTACCCCCACTGCTTAAAGCTTTAAACTGCCTGATTATTGCAATTTTAGGACACAGTCCTTACTTAGCTAGCACCTTTCCTGACTACAATGGGAGATTTTTGCCTACTAAGAATAGCATCCTTAAACACTACATGGAATACTTGTGCACTGATACATACTAATGAGAAAGGTAGTGAACTAGCAGGCAATGAATAATGGTTTTATATTTCCTTGCTGGAAACCTAATTTTTTGGTAAAGTGAACTTGATCTCTGGCTAGTTCTGGTTAGTAACAGTCCTGCCCCATAAAAGTATACGAGATGGGAATAACTTCCAAGGCTGTGGTCCATAGGACAAATGGAACATGGATACTTTAACTGTCGTCCTCCATAAAAGAGATGCCCTCTCCAAATTAAGGCATAGGTACAATATGTTAGCAGAAATGAGCATTCTTCACTTCTCCGTAGTAGCAGCTGCAAGGCGTCAGGATGGTACACCTTTCCTTTGCACTAATCTCTCGCTCATGTCAACATCCATAAAGTCTTTAAATATTTGAGATTGTTTTAAACTTTCACTCAACGTCTGTTTTTCCTGGGACATCTTAATTGTCAACTTTTAAGCATGGTGTATGGAGAATTAAACAAGGCAGTCACATCATTTTAATAGGGATTGTGTAGCTAATTCCCCACAAACTGCTTTGAAGCTTTATCCTGTAAGCCAGGAGGCCCAAACTTTGCCCCACTGAGCACCACACTGGCATCTTCCCAGGAGCATAAGGCCACCTGTAGCTCGCATATAAAATGGATCAGATTGTAGTTATCCTCATCTTTAATATGGAATGCTGGGCAACAAAAAATACTGGTCCCAGAATGCCATGCTCTCTTGTGATCCAACCAATTTCTGCTTTGTGAGCAAGATGGAGTATAGCATGCAGGGACCTGTTCTCTCATGCAGGTTGCCTCCAGTATTAAAGGTGATCATGACAAGGCTTGCCTTGTAGAATTCCACGGGCCAAACTTTGGGCACTACTGCCTTAACCAGTGACCTGGTATTTCCATATTGCTTTGCTTTGGAAGCGAAGCCAAGATGGGATTCCCAAAAACCCCTTTGGTGCTGCTATTTTGTAATCACCTGTAAGAAATAGCTTCAAACTGTTTCCACAATACAAAATATCCATTTTGTAGAAAACCTTAGAGTATTATGGCAACTACTTCTAGGAGAAATCCAAACCAGGGCTAGAAAATGGCAAGGAAGACCTACAACTGGCTGGCTAGTTACTGAGCATTGTGACCGAGTCCCTCCTCCATTTATCGGTTTTAATTTATTTAAATGACAGGATGACTTTGTGCCGTTAATAATTGCAAGATGGGTAAATTCAGGCCTGACTTAGAACGGTTTCAGTATTTTAACGTTGCAGATTTGGAGGGGGAGAAGTCAAATTTCCAAGTCTCTGGTGGAAAAACTGCCTTTTGTAAGTTTACTTTGATATTGTCCATATAGTAATTGAGAATAGATTAATCTGAAATGCGTCGGAAGGAAGAGATTAAGGTGACAGTAGTTGAAACTGAAGGTCAAATGGCTTTATAAAATGAGAAAATGATTTATTTTACTTTTTAAAAATTAAAGTTGAATTCAAAAAAATTTAAAATTAAATACACTAATGGATTTCATTTAAATATTTAAGTAAATTTTATTTTTTCTGCCCTATATTTTTATTTTTCAGTGGATGAAACTGCCAGGTATTTTGTCTTGATTTGGTAATAAACTCCACCAGTTCTCCTTAGCAGACTAATATTTTAAATATCTTGAATTGAAAGGGTCTGATGGATGGTACCCCATAAAAGAATCTTTCTTTATAAAAACACAAAGGATAAAGGAAGCTACTATGCGAGGGGTTCTTTTTGTTTTTAAATAAAACTCTAAATAAATCTTTGCCTGAAATCATTTGACCTTTTATATATTTTTTTTAAAATATATATCTGGCTTATCTTGTGATTTGACTGTTTGGGGCTATTTAAAAAAGAAAAGATTAGAAGAACTTGTCTAGAAAGAGAATGTGTTGGCTTGGAAATAGGAAGTTGTTAAATGATATCATTACCACGTGTTTTTCCTTTGGAAATCTCTCTTGGAACCCTTCATGTGCCATGTTTAACTTCTGTGTATTAAGAATATTTTCATTTCTCCTTTTCAGTGTTATCTGTAATATTAGTTTATTTTGGATCAGTATTAGATTGTAAATATTATTCATCAGTGTACATAAAAAATGATTTTACTAAACTTAAAAGGTATCTGGCTTTTTTGTTTGGATCAAGGCAGAATTTAAATCTTTGTAGCCCAAAAGGGAGAAAGGGACAGTCCTGTGGTCCACACCCAGGACAACTGGGCTCTGTTTCTCTCACTATGTCATCTGACCTCTCTGCTTCAGTTTTACCTGCCTGTAGTAGAATGGAATAGTCACATTCCTTTGTACCTCACAAGAGTGCTGGGTGGCCTAACTTATTCATATTTGTAAAGTGCTTTGAGATAAAATGTGCTGTGTTTAAGGGCAAGCTACAAAACTGGGCTAGACAAAGCACCAGAAAATAAAGCTAGGTGACCATCTCACACTGATAATAGGTGGGGCAAGATAACCTGTCATCTCTTCTTTAGTAACTATGATGCCTCCCTGTAGATGGTATCAGAGGGGTAGCCGTGTTAGTCTGAATCTGTAAAAAGCAACAGAGGGTCCTGTGGCACCTTTAAGACTAACAGAAGTATTGGGAGCACTTGCATCTGAAGAAGTGAGGTTCTTACCCACGAAAGCTTATGCTCCCAATACTTCTGTTAGTCTTAAAGGTGCCACAGGACCCTCAGTTGCTTTCCCTGTAGATGGCAGCATTATGCACTCAATAAGAATACAGTTTAGCCCCATTCTGTCAGAGTATATACAGTAGAACCTCAGAGTTACAAATACATCAGGAATGGAGGTTGTTGGTAACTCTGTTCAGGGTTACAAACATTTCAAAGAGTTACGGTTGTTCTTTCAAAAGTTTACATAAACAACTGAACATTGACTTTACAGTTTTGAAACATTACTATGCAGAAGAAAAATGCTGCTTTCCCTTTATTTTTTTCATAGTTTACATTTAAACAGTACTGTACTGTAGTTGCTTTTTTTCTTTTTTGTCTCTGCTGCTGCCTGTTTGCGTACTTCCGGTTCCAAAGGAGGTGTGTGGTTGACTGGTCAGTTGGTAACTCTGGTGTTTGTAACTCTGAGGTTCTACTGTATAACTTACTGTAGCTGTAATTTTTGAGTTGGGGAGATAAAGTTGATGCATTTCTACTATGGTAGCTAAGACTCAATTTAATGTTTTAAATCTGATGTCTCCTTTTACATTTGGTGACCCCACGCTGTAAGGGTATTATTGGAAGCAGAAACTAGTTATTCTTATTTCCTTAATGAGTTGCATAAAGGGAAAACTCTCACAAGGCATTGCATTAAAGAAAATGAAACTGAAGCAAAGGAAGGCATTGCAAGGTTTTGAGTTCACTATGTTGCAATTTCTCTCTGGAATGATGTTGCTTTTATAAGAACTTTACACAAATGGGAACTGTCCCAAGATTTCCCGTAGAATTTTGTTCAACCTTTCAGTAAAGAACACCCTCTACTAGGAGACTGATGTTTTTTCTTGCTTCTTGGGTAGTTAACTCATACTTCACTGTATTACAGTCTGCATTTGATATCAGTCAGATATCTTCAGAGCCCTGTTAGAATATGGCAGGAAGACGGGAAAAGAGTGACTGTCCAAAGGCACATTCTAATTGATGCTACACCGTGACACCAACCCAATGAGGATCTCATCAGTGAAAAATGCTTAAGAAATCTCTGCACTCCTAAAGTTGACAGGGAATGGAGGGGAGACGTGCTGAAGATAGGCAGGCTGGGGATGGAGGGAGATGGGGAGGACACAGTAACAGCAATTTTGGGGCATTGCTGCCTCTCCAACCCACTTTCAATTGTAAATAACTTAACTATTCAGTAAAACTATTTTTAATCATTAGCATAATAGAAAGTGAGTGGCTATTTGATCTATAAAGCATTGCTGTGACATAGCATCCATGTTGCTGGAGAAAGGAGGAAAGAACAGGCCTAAAAAGTCCTGGTAACTTAAAAAGAGAGATTACAAAAACACAAACAAGCTGTATATATGTAAAATTGTAGCAGGCAGGAAGCTTACAAGCCTCTTCATTTTCTCACCCTACTGTGAGAATATCTTTCAGAGCAGAAGGCTGCATTGCTCAATGCATGCAACCCACTTTCCAAAAAGAACAATTAAAAAATATATATATATATATATATATATATATATATATATATATATATATATATATATATATATATATATATATATATATATATATATATATATAAAATGTCAGCTTATGAGCAGCAATAGGGTGTTTAGAAACGGGCAATACGCTAGCCAGTGTGCCAAAAAGCATTAATTAATAACCCAAGGTGTGTCTTGTTGCTATATTAGGTCCCAATGAGTGACTGAGGCATTGTTCACCACCCTTTCTTTCCATTGCCTTATTCATTCCAAATTTATATCGAGTAGAATCCCAGGGATCCAAATCTCCATTTCATGCCCATCCCTGCATGGGGGAACACATGGCTGCATTCTGAGCTTCATGCCATAGAATGTTCACATTCAAAGAGGCACGAAGAGAAACAGACACGATCTGGGCCATTCCATTGCAGCAAAAGTTTCGGGAGTAACATTTTATAAGTGTTATCCCCTTCCTAGTTTAGGAGCCTAAATTTCCTTTCACAGACAGATTTGTTAGTGTTTCTGTGCTGTATAATATAGCGGAGTTGGCCTCTCTGGCTGACCTGCTGCTTTGTTGGACGTAGTATTGCCCTGCCAGACAGAGAGAGAGCACCCCTGAAAATACAAAAAAGACACAGATGGGGAGGGTGCCCATAAAAATGTATGTGAAAGGTGGCAGGCAGCTTTGATCCTCCAGGTGGATCTAGTTGGTGATATGTAAGGAGAGTGTGGGGAATATAACTTGGTCATTAAAATGTTCAGAGTCAGAGAGGGAGGCAGTTAGTTGGGGGTATGGGCAGCAGCTAGCAATGGAGAAAGGGGCATTACCTGTGTCTTTTTAAGATGCTGGGCTGTACTGGGTGAAGGAGCTGCTCTGTGATTGAATTAAGGGCAGTACTGCTGCGTTAACATATCCCAAGATTTCCCTTCTCTGCTGCAGTTTGGGCATCAGCAACCATAAATCAGATCCAGAGAGCACTCAGTTTAATCCAGCGTTAATGCTGAGGAGTCTGATGGCAAGGGACAGAGTGCTAGGACAAGGGCTGCTCCTCAGACTGGGCATCTCCATGGTGCTGCTAGGGTCTCTCCTTCCCAGCACAGACTCTAGTCCTCATCCACCTCCACGGTTTGCTTCCTATGAAGTGATAGTTCCGAGGAAGCTAGCACCGAAGGAAGGCAAAGCCACCAATGATGAGGTGTCCTATGTCATCAAGGCAGAAGGAAAGAACCACATTGTTCACCTAAAGCAGAAGAAAGGATTCCTAGTAAAAAATTTCCCAGTCTTCACTTACGATGCTAGAGGTCAACTGAGAGTAGATCTGCCCCATATTCCAGATGATTGTTACTATCATGGGTACGTGGAAGATACCCCAGAGTCTCACGTGGCCCTCAGCACCTGCTCTGGACTCAGAGGGTTTCTCCAGATTGGGAGCTTAAACTATGGCATTGAACCCGTGGAGACTTCCTTTACATTCCAGCACCGTCTTTATCGAACAGAGGAGATGGAACCCAAGGCTGTGACATGTGGATTAACCGCCAAAGAGATCAAATATCAAGCTTCTGAAACGGAGAGGAGGCAGGTTCCCAAAGCGGAGGAATTTCATCCCTGGACGCACACTAAGTATATGGAGCTTCTTATAGTGGTGGACAAACTGCGGTTTGACTATTCAGGCAGAAATATAACGAATGTTTCGATGCAAGTTGTTGATGTAGTCAGTATGGTGGATGAGCTTTTTTATCCTCTTCGTCTTCGCGTACTACTCACTGGACTAGAGATTTGGACAGAAAGCAACCCCATCAAAATTACACACAATATAAGTGAGGTTCTTTCCAATTTTAACCTTTGGAGAAAACGTCACATTTATCCACGGGCGCCACATGATGTAGGACACCTGTTTGTGTATATGAACTTTGGAGCAAACATTGGAAAAGCGTACCTGAGAAGTGTCTGTGATAAGAAACGTGCATCGGGTGTCGAAGCATTCCTGCATGGCCCTTCAAGGGAGTTTGCTGTGCTTGTTGCTCATGAGTTGGGACATAATATTGGCATGAAACATGATGGAAAAGAGTGCGTATGTGCCAATGACAGTACCTGCATCATGAATGCGCATCATATACAAGTCCATCAATTCAGTAACTGCAGTTCTAGAGACTATTTTGACCTAACAGTGTCAGGGCAAGGACGCTGTCTGAATAACATCCCAGAAATTGAAAAACTATTTCACGTGCAGCATTGTGGCAACTTCATAGTTGACCCAGGAGAACAGTGCGATTGTGGCTCCAAAAAGCAATGTAAAAAGGACCCTTGTTGTGATCACACTTGCCAGTTGAAGCCAGGGGCTATTTGTGATTTGGGACAGTGCTGTCACAAATGTCAGTTTCTTCCAGAAGGAAGAACATGCAGAAAGAAGACAAGTGAATGTGACCTGCCTGAGTATTGCAATGGGACTTCTCCGTGGTGCCAAGAGAATGTGTATATGCAAGACGGGACTTTATGCAGTGACAACGGCTACTGTTTTCATGGGTTTTGCTCTACTCACAATTTACAATGTCAATACCTCTTTGGCAAAGCAGCCATGGCAGCTCCAGAAAGTTGCTTCAAAGAAGTGAACTCAAAAGGGGATCGGTTTGGCAACTGTGGAGGGGATGGGGGAGATGTAAAGTTTGAGGCATGTAAATTGGAAAACATCTTGTGCGGAAGGGTGCAGTGTGTGAATGTAAAAAGAATACCGCGGGGAGAGGATCATACGACCATAATTCAAACTCCGGTGGATAATATGTGGTGCTGGGGTACAGACTTTCACATGGGGATGGAGCTTTCTGATACTGGTATAGTAGAAGATGGAGCAAAGTGTGGTACAAATAAGATTTGTATTAACCATACATGTGTCAATGAGACAACAGTGCTGACATCCAACTGTACTGTAAAGAAGTGCGGCGGCAGAGGGGTTTGCAACAGTAACGGGAACTGCCACTGTAATGATGGTTGGGCCCCTCCGAACTGTCAGTTCGCCGGCTTTGGAGGAAGCATTGACAGTGGGCCCCCACCACTTTCCAAAACTGGACTCTTTAGTTTTGTCGGGACTATTGTGGGCATAACCATTGCTGCCGCTATAGTCGCTGCAGCTATTGCTCTCTTACTTAAAAAGCCTGTAACAAAAGTGATTCGTAGAGCATCTGAAAGCATTGCGCAAATAAATCCATCTCTCAGGAGCATGTAAAAATAAGGCAGCGTTAGCTTCAAAAAGCCAGTGCAGAGTGGCAAGTCCATGGTTTAGGGTTCTCAGAGCAGTTGTGGAAATGCCTGGGGAACCCTGCCGGACAATCGATGGGTCCGGATGACTAGTTTCAGTAGGACTCATGTAAATTTACTTTATACATACGCACACACACTTTTGGCAGTTTGTTCCGTTTTTAAAAATATTTAAATAAATTTGGTCTTGGAATCAAATAGCAAAACGGTCAGCGAATTAAAAAACTGACTGATTTAAATCTATTTATCATCCCCCCGCCCCCGTCAGCCCTAAGCAATTCACAGCTTGTCTGTGCCAGGGTTCTGACTGGAATCCGGCAGCCTTGCTTCCCCGTTCATCCCCAATGTGTTTTTTTAGGATACTGGTGAAGTGGCACACAAGCTGGCAGAAGAGGGGCGAGACCCAATTGGGAGTTTTAAAAACTTAATATTTAGGGCTAAGGTTCCTATTTTTTGCCATTTTTTTTCTTCACAACCCACAGGTTTTTCCCTCAGCAGAAACTGGTAGCACCTAATATTGTCCCCTTCAGCAAAAGTCAGCTTTCCAAATGGCCATCATCTCTCCTTGTTCTCAGTAAGACAGAAGCCACAGGCAGCCCTCAGTTAAGATGGCTGCCACTTCCCTACAGCCTGTGGAGGAGGGCTTTAGGCAGCTCTTAAAAGAAATGGACACTGTCCGTGTCCCCCATTGTTACGCATGGGGCTAAAGTACTGCTGCCTTGAGGGAGGAGGGCGGCCCCATATTCTCTGAGGAGGCAGAGAGGGGCACTGTGAAGAACAGGTGGGCGGGGAGGGGGGGTGAGAAAGGGTCGTTGACCCCAAGGGAAGGACACTAGCATGGGCAAATATAGATGAGTGAAGGAAGAAGCCGTGGAGGCTTCCCAGAGAGGGTCAGGAGGGAGGTGGGTTATCGATAAGGGCAAAGGCTAGAGTGGGATCAATGGCAACCACTCCCGCCTTACCCCACCCCATGGCGTAGGAGAGGGCAAGTGGAATCCCCTCCAAGCAGCCAGCAAGGGGGGGGGGGAGGAAATGACCCCTTTTTGTGGTTTTTAGCAGTTCAGGTTGAATTTTGAAGCTCACAGAAAATCAGGGTCGGGCAGCCTCACCCCTGTAGGCTCAAAGGTCAGAACGCAGACCAGAAAAAAAAAACAGTTTAACAAAACAAAAAACAAAAAAGTCCCTCGCTGTTTAAAATAATCTCCTGCTACGTGGGGAGCTGAGTCATGATTTTTAAATGCTTGTTTTTGGCAACACAGCCTATGGCCCTCCTGCATTTTCCCCCTTCACAAGCCCCTGCCCCCCGCCCCCAAGCCTCAGCATAGTAGCTGCTGACAGCCATCCAGCGCCCCATTCACCAAATTGTCCCCTTCCAACACATCAAAGGATTTCTCCAGGCACACACAACTCATTATCTTAACACTGGGCGGTGTTGGAAAAGGAGGTAGTGGAAGACTGACATCGCTGAGGGCCGGGATGGGTGCTCTGTGGTGTACAGGAATCGGGGCAGTGCTAAATGCTAGATACCATTTCATTTCTGTCGTGCAGTCGTGGTACAGGTGCCACGTGCAGCAATATTTTAATTGCGTCACAACAAGGACTTTTGTGAATTGTAGCTTGAATAGCTGCACCAGCTCTTGTGAGAACTGACTCAAGGAACGGGGCGAAGCTGGGCTTTCACGGCGCTGGGTTCTGGCATAGCTTGGAAAAGTGCTAGTTTTACACACACACACACTCTCTCTCTCTCTCTCTCTCGCTAATTGAAGTCCTACATACTCTTAATTGGAAAGCCCTAAAGTCTGTCTCTGCACAAGCCACACATGGCTACGTTCTAAGCCCCTCTCCAATACGAGCCACATGCCGTAGAATGTTCACGTTTAAAGACGCACCAAAACAATCAACCGCCATCCCGGCCATTCCACAGCAGCAGGAATTTCAGGGGTTAAACATAACCCATCTTTTGGTTTTTTTTTGGTTTTGCCCATTTAGAAGCCTGGATTTACTTGCATACAGCGGTTTGCTAGTGGGGCTGTGCTTTATTATATAGCGAGAAGGTCTGTTGCGCTGTGGTACTTGGTATCACACAAATGGTGAGCACAATCCATTGATGTTACAAAGGAGAGATGGGCGAGGAAGGAGCCCCCAGAAATGCGGTTGTGAAAGAGGGCCGGCCCCTTTGTGCATTACTTGATGCTGATCTGGAGCGTGAAATGTAAGGGGACAAGTTTTACTGTGTCTACTCACTAAAGCTCAGAGAGGCAGTTGGCAGCGGGCATGGGCAGCAGTTGGGAGTGGAGAGAGAGAGGCATTACCTGCTGCTTTTTAAGATGAGAAGGAGCCACTCGGTGATTGAATTAACGACCGTGCTGCTGAGTTAACACACCCCACAATTTCCCTTCTCTGCTCCAGTTTGGAAAGCAGCGACCATAAACCAGACCCAGAGAGGATTAGCGTTAATGCTGAGGAGTCTGATGGCAAGGGACAGAGTGCTGGGACAAGGGCTGCTCCTCAGACTGGGCATCTCCATGGTGCTGCTGGGGCCTCTCCTTCCCAGCACAGACTGTAGTCCTCATCCACCTCCACGGTTTGCTTCCCATGAAGTGATAGTTCCGAGGAAGCTAGCACCGAAGGAAGGCAAAGCCACCAAGGACGAGATGTCCTATGCCATCAAGGTGGAAGGAAAGATCCATGTAGTTCACCTAAAGCAGAAGAAAGGATTCCTAGTAAAAAATTTCCCAGTCTTCACTTATGATGCTAGAGGTCAACTGAGAGTAGATCAGCCCCATATTCCAGACGATTGCTACTATCATGGGTATGTGGAAAATACCCCAGAGTCTCACGTGGCCCTCAGCACCTGCTCTGGACTCAAAGGGTTTCTCCAGATTGGGAGCTTAAACTATGGCATTGAACCCGTGAAGACTTCCTTTACATTCCAGCACCGTCTTTATCGAACAGAGGAGATGGAACCCAAGGCTGTGACGTGTGAAGTAACTGATGGAGAAAGAAAACGTCCAGCAACAGTAATGGAGACTAGGAAGGACTTAATAGGTAAAGACCTGTCTATAAGATTCAGACACACCAGGTATCTCGAGCTCTTTATAGTGGTGGACAAAAAAATGTTTGACTATCATGGGAAAAATGAAACCAATGTGACATATCTCGTTGTTGACACAGTCAACATGGCAGATTCTCATTTTCAATCTCTAAAGTTACGTATACTTCTGGTTGGGCTATTGATCTGGACGCAAAGCAACCCCATTAACATTCCTGAAGACATTAGGTTGCTTCTTCAGAGTTTTAATGACTGGAGAAGACTTAATATTTCTCCACGGGTGAAACATGATGCTGCACACCTATTTATTTATAAAAATTTTGGAGCTCTAGTTGGGAGGGCATATGTCAGTGGGATCTGTGAAAGCTATTATGGAGCAGGAGTTGAAGCATACATTTATGATTCTCCAGTACTCTTTTCAAAGGTTCTCTGTCATGAACTGGGTCATAATCTTGGCATGGAGCATGATCGCAAAGGCTGTATGTGTGGCAAACACACAAGCTGCATCATGAGTGAAGCGAGTTCAAGAACCAGTCTATTCAGTAACTGCAGTAAAAATGATTTTTTAGACCTAATGGATAAAGGAAAAGGAAACTGTTTGTTTAACATCCCTGAACCTCACACACTTTTTACCCTTCAGCGCTGTGGTAACAAAGTTGTGGACCATGGAGAAGACTGTGATTGTGGGAACCTACGAGAATGTAGAAGAGATCCTTGTTGCCATCACAACTGCACACTGAAGCCAGGAGCTGTTTGTTCTGTTGGACAGTGCTGTAGAAAATGTAAGTTTCTTCCATCAGGAAGAACATGCAGAGCAATTGCAGACGAGTGTGACCTGCCCGAGTATTGCGATGGGATTTCTGAGTGGTGTCCTGAAGATGTGTATAAGCAGGATGGAAATGCATGCAGTGACAAAGGCTACTGTTATAAGGGGAAATGCGCCACCCATAATTTACAGTGTGAAAGTATCTTTGGAAAAGAAGCTAGAGCTGCTCCAGAAATTTGCTTCAACGAACTGAATGTAAAAGCTGATCGGTTTGGCAACTGTGGGGGTGACGGGAAAGAAACTGCGTTTGAGAAATGCAACCATAGCAACATTTTGTGTGGGAGAGTGCAGTGTGTGAATGTAAAAACCGTACCTGTCTTGGAGGAATATGCAACCATAATTCAAACACCTATGGGCAATGGGTGGTGCTGGGGCACAGACTATCATCCAGGGGTAGATATTGTTGACATCGGAGTAGTGGCAGATGGCACAACGTGTGGCAACACACAGGTTTGTATGAACCGGACGTGTATGGCTGCTTCAGTGATTAAAAGAGCTTGTGATGAGGACAAAAAGTGCAGCGGGAGAGGAGTTTGCAACAATAATAAAAACTGTCACTGTATCATGGGCTGGGCCCCTCCAAACTGTCAATTCCATGGCTTTGGAGGAAGCATTGACAGTGGCCCTCCCCCACAAATAGTGAGTGGCAAAATCTGGTGGGTTTTTTGGGCAATACTTGGTCTTGCTCTCCTCATCCTCATTGCTCTTATTCTTGCTGTAAGAAGATTCAAAGAGTCTATCCTATCATGTCTGCGGCGTACATTCCTCAAGAAGGCGCAACCAAAAGGTCATCCAGCAGAGAAGGATTCAAAGAAGTCTGAAGGAAGGAAACAACATAAGTGAAACGCACAATGGAAAATCCATCATTCAGGGTTTCTCATTGCTGCCTTAGGAAGGCTGGTGGTCCTGGAGCATCAGTGGATCCAATTTACTAGTTCAGGGGGTTCGTTTAAAGTTATAAATTCTTAGCATTAGCATTATATCTTCTGTTAAGGAAGACAGAAACTTCAATACGTTTGGTTTGGATATAAATAAAGAAAAGTAAAACTTACCAAATAAACATGAAAGTTTTACAATTTTCAGCTCAGCACCGAATTTGAAAAAATAATAAAGTAGGTTCTTACTAATTAAACTGAGTGGCTGGAAGATCACATTGCAAATTATTTATTTAAATTCATGAAAGGTTTTTAAGAGACCCAGCTGAGGCTCTGGACTCTGACATAAATTACAAGATAGCTGACTCCATGAGAGCCAACAAAACTCCCTAGCTCTACAAAACGACAGCCCTATCAATCCTATTGGTCTGCAAAAGCCCGATAGAGAGATGCACCATTTAGCATGCCATGATGCTCAACTTACACAGGACCTATTTAGGACTAGAGCTAGTTCCAAAGTTTTAGGTACCTTCATGGAGAATGTAAATTAGCGAGTAAGCAAACAAACACTGCTAACAGTCAAAGCTGCTGCCTCACAGAGAGTACTGTGCTTTGGCAACCTCCGATTTTATGGATCTGGACATGTCAAGGCTGATCTCAGCATTTGTGACAAGGGAAAGGACTAGAAACCTTTTTCTTTTAAAATCAGCCTGGTGGATGTAACTGGTGTAACCAAATCATTAAAGCTTCCTCCCAGCCATGTGCCACCATCCTGCAGATGAGCTGACTTCTCTGGCAAGTAACTAGAGTGGCTTCTGGGTACAAGAGGGCGCAGCTGAATAGCATGAGAGGCAATTTGTTCTAGTGGACTAAACATGCTAGGTTTGTTGACAGTGGGAAAATCAGTAGTGTTATTAGCAAGTTTTAAACACCTGTTTTCCCAGTGTAGATAAATCCCCTGAGAGCGAAGTACTCCTGCATCCTAGTCCTTTCTCTGATGCCTTCTGTGGCTTTGGAAAGTCACTGACCATCTCTGCCTCACTCTCTTTCAGTATCTCTGTCTGTAAAATGGGAACAATAATATTGACATGCCTACAACACAAGAGTGGAGGGTATGGTGATAAATTAGTTAATTGATGTTAAGGCCACTGTAATCATATAGTCTGACCTGCTGCATAACCTAGGCCAGTGAATTTCTCCAAATGATTCTGCATGAAGTCCTAACTTGTTTGAGCTACAGAGTGCCTTTTAAAAAGACATCCAGTTAAGATTTATAGGCGTCAAGTGATGTGGAAATAGTGACATCCCTAGATAAGTTATTCCAATGGTTAATTAAGGTGCAAAATATAACAGTGCAGTTATTTCTCTGCACTTGTCTATCTTCAACTTCCAGCCATTTGAGCTTCTTTTAACATTGTCTGCTTAAGTGCTTTCTACTCGCAGAAACCTTCTCCCTTTGCAATTTCTTATAGACCATGATCAAGTCACCTATTAACCTTCTCTTGGATAAACTAAATAAACTGAGCTGCTTTCGTCTCACCGTATGGCAGGTTTTTCAGACCTCGTATCACTCTTGGTAAAGAGCTCTACTGTGTAAGTGGTAAAATTCACCCACACATACAGAAACCCTCCAATGGCTGCTGCCCTCAGGCCCCTAACTTATTTGGAGAAGTATCCTTGAAATCCCTTTTAAATTTTGTCATCTATCCATTTCCTCCAGCCTTAACAGCTGCGCTGTGCATCTCCTTCAGTGGGAGGCTGGTCACGGCATGAAGGTACCCTCAACCCCTTTTCATATACAAGGGAACCTATGTTCTGGGACTACCCCCAATGAATCATCATGCGCTTCCTCACCGAAATCCTAGGGCTAGCACCATGCATAGCTATGTGATCACAGTGGGAATGATTCATTTCTGATTGAAGAGGTGGGGGGAGGAAAACCCCTCACACAAGCCCACCCAAAAAAGGATGCATCCGCTCTGAATATTAAATGTTTGCTAGCAATGAAATCTGAGACATCAATAACATTTGACAGGAGTTTGCCCTGTACAAGGAGGAGATGACAGTGCCCGATTGCAGAGATTGTTACATACTGCGCCACCTAGTGGCTGAACGTAGTAGAATTTTAGCATTCCGCCCCAGACACCTAACCTGTTCAGGTGCTTTTGCATATCTCATTAGGCATCTATATGTAGCTTTAGGCTCCTAAATACCTTTGAAAACCTGTCCCTCAGTGACTGAAGCTTTGAAACCATTCAAAGAGAACTACTTAACTAGCGTGCAAGGAACAATGGTGTAAATATTACAGTAGTGCTCAAACCCAGAGTAACTCCACTGAATAAAGAGTAATGATATGTTAGCAATAAATTACCCAATTAAATGTAAGACCTTTTTGATGTGTGGAAGGTATTGTATTCAGAATGATTCTTGACTGCCCTGTGACTGATGGCGTGATACATTTCTAACACAGAATGTGGGTGTACCAAAAATACTCTTTTTTAGTATTAATTAACAATGTCTTGTAGAATACTCTTTTAGTATTAATTAACAATGATGTGTTGTAGAATGTGCACTTCACAATATACAGCTCTCTGGTGAAGATGGTATTAAAACAAGTTTTAATACAAAACAGCCATCCAGCCCACAAGCCTAGAGCATGAAATGAATGAACCAGCAAAATCAGAAGAGATCCAAAATGATTATCAGAGAATCATAGACATTAATGACAGAAAAGCCATCACTCATCTCTCCAGTTAGACGTAAGCCAGTCACTAGAATCTGGTTTGTCCATCAATTAGATTATAAACTCCTTGGGACAGGGATCTGACTTTCTGGGAAGCACCCTTTATGCTAGTGGGTGCCATAAAATAATTTCTAACAACAATAAAATCCATGTGATGTCCCATCTAGGCCAATCACAATCAGTTCAGGATTGCATCCTACAGTATATTTCTCCACTGCCTAGTTTATTCCAGTTTCAACAACTCAAGGTGATGCTGCCATCTCTTTAAGGGAGACCAGTCTCTATTTACACAGTGCAACTGATAAAACTTTTGTAGATACGTGAAAGAGTCTGCAAACCCGAATGTCCTTCCCTACAGGGGACTCACGAAGCTATAGTCTCAGGCCCTCTTTATCCTCAGTCACATGTTGTAGACTGTTCACCTTCAACCAGACATGGAAGAAGAAGAAAAAATGCTGTTTGAAACATTCCATTGCAGCAGGTGTTTCAGAGGCAAAGGCCAAAACACTTTTCTTCTTCCCAGTTTAGGAGCCTGAATTTCCTATCATACTACAGAGGTCTGTCAGTATTTCAGTGCTCCAGAATCGAGCAAAGCGGGGCCTTTAGCTGGCCCCTGGCTTTGTGCTATGTGATAGCACCCTTCAAAATTTCTTGTAACCTCATCCAATAGCCATCCCAGGTGTTTTACAAGCATTAGCAATAATGGTTGGGAATAACACCAAAGACAAGGCCTTTAGCTGAAGTCTAGGTTGAACTAGTACATCAGCAATATGGTCATTCAAGTGCTACAGCTGCATGCATTCAGCTGGTCCTAACTCTGTCCCACAATGCAATGCTTTGATTTTGGAGGATGCTCCAAAGCTTCTGCTCCCACCAAATATACTAGGTGAGCAGTCGAATTTTTTTCAGCTTTCTAAGGCTCCAATGCTGCAGCTGAATAACTTGTGGATGTGCAATGGCCTGCCAATGTGCACCCAGTTGCTAGATAGGGGTCTTGGTTTTGGGGCTACTTGCCTTTTGACAGTAACCAGCAGAAATCAGCTGAAGGATTCTAATGGAGCCCACTGGAATTTCCTCTGGGGCAGGAAGAGTAGCTGGAGTGACTGCCGAAGAACAGTGGATTCTGGGTATAGTGAAAAAGCCAAGAAAGTTGACTCAAGGTTGTTTGGATCTGACAAGTCAGGCATTTGCTTTAACTAAAACCATGTTTTCTCCGCTATAATTTGTGGAAATTTGGCTTGGAACCAAGCATTGTCTGTCTATTTGCATCTTTATGAATTGCCAGTGCCAGTTAACTACCACATAGTTAAAAGAAAGTCAGAAACCTTCCACCCCTAGACTAACCATTGGAGCTGGTGTGGTCTAGTGCATAGCGCACAGACCTGGAGCCAAGAGCGCCTGTGTTCTAATCCTGACATTGACTTGCGGCATTGCCTTGGACACGTCTCTTAGCTACTTTGTGCCTCAGTTTCCACATCTATAAAGTGGAGACTAGACTTCCTTACCCTTCAGGATGTTATGAGGATATATTTGTTAGTTTGTACAGTGTTTTGAATGTAAAAAGTCCTGATACTATATAAATAACACAGCAATGACATAGCTTGTGTGTGTGTGTGTGTGTTTGTGCTGCACTGCCCCATACTGGATAGAATCAGAACTGCTCACCTGTGTGTCATTGGTGCTATATTGCTGCCAGTGAAGGGTGATTCTCCTTTAGCCCAAATAGAAGGGGCCTGTGATTGTGGAAGTGAAATGTGTAGGAAAAAGAGGTGCTAAGGTAACAAGGATGGGACAGCGTAAGAACCTAGCTACATACCCCACTGTTGCAGTAAAGTTCAGCATATGGATAACAGTGAAGTCAAGTCATAGTTAACTCTGGATTTACTACAGGTTTTGGGGGGGAAAAAACAAGAAATTCACAGTTCTCGAAAGTCTTTTCTCCCTCTTAAGGGATAGTACGAATTAGGGATGAAATGTTAGCCTTATATGTGTATTTACTGATTCCTGTTAGCTTGTATCCACTGTTTTAATGCACCTCCTGCTAAACATTTATTAGGATGATAACGTGGCAAATGCCAGCAATCCAGTGGTTAGCATTACTACATGCAGGAAGGTTTGGAGTTTCTTGGTCTGGAAATGGTCCAGTTCAATGATGGCTTTTCTCCTGTGGTTAAAATGAGTCAGAGTCTGACGTCCAGCTCCAGACCTGAGCACAGATGCTGAGAAGGACAGACAGTGAGTGCCAATGATGGCATTTGGGGGAGCGTGAAGACCTGTCAGCACTGGCCCTGACTGTCGTTCGTGTCCTCCTAACAACCGGCCTTACTCCAGTGGTGAATCCTGCAAACAGAATTAAGCCTAGCTCAGAGTTTTCTGAGAATCTACATCCTAGGTAACCTGGGGCCAAATCCTGAGGTCCTTACTTGGGAAAAGCTCCCAGGGAATAGAATTCCCACCACCTCAGTGGGAACCTAAGAATTTAGCTTCTAGACTAAGAGCTTCTGAAAGCAGGGGCTAACTTATCTGTCTGTAAAGCACCATGTGCACCCCTGGGGCTGTATAATGAATGATCACACTACAGTCATCAGAGGAACCAGACTCTACATCAATGTATTTGTTATAGAACTTAGTGAGACAAGACATGGGATACGACTGCAAGAGACAACACAGGCCAGGGGCATGCGTGATTTTGGAGGTTTGCCCCTTGTAGCTGCCCAGATCTGTTTAACCTCACTGCTAATGAAAACAGAGAAATCAGCTTTCATTCCCGTGGCATCTGCAGCTATGTCATTGTAAGGCGATGTGGCAGTTTTGTTTGCTAAGTCTCTCTAGCCTGCATCTCCAGGCTGAGAGTACTTAGTTTGTGATGGAGCTTACATGTGTTCTTTCTCTCTCATTTTCCTTAATAAAGTCATCCGGATTGAAAGTACAGGTTTGATCTTGGTTTATGAGAGACAGGGCAGCTACTATAGAGCAGTAGCAGCCCTGGACATGTTCTGTTTGTGCCATAATCTGCTCCCATTTCTCTTAGTTGTGAGCACCTTGGCAGAAGGTAGCCTCAACTCAACTAGTGTTTTGGTGGAAAGGTTTCTGTGAAACTCCTACTGTGACCTGTTTAACTTAGTCTTAAATTTCTCTCTCCCTTTGGTTCGAAGTCTGTACTCCCTGCAGGACTGATCCATAACTAATGAAGCTTGTCCCCACCTCTACAGGCACACTGTCAGAACTAATATAACGGCTCTGAGAATAAATGGATTTAAAATATCTAATCTAAAAAAAAATTTGGATTTTTTTTTTTAAATCCATGAACTTTTTTTAAAAATTTTCCCTGCAGCATTCTAAGCCTCAACACTGGAGCTTTGTGTTAATGCAAGTCCCTTAAACGTCTCTGTGACTCAGTTTCACCATCTATAAAATGGGAACAATAGTACTGTTGGGAGGGAAGTTCTCACAGTTGGGGAAGGCGGTCCTGGGTCCCCATCCACATACCTCTGCACAAGTACCAACCCTTTTCCCTAGAGGATTGTTAGACCTCTGGACCAAGTACTCCACTTAACCACAGAACAATCCTTGTATCTAGCTCAGACAGTGCCAGGAGTAACCCCAGGGAAGGATCTCCAGCAGGGGTTACACAAGCTCCTTTTCCCCTTGGTACAGCACGTATCATACAGCCCCCCTATGCCCTCCTAGGTAAGCACTTGCTCTCTGTTTTGAACTGATCCATGGCCCCCTTCAGTCAGTCCTACCTGCCTGGCACTCTGGAGCTGGGGTGCGCTGTACACTCAGAATGGTGGGGTCCTGCCAACTGGTCTCAGCTGTCCTGTTGGCTCCAGGCTGTGCGGTCTACATTGCTCCCTCTCTGCAATGTCCATGGCAGCTCTTGATTTCTCTCTCCAAAACCAAAATCCCCTCCAGCTGCATGCAGTCCTGCTTTCCAGCCCTGCCCTGTCTGCTCATTCGTCCAGAGTCTCCCAGGTGGTCTGTAGCCAACCCCTTGGCCTTGGTTTGGAGTGATGGTGCTTCCCTCAGCCAATGAGGCTTGAGACTTCTGTGGCCAATAGTCTGTTCCTGTTCCAGAGTGGCATTTGCCTAATGCAGTAGGAGTTGGGCATTTGATAGCCAATCTCTCACAGCCACCTCACTCCCACAATTGTCTATGCCAGTTTTCCCTGGAAGGGAGGGTCTCTACCCAGTCCCACATCCCCATCCCCTAAACATGCTTGTCCTCAGGTCACCATCTGTAAAATGGAGATAATAGAACTTACCTCACAGGTGCAGGCACTAGGGGTGCTGGGGGTGCAGTAGCATCCCCTGGCTTGAAGTGGTTTCCATCATATCCAGGGTTTACAGTTTGGTTCAATGGCTCCCAGTTCCCCCACTGTACAAATTGTTCCAGCCGCCCTGCTCACGGGGTGTTTTGGGGATAATTAGCTAATGTCTGTAAGATGTTTGAAGACATGATGCTCTGTAGAAGTGCTACATGTCACTATTACAAATGGACTACAGGCCAAATCCTGCTCACCTTACTCATGCGAAGAGCCCTCTTGACTTAAATGGGGTTCCTCATTTAAGTACTGTCAGCTGAGCATGATTTGGTCTTTGGAGCAGAAATTAAACAATTTAGTTTGTTCATTCTCAAAGCCGAGTGAAGCACAAAAAGCAAACAAACGGCGTCAGTGATGAAAATTAAATTCTGTTTTCAGAGTAATGTCTGTGTTAATTTAAAGCAAAGAAATATAGTTTATAAAAACATGATGTAACTTCAATGGGTTTACAGGGCACAGTGATTTTTAACCTGACAGTGTGACTGGGATTTAGCTGCCAGCGTTGGGACTTGTTTGCATTATTGCATGGAGGTAGAAGAGCATGAGTTATAAATAGTCACCTTGGCTTTATTGTTCAATTGTAATTACAAATATCTGATCATCACCGAGGTAAGACAAACATCCCCTGGTCATCTACCCTTATGAGAAAGGTCTTTAAGGAGCTGTAAAGGATCTCTGATGTGCAAATCCTGGAGATGTTTCCATAAGGAAAAGACTGCACTAAATGGCTTACAAAGGTAAAATAATCCATTACAAAGTCATAAAAAACTATAAAATAAATAATGATCTTCCGTGAAACAGCTGATCTCCAGCTAGATGTGCTCAGGTTTTTCCAGCCTAACTCTGCACGTGTTACTGACAAAACAGTTCCAAACAAGAAAATCAGCAGAATAGCTCTGGCTGATGTCTCACAGACATGACCGGGCCTGGCAACATGCTGCCCATTCCTTCTGGGCAGAGAATTGTCACAACACCGTGGATGTAGCTACAGCTGCTGCCTGGGTGCTGGTGGGGAACGTGCTGGCATAGTACTTCTTCTGGGAACGTAAGAGAGGTGTCTGCGTGTCGATGTCACGGCAAGCATTGCGTTTCATGCAGCGGAACATGTGCTGGGTCCACCCATAAACGATGCAGTTTAGGAGCCCCTGGGAAGCTGCTGTTAGAGCCTAGGAGAGAACCCAGAGCGTAAATCTCTCTTTCCACACAGCATAGGATATAACCCTACCCTATGCAGCTTCCTGCACATCAGGTTTGGTTAACTTCTAATCCCTAGGTTTCACCATGCCCATTGGGCCAGGGTCTGTACTAGACTCAGAGCTGCAGTTCTGTTACTGGATTCAGTTAACTCATAGAAGGATACATTTCCAAGGAAAAACAGTATTTCCTTGAAATTGGAATGAATCAGAACTCCCACTGACTTGACAGGCTTCGGATCAAGCTTTAAGTGTGCTTCAGCACACGGACACGACCTTTTGGAATCTGTGCAGGATCCTTCCACCTGTCCTGTTTTCAAAGTGCCCTCAAAGACTGTGCCCACAACCTGTGTGGGCACAAATAGGTAGGTAGAAGCTCCATTCCACAGCAGATGCTTGTTGGCAGCCACCCTGGAGTTTATGTGCCATGGTCAAGGCCAGTTTCAAAATCTGTCTGTAGCCATTCCACTTTGAGCTCTCACCAAACTCAGTGTAATCGAGTTTGTTCGGTGCTTAGATGAGGAAACCACAGGCTGCTGCAGAAAATGATATTTATGATTCAGTAGCTGGCCCTCTTCCCTCTGAGGCAGTATTGACCCCTGTGTGGTGCGAGGGGAATGCTGTGCTGCTGGAGTTGCTATCTTTTGAGTGAGATGCCAAACCAAGGTCCTGACCACTCATGGTTATAAAACCCCCACTGGTTCTTTTCACAAAAGGATTATTGTTAACTCTGATGTCCTGGCCAAATGTCAGGGTAATCATTTTGTCTCCCTGCATTTTCTCTGCTCTTTCAGTTGGAGACAGGATTCTTCATGTCTTCCTGGCCTCAACTGCAGTGTGGTGATGTTCTGGGCTAGGAAACAGCTGCTGGGTTCTACCTCAGGGGCAGCTGCCATTCAGTGGGAGGGGAAATGATCCCTGGGTATAGTTTGTGTATCGGAGTGAAGTTTGCAAAATGCTTTGGGGAGTCCTAAGGGGAAGAAAAGCACTACAGAAATGTAAGCTAATCAATATCTGGCCCTAAGAGATTCAACAGTTTGCACCTTTGTCTGTTCATAAAACTGTGCCTCCGTTTTTCTTTGAGTTTTGGATCTGTCTACATCCCAGTGTGACAGATGAATTTAGGAATTTTTTAGTGCCCACTGCTAACTGCAGCTTCAGTGGCATCAAGAGAAAACTCCTGGTTAACAGTATCACAAACCAAGGTTATGCATTCAGGTTCTGTAGAAACCCAAACAGCAGTATTCAAGGGGACCCAAATAAAGTTCTTTATCTCAGGGTCTGCATTTGACCTGTTCCACCAGGGTTTTTAATGCCTTAGGACTCCATTTATGGACCAGAATAACATAAGATCTGATCTTCTCACAGTGTTTCCAGCACCTAGAAGCCCTAATAGGGCTCCTAATAGAGGAGACTAGCTCTTACTTATTTTCGTTCTTGTGACCTTAAAAAGCACGTAAAAAACAAACATAAGGACAACTACAAAGAGCCTTCCTCAATTCCATCCATAAATCAGACACAAGCTCATCTGGGCACTGTCTGTGTGGGTGGAAGCAGACTGTACATTTCCTGTTGGAGTACAGAACCAACCAAAAGCTCACATGTCTGACAAAGAAGAGAAGAGAAGTTCTAATAAGAGATTTCAGCCTGGAGGGTTTTACCTGTAGAATATAAAGAGCCATGCAGATTCTGCTGTTCACTGAAACAGTCAACTTCACTATTCCGAGGAGGACGGCTGTGAAAGGGATTGAAAAAATGATATTGCTTTATCCTTCATTCTTTCCAGTTACTATTACTACCTCTCTCCCTATGCCTAGTGGTCAGAACACGAGGTTTAGAACCTGGCAGAAGTAACCTAACTCTCTACTAACCTGGGCCCCAACAACAGAAGAAAGCGATAGGGTAGAAAACCACTTGTTGTTCCACTATCTTTATCATTGCCCACTGTTGATCACCCAGGAATCCTGTTGAGTTTATGAACCTTTTGTACAAAGCTCGGGCTTGGATGAGAAGAACCTAGAAAAGAAAATGCATTGATTACTTAAATGCAACTGTATGATTCCTTGTGTCTCATGTACTGGCTGATTTAAGAAGTATTCATCTAGTGCCTCAAAGCACTAGTATACTGTTCATTGGTTGTTCTTCATGTGGTACTTATTTAATCTAAGAAATATCTGGAAAATAGACACTGCAGTGCCAGATCAGAGCAAGGGTCCATTTAGTCTGGTATCCTGCCATCAGCAGTGGCCAGTAACACACTTCTGAAGACAGTATAATGGACAATTAATGTCATAACTCATCTATGAGAGAAGTTGTGGTTGATTTATGTTTTAATGCATGAGAGTTGATTCCAATTATGATTTGTATTCTAGCTAGTGTAGCAGCAGATAATATAGCTGGACTCCAGGAAACAATGAATCACTCTTAACATGTTTTAAAACAAATTATCCCTCTTCTGTATGAGATGCAAGATTGAAGTCCTGACCACTTGCAGTCATTAAATACCCTCTGGGACATGTGTTAACCCTGGTATCCTGACCCAATTCTAAATCATACATTCTGCCTGTATTATCAGTTGGATTCAATATTCTTCTTCACTTCCTGCCTTATACTGTTGTATAATGTTGTTGTGTGCTGTTAAATAGTTGCTGCCTTCCACCTCAGAGGAAGGGGCATTTCAGAGGTGGGTGGAATAATTCATGTGCCCACAGAGGGCTATGTTTTTTTGGGTGGAACTTCTACAGATATTCAGTGGGAAAGGGACAGTCACACACAAACTAAATAAAACATGCATTTATTTTAATAATTTATATTCTGCCCCT
Organism: Emys orbicularis; assembly: GCF_028017835.1. Lineage (NCBI taxonomy): Eukaryota > Metazoa > Chordata > Testudines > Emydidae > Emys > Emys orbicularis. The sequence goes on from NC_088698.1 coordinate 28,335,393, forward strand.
CACCCTGGCATCTAGGCACATCACACACAAAAACCAACATTAGTTTATAACTACCCACAGAGAGAAGCAATACTACCCAGCCTCAGAGGAGAACAGGAGAAAGGAAAAGAAAATGCCTGGTCAAGCAAAGGCCTGGCCCAAAATAATAAAAACAACAATGCCTAGTTCTTATATAGAGCCTTTCATCAGCAGATCTCAAAGCGCTTTACAAAGGAGGTCAGTATCACTATCCCATTTTATAGATGGAGAAACTGAGGTACAGAGAGGAAAAGTGGCAGTGCCCAGGTTCCTCTATTCAAGGGGGTGAATCTAGGGACTGCTGATATGGTCCATCAGTGATTTTAAAGTGGTTTAGGGACCATCTCTGTATAAATGTCAGTCACTATCATCCTTGCAACTCACTGTTTGAGGGACAAGGACAATATTTCTTACCATAATGGCTATGAAGCTGATCAGGAAGGAGACCAGGAAGACTCCAACTCCATAGAAATATATCACAGAACAAACAGAGACACCATGGGCTTGCAGTTGGCCAGTGAGCATGGCCGTTTCTGTGTGCATCAGGAGACACCTGCAGTCAGAAAGGGGACAGCCTGAGTGTTTACTTTCATCAGTCTCAGAGGAAGCAGGGCGCTCTCAGAGGTGGGTTGCAGCTTACCCGTTGTTCTGGCTGAAGTTCTGGTAGCAATCATTGCTGTTGCCCAGACAAAACACAGGAACCATTAATAAGAAAGGGATGACGCTGAGGGGAAAAAAGGACAATAGCTCAGTTACAACTGCCCTCCTATACTTGCCCTCTCTTCTGTCTCTATTGAGAGGTCGTTTTGCTTTTTATGGAGAACAGCCTGAAACAGTATTTTTCTAGCACTCAAGTGTTATAGCCTATAGCTTCTGTGTGGCATAAAGAATGGGCCACGGGTAATGGAAGGAATTGTACCTGGTTAGCTGAGAGCAGAATTTGTCTCAATGTGTTTTCAGATTCTATTATTGACCATCTCAAAAGAACATGATATCATCTCAACATACTACTGTTAGTATCAATAATGCTTTATGTCCTCAAAGAACTTTAGAACCATTAATTAATCATTGTTAGATAGGTAAGGGACAACAGTAACAAATTCGTGGCAACCCAAGGTTTAGTGACTGTTACCATGTCGCATATCATGGCCACTTGAACTTCATGGTGACAGTGAAAATACGACCTTGATCCTCCGAAGGGGGAATCTCCATTAGCTGCTGGCACCATGAGGCCAATGACACACTGGTGAGCAAAGTCCTGATTCCATGCTCTGGAGGGAAGATGTGTATATATATATACCCACGCACACACTCTCTCATGTGCTCGTAAAAATTGGCTCATTGCAGTCTGAGTCATTATAGCTAACTTGAATGGAGATCAAACAATTTATAGCTGAGGATCTGGCTCTTTGAGTTTTGTAAGCCCAGAATACCATGATTACCAAGTTACAGGAAACACAGTCAAGTTTGAATAAGATTTGTTTCTAAATAAAGAATAGTTTGGGTCTAAAACACTCAAGTTTATTATAAACATCTAACACTGTCAGAGAGAACTAAGGCCTACCTGGACAAAATTGTTGCTATTCGGCCAATGCGATTTGCATGATCTAAAACCTGTAAAGATGAAAACGCTTAGTTAAACGATCATTCCTTATATTTCAGTGCAACCATCATTTAGTTACATTTCAGCCAGGCTCATCAAAACAGGAATTCTGAATAGCTCAGTGCACGAATTCTCAGTAGGGATACAATGCCAGTCTTGAGTAAGGTTGCCAATTTTGTTTGGACATATTCCTGGATGTTTCATCACATGACATAATCTTTAATTAAAGATTAATCTATACTTCTTGGAGACTCCAGGACAATCCTGGAGGGTTAGCAACCCTAGTCTTGAGGGATTACTGGAGGGAAAGTACCCAGATTACTAGTATAAATTCAAAGGTCAACATTTTGGCTTGCTGAGAGCTCTAGTCTCTCACAGAAACTCCTGCACTCCTCTCCAGGTATGATTCTCATGTAGTCATTTTCCTCCAGAAAAGCCACCCGAGGAGGGGGATACGACTGTGTGGCTGTCAGAGAACTCTGACTGCTCTGAAAAATGTTACAGAGAAAATGGGCCAAATTCTGAGGTGAGTGACAAAAATAATGGGTTAAATTACACAGCCGTAAATGAGCATCAATTGTACCAGTGAGTGTAAATTGAAGGGGAGAAATGGAAGGCAGGATTGCACCAGGAAAAACCACAATCAGGTGCGTGTATGACAGAGCTGAGGGGTGCTTTATTTTAAAGCTTCCTACATCTCCTGCCTTAGTTGTTTTCTCCTGCTACAGGCCCAGCCTTTCATCCTGCTGGCATGTAAACCACACCATCGAATACTCATTCCCCGGACTACATCATGGCCCCAGTGAAATCAACGGGAATTTTGCTCGACCAACTTTCACCGACTAACCAACACGTGACTTTCCTGCCACCTGAAGATTTGTCCCTCATTTGTCAGTTTATCAGGTCACATTAAGGAAAGGACAAGAAACATGGATGCATGTTTAGTCTTGATGCTGTCTTCCTTGGGAAGCCTATGACACTCTGGTGTTCCAGAGACAGCTATGAGTATATGTTTACCAGATGCTGTAATAAATATTAGTATGAGAATCCATGAAAAGGGCCAGAAAACAAATTAGAGCTGCTCATTGTATGTGGACTAACATTTTCCTCCTTTGGGGAATGAGTCAGTTTTTAATACTCAACATACTCTGAACCAAATTCCCCTTTATTTCCATGACTGGGTACTTGCCCAAAACAGAAGGGAGTTATACATAATAAGACTTAGAGAACTTTATAAGATCAAAATGCTTTAAACATTCATTAATCTCCATATCAGACCATACCAGAGGTAGGTAACTATTTGAAATCAGCTGCTCCTGGCTCTCAGAACTGTGTTCAGATCACTAGGTCACACCTTTCTTTGGCCACGCTTACAAGATGAGGAGGTATTTTCCCAGTGTGGGCTCATGGCAAAGAACTTTTTATTGAGTCAAACTGAAGGGTGCACAATGCACTGGGGAGTGCACGATGCAATGGAAATTAACCTGGGGGGTTGTGCAGCTGCTTCTTCCACCAATTTATTGAATGCTTCTCCTCCAAAGCTAGAGGATTCCAGTTTTCAGAAGCAAACTGGAAAAGTAACAAACTTTTGATGAGATCTTTGCATGTAGCTTATTTATTTTGTGCAGCATAACTTGGCACAGTCCTGCAGAAGTGTAATGAAGCTCTGAAGAGAAGCACAAACAATTCTGCCTGTTGGAGACTCTACTCGCTGGGAGATGTATTGTGGGTGCTGGCACCAATTTGCCTTTAGGAAAGGGTAGAATTATCCCACTCTGCAAAAATACAACACAATCCTGTGCTGCAGTCATGGATCATCATTCCCATTTTATAGTTGAGAAAACTGAGGCACATAGCCATGAATACAGTAGCACACAGCATGCTTTCCCCTTTAAGATCAGGAATTTAACTGGTATCACTCCTTCCTCTTCCCCCGTGACAGTCTGTGTCCCTGTATTCACCCCTTGCACACTATTATAATAATCTTTGTGCAAGTATGCCTTGTGCACTATCATTGGAAAACTCATAACTCACTGGTCTATAACATCCTGATAAAATATGTGTGGCAACACTGTATGTAAAGTTATAAGATTTCACTGTATGGTGTTCCTGAGGCTTTGTCTACACTAGCAGTGTACAAGGCACCACAGGTTAGAGAGCTGAGGTGACTCAGCTGTTCATCCGTCCAGATTGTGCCCTGGGAATGTCACATCCCCTGAGTCTGTCTTTTCCAGACGCATGTAGGCAGGGAAAAAGAGACAAGATGGAGCTGTTGGGGTCTGTGGGCAAAAGAGGCCCTCAGGTTATCTCACCACTTTTGAAATGCTATGCGAGGTTCATAATATTCCTGAGGACAAGAAAGTCCCCACACTGATTGCAAAACTGTCTGGTAAAGTTTTCAATGTCTTTAATGAAATGCCAGTTCAGCAAGCTTTGAAATATTCTGAATTTAGGAAAGCTGTTTTGCATAGATTTCAAATTACTCCTGAAGTGTATAGGTTGAATTTTAGAAATCTGAAAAAGGGTACCGGCATGAGTCATAGTGAATATGCTTATAAGCTGTGTGACCTAGTGAGAAAATGAGAAAAGGGAAAAGGGGCTGAGGATTATGGCCAATTAGCTGATCTCTTTGCTCAAGAACATTTCTTAAGTATATGCAATGAAGATGTGAGCAATTGCCTGTAGGACAAATCTTTAAAATCTGTATTAGAAATGGCTAATGTGGCTGATGCATTTGTATGAACCTAGATATCCAATGAGCACAAGCCACAGAAGGAGGGGCCCAAATCCAGTGTAAAGGGGGATCCTGTTTTACCCCTGCGAAGAAGGAGGGTGGTTGGGGGCCTACGCCCTCAACCTCCCTCCCTCCCACTCCCCCCAGAATTGTTCCCCCCCTGCAAATCCCCATCACAAAACTCCTGTGAAGTGGGAGGGTCCAAAAAGGTGTTTCCAGTGTAACTCCACTGAGCACCTGAGAAATCAGTGCCCTGAGCTAAAAGACACTAAGCCCCATCCAACCCATGTTAATGCAGCTGTTCTTAACACAGGAGCGCCAGAGGCACTCCCAGGTTATACAATGAGTTTTGTGAGGGCTGACCCAGAGGGGTAGATATGGAATTTATCAAGGTTGCCAGCGTGAATAACAGAGTGCATAGGGTGGAGAGACACTGGTGCACAGATTGCTCTGGTCAAGGAAAGCATGCTCCAAAAGACGGACATGTTACATAACCAAAAGGTGGAGCTTCTGGCAGTGGGTGGACATAAGATTCCTGTACCTTTAGCTAAGGTGCATGTGGAATGGGAAGGTTTAGAAGGTGATTTGACTGTAGGAGTGCTGGGTAGTATCCCTATTGACTGTGCACACCCAGTACCATGAGGAATTAATGTTGTTAGCACATTACTATCCTTTTTCTGGTCACTTTGGGGCACAGAGAACCTATGACAGGTTAAAGAAAAAATTGTTCTGGCCAGGAATACAGAATGATGTGAGGAATTACTGCAGGTCTTGTGAATTAAGTCAAAAAAGGTAAAGACCTGCAGGACCCCAGAAATTTCCTCTATACGCCTTGCCTGTAATACAAGAAGCATTTCTGAGGGTAGCAATGGACATTGTGGGCCCTATGTAGGGTTGCCAACTTTGGTTGGACGAATTCCTGGAGATTTCATCACATGACATAATCTTTAATTTAAAATTAATCTTTAATTCCTGGAGACTCCAGGACAATCCTGGAGGGATAGCAACCCTAGCCCTATGCCACGTCCTATCTGCAGAGGGAATAAATATATCTTGGTGATGGTGGATTTTGCCACTAGATATCCTGAAGCAGTAGCTCTGTCTAACACTGAGGCAGAATCTGTAGCAAGAGCCCTTTTCACTATCCTTAGCAGAGTGGGTTTCCCTAAAGAGATTTTATCTGACCATGGGACATATTTCATGTCTCAGCTATTCAGTGAGCTATGGAAATGATGTGGGGTGAAACAACTAAAAGCTGCCTCATATCACCCAGAAACCAGTGGGACCCTAAAATCCATGCTGGGAATGTATACAAATGTGTTCAAAATTAGGATGAATTATTACCATTTTTGCTGTTTGCTTATAGGGAGGTACCTCAAGAATCAAAGGGGTTCTCCCTATTTGATCTCCGATATGGAAGGAAGGTGAGGGGACCCCTAGATCTCATCAGAGACTCCTGGAAAGGGGACACTGAGGTAAAGGAAGAGACAGTAACTGAATATGTACAAAGGCTCAGAAAGGAGTTAAAAGACGTGATGGGTATTATTCAAACTAACCTCAACGACAGGCAATCCAAACAAAAAGTGTGTTATGATAAAAATACTTGTAAACACTCCTTTGATATAGGAGATTTTGTGTTGGTATTAAGTCTTGTGAAAAAGTACAAAATGCAAAATTATTGGGAAGGACCCTTTGAGGTGACAGAAGTGGTAAATGTAGATTCATATATTAAAAAGCCTCATGGTGATGCTGTCCTACAACTAGTACATGTAAACAGACTTAAAGCCTATCACAATATGGAAGCCATGGTAAACATGATCTGCTGCAGAGTAGGGGAAACTGAGGCAACCTCATTAATCTGATGGCTGAATGCCAAACTGACTCAGCTCTGGAAAGCATTGATATCTGCAGTGCATTAACACCAGTTGAAAAGGCAGAGGTATTGGCAGTGCTGCAAAAACAAAAAGAAGTGTTTTCTAACAAGCCAGGGAAGACACACTTGCTAACTCACAAGATCATCACAGAAGGACCACAGCCACCTCACAGCAGACCCTACAGGGCCACTGGCAAGATTCAAGAACAAAGTTGTGCAGAAATATAAAGCATGTTAGACCTAAGAGTAATTAAAGAGTCTGACAGCTCTTGAGCATCACCTGTGATCTTCCTCCTTAAGAAAAACAGCACTGTAACAATGCGGTTACAGTACCAGATGAATATCCCATGCCTAGAACTGATGATATGCTGGACATTTTAAGCAAAGCTAAATAGCTGACTCATGATTATTGGCAGATTCCTTTAGATACGGATGCACAGAAAAAAAATCTGCTTTCATCACTGATATAGGAGTCTATGAGTTCACAATGTTACCGTTTGGTTCAATTAATGCTGGAACCACCTTTCTGAGGCTGATCAACCATGTGTTAAATGGTTTACAGAACTTTGCAAGGGCATAGGTGGATGACACCGCAGTTTAGCAACCCTTGGGCTGATCACAAAAAACACTTGGAAATTGTGCTGTCAAAACTCAAAGAGGCTGGCCTACCCATAAAAGCCTCCACGTGTAAAATTGGAGCAGCCAAAGTCCCTTTTTTGGGACACTGGGAAGAGGGAGGTCAAATATCCCGATCCCTTAAAAGTTGAAGCCATTGTAAATAGGCCTATGTCTCTACCAAGAAACAGGGCCAATCTTTCATAGGTCTAGTAAACTATTACAGAAGGTTTGTGTGCAGGTTCAGTGACTTTGTATCTGCAAGCACTGATCTATGTAAAAAGACTAAACCCAACAAGGTCATTTGGACGAAGGCATGCCAGGAAGGATTTGATAAGGTAAAGAAAAGCTTGTCTGAAAAGTCTGTTCTAGCTAGTCCAGATTTTGACAAAATGTTTGAACCATGTGCAGATGCATTAGGCGTTGGTCTAGGTCAGTGGTCTCCGACTTTTTTACGCCCAAGATCACTTTTTGAATCTAAGGACAACTCAGGATCTACCCCACCCCTTCCCTGAGGCCCCGCCCTTTCCCCAAAGCCCTGTCCTGCTCACTCCATCCCCCCCATCTCCATTGCTCACTCTCCCCTACCCTCATTCACTTTCACTGGGCTGGGGCAAGGGGTTGGGGTTCGGGAGGGGCTGAGGGGTTTGCAGTGCGAGAGGGGGCTCTGGGCTGAGCCTGGGGCAGGGGGTTGGGGTCAGGGCCGGCTCCAGGATTTTTGCCGCCCCAAGCAGCAAAAAGAAAAAAAGTGGGGAAAAAAAAAAATGCCGCGATCGCGATCTGCTCTACCGCCGCCACTTCAGTCTTCGGCGGCAATTCGGCGGCGGGTCCTTCGCTCCCAGAGGGAGTGAGGGACCCGCCGCCGAATTGCCGCAGAAGAGCCGGACGTGCTGCCCCTCTCCGTTGGCCGCCCCAAGCACCTGCTTGCTGGGCTGGTGCCTGGAGCCGGCCCTGGTTGGGGTGCAGGAGGGGGTGAGGGGTGCAAGCTCTAGGAGGGAGTTTAGATGCAGGAGGGGACTCCGGGCTGGGGCAGAGTGTTGGGGTGTAGGAGGGCGTATGGGGTGCTGGTTCTGGGAGGGAATTCAGGGCTGGGGCTTGGGGTGCAGGAGGGGGTATGGGGTGCTGGCTCTGGAAGGGGGCTCAGAGATGGGGGTTGGGGTGCAGCCTCCCACCGGGCAGCACTTACCTTCAGTGGCTCCCGGTCGGCAGCGGGTGCAGCGAGGCTAAGGCAGGCTCCCTGCCTACCCCGCCCCTACACCACTCCCGGAGGGGGCCAACACACCCCTGAGGCCCTTGGGATGGGGAGAGCGGGGGGCATGTGGCTCCACGCGCTGCCCCTCTCTGCAAGCACTGCCCCCACAGCTCTCCCAGCCAATGGGAGCTGCAGGTGCGGTGCTTGCAGGCAGGAGCAGCGCATGCGGAGGGCGACCCCTTTCCCCCCGCATCCCTGGGGCCACGGGGCTGCAGTGGCCGCTTCCGGGAGTGGTGTGGGGGGCAGGGTAGCCTTAGGCAGCCACACTGCACTGCCGCTGGAGATCGCAATCGACCTGTTGGTGACCACTGTCTAGGTGCTGTGCTGATGTAAACGGGAGAATAAGAAGCACCCAGTTGCTTTCTTAAGCAAAAAATTGACACCCACTGAACAGAATTATTCTGTCTTAGAAAAGGAATGCTATGCCATAGTGTGGGCAGTCAAGCAATTAAGGCCCTATCTTTTTTAACAGAAAGTTCAGGGTCCTAACAGATCATTCACTATTAATCTGGTTAAACAAAACTAAAGGCTCAAATTCCAAGCATCTAGGCTGGAGCCTTATACAGCAAGAATTTGATATGGAAATTGTGCATATAAAGGTTAAGGAAAACATGGTGGCAGATGCCCTGTCCAGGAAAGATGCTCCTGACCTGCTGCCTCCAGGGGCTAACCCTCTTGCAGCTTTGTTAGGGGGGAGGTGTGACTGTCTGTACCCCTGTATTCACCCCTTGCACACTATTATAATTATATTTGTGCAAGTGTGCCTTGTGAGGTATTATTGGAAAACTCGTAACTTGCTGGCCAATATTGTCCTGATAAAGTATGCGTGGCACACTGTATGTAAAGTTATAAGATTTCACTGTATGGTGTTACTAAGAAAGGTACCAAGTCTGTGGAGCAGCCAAACCAGCTCCCCAGAGACAAAGGACAAGATGATGCCTCAGCCAGGTGTAAAAAGGTCAAATGGTGTCTCCCTTTCTCTCTGCCCATGGCATCCACAACAGTCGACGAACAAAGGAAGCAGCATTGGACTGGGGGAGGGATCCTGACTGAAGGAAGTTCAGCCAGTAGGACTGCTGAAACGTGTGCTGGGGGAGACTTTGCTTTGAATTCATTCTTATTTGTTAAGTTAGGCATTAGCTGCATTTCACTTTTATTTTTCCTGTAACCAATTCTGACTTTTATGCCTCATTACTTGTATTCACTTAAAATCTCTCTTTTTGCAGTTAATAAACTTGTTTTATTGTTTTATTTAAACCAGTGTGTTTGAACTGAAGTGTTTGGGAAACTCCATTTGGGATAACAGGGTTTGTGCATATCGTTTTCTATTAACAATGTCCAGGAGGGAGCTGGGCACTACAAGTCGTACATTTCTGGGGAAAGCCCGGGACTGGGAATTCACTTGCATCACTCTGCACTGTAAATCAAGAGTGGCTGGCTGCAGCACTCACAATATCACTGGGAATAATTTACATCCTGGAGGCTGTGTGAGCAGACCAGGAGTGGTAGCTACCACAGCAAAGTAGTGTAAAAGGCACCCCAGGTCAGAGAGCTGAGGTGACACAGCTGTTCATCAGTGCAGATTGTGCCCTGGATATGTCACATCCTCTGAATCTGTCTTTTCCAGATGCATGTAGACAGGGAAGAAGGGACAAGATGGAGCTCTTGGGGTTTTTAGGCAAAAGAGGCCCTTAGGTTAAGATGGTTTATTAGTGTTAGTGAGGCCAGAGTTGTCCACATGGATTGAGCCCTAAATCTGAAATAAAGAGAGATGTGACAGCTAAGCACAGAAGGACTAGAGATGGTCTCAAGTCACAACACTCAGAACTAAGTTTCACACACTCCAGAGTTTGGGCGGCTCATTATTAGAAATAAAAAATCTGAAAAGAAATTTGGATCTGAAAGTAGGGACTAGTGAAGAAAGGAAAATATCGCCCTCGTGAGCTGATCCAAAATCTAAGAATGGAAGTTCTCAAAAGTGCATTTTAATCTATCAAGTCTGCTGCTCCCCAACAGACACGCAGAACGGGAGCCATCTGAGGAATTTAACTCTCTGATGTGCAGGGTGTCGTCTATGTGACTTCTCGATTGGGAAGAGGAATGATATGCAGAAATTTAGCCAGTGTGTTCATTGGGATGAGCTGTATAAGTGTATAAAGAGCTTGTTGTTCTGCAGCAATACGTCAAGAGGAATTCTCAGAGAGATAGAAGCTGCTCAGAGTTTAGTCAGGTGCGAACAACGAGGAAACTGCTCTGAAAAGATTGAGTTTGGTCACAGGGTGTGTGAAGTGTTTGTTTAGCCTGTACTCAAAGTGTGTTTTTCTGAGGACTGTTTCCTTGTCCTTCGCTCCCAAAGATTACACTTGATCTTGAAGAGCCATTTTTAAAGGCTAATGACGATAGTAGGGACCCCTTCTCCACAGAGCTAATCTGTCCTGCTCCAAGTATGAATAGTACTTTAAATGCCAGCTCACTTCCATCGCACCGCTCACCTGACACTCTTAAAGCACTTCACAGACATTCATGAATGGAGCTTTACCACACTCCTGTGAGATACTCAGTAAGTATTATCCCCATTTTAGAGCTGTGGAAACTGAAACACAAGGGCATTAAGGTCCATCTTTGAGCCTTTTTCCATGCTGCTCATGCCCGGACTGCCTCCCCACAATTCTGGCTTGTCAAGCCACATCCTTTTCCTGCAAATCCCTCCTTGAGATTTGTTTCTTCTGCAATGTCCACCAGAAGTGGGTTAGTGACAATAATAAACCACTCAGGGCCAGATGCTCAGCTGGTGTCAATAGTGGAGTTCCACTGACTTTAAGAGATCTGGCCCTCCCAGTTATTCTTTCCTCCTGAGACTTACTGTGCAACTTGTCTTCTCTGTTTTGGACTTTCAGGCCTAGTCCTACAATCAGAACACAAAAGCAGATCCACGAGTAGCCCCTGTTGACTTCAATGGCTCTGCATGGGCACAGGCACCAACCCACACAGAATCAGCTGCAGGATCAGGGCCTTAGATTGTGAGCTCCTTATGGCGAGAATTGCTGTTATGTTTATGCTTGTACAGCACCGAGCACAGTGTTAGTTCTTAACATATAATAATATGAAAAACTGCCAAGGTGGCACTCACCAGAGGGGACATGCTGTACAGGTTCTGATTGTATTTCACCTTTAAATCCACGTACAGATGCCAGGTATAGTTGACAGTGTACAGAAAAGAGGCTACATAAAAGATCTGAAAAATAAAAACAGGCCATATTTTATTCCATCAGTAATCATTTGCGCTTTCTATAGCACCTTAGCTCCTTTCATCTCCAATGAACCCAGAGCACGTGACAAAACTACACTGGACAAGCTATAAAAACGAGACCTGAGAGAGTTTAAGGTGAAATATAAAAGCACTCAGTAGGTGCTCAGCTATCATAGTGCTGAGCATGGCAGAAATGCCTGGCGAGCTAGATACAGAAATCAGGACATGCCAAAAATTAAGAGGCTGATTCTGGCCCGTCTCCTGAGCTCGTATGCTGCTCCAGCGGCAGTAAAGGAGACACAAACGGCTGGGGGAGAATTTCCTGGAGCAGCACAGGGCTGAAGTAGGCAACCCAGCACTGCCTCCTTCACAGGCCCCAGTGAAGGGGCTAAGCTGGGGGCATAGACATCAACTTCCTCCGTTCCCAGGGGGTGTTCGACCCCCACTCTTCCCCAGGCCTCGCCTCTTCCCACCCCGCCCCCACTCCACCCCTTCCCTCAAGCCCTCACCCCGCCTCTTCCTTCTCCTGCTCCTCCCCCTCCCCCAGCACCTTCTGAACACAGCTGAACAGCTGATCATGCTGAACACCCACCATATTTTTTCTGTGGGTGCTCCAGCCCCGGAGCACCCATGGAATCGGCAAATATGGCGGGGATGGAGCTGGGATCAGAAGGGAGCATGCCCATAGCATCCAGCACCATGGCACAGCTCATAGGCAACTGTGGGAATGCTGCCTTAAATTAGAGCAGCCCCCAGCGCTTACGTCAGGGACCAGTCTGACCCCCACAGCAGTCCAAAATCGAGACGGTCCAAAGATGGCTTAAAGCTATCTTGGTCCTCATCCCCCTAGGCTGTGCCCTCTGTGCTGTCTCTCTCAGGAGACAACACAGACTCTGCGGCTAAATTTGCTTCCATTATGCTGATCTGGCCACACTGTTAGCTTCCCTTGAATTGGTGAGAATAACAAACCATAGTGCATTTAAGGAAGACAGCAGCAATGGAGAATGCGCGAGAGAGAAATAAGAAATCTAGAGCTATTTGGTCTGAGGTGTTTTCCAGCCCCGCCACCTCTGAGAATCACCTTTGGACTGAGACCAAGCATAGAAAATCTGAACACAAAAAGAATTTGTTTGAGGAAGTTCTGGGCAACTGGAAAAAGAAATTTCTCTTACATTGTTTGCTGTGACATCATGGCAATGTCTGGATGGGTGCCCATCCAGGACACCCCAGTGGCAACCAGGTTCAGACAAGTGACTGGGTGTCCAACTAGTGTAGGCGAACCACAATTTTTTTCCCTGGAAGTTCTCAACTAGGGAAGCATGAGCATGCATGGCAGAGTGGGAGGAGGAACTGGATGAGAAAATCCTTCATCTGGATTGACTACCTCCTGCTTGACTGAGGTGAAGAGGACTCAGTGTCAATCCTGGTGTCACCCATTGGCAATCCTCATGTCACCTCATCATGGGAGACTACTGATGAGGTAAGAGACACTGGGTTTCTTGCTTCACTGGATATGTCTACACGGCAACTAGTCACCCACAGCTGGCCCAGTCGACTCAGGCGTGTGGGGCTCTGGATTTAGGGCTGTTTCATTGCTGTGTAGATGTCTAAGCTTGGACTGTGGCCCAGGCTCTAGGACCCTGTGGGGTGGCAGGGCCCTAGAGCTCGGGATCCAGCCTGAACCTGGAAGTCTACACCGCAATAAAACAGCCCCGCAGCCTGGGCCCCAGGAGCCAGAGTCAGCTGGCATGGGCCAGCCATTGGTTTTTTCTTTGTTGTGTAGACATACTCACTGAGGCCACAAATGTTCTTAGCCATTGCTAAGAAGGTCAAGAAAAGTGACGACTGCTTTGCAGTAAAGTATATTGCAATGACTCTCCGGCTCATTATAGGATTTTTAATAAGGAACCATTGCCCTTCTCGGTGCCTTCCATGGGAGGCTCTCAAAGCACTCTACAAACATAACTCATTTGACTTCTTATCTGCCTCCCAGCCCCCGTAGAGCTAGGTCAATGTTATTACCCCCATCGTACAGATGAGGGCGCTAAGGCGCACACACTTAGCCAAGGCTTCTCATTGAGTCATTGGTAGAGCCATGAAAACAGCCCTGCTCTTCTAGCTTCCTATCTTCAGCTTCTGGCATTGGGGATAATCCTGCAGGCCTAAGGCCATGGTCCCCATCAGGGCCTGGCCTACAGAAATAAAGCTGGAGCGTAGGAGAAAGCAGGAGCCCTTTGTTTATCCCTCTTCAGTCGCTACTTATAATCATTTTGCGATTTTCCATTGTGCGAGCCAAACAGAGTGGAATCTACCAGAATGTTATTAGGTCATTAGCATTTAATTGGGGAAACTGTAGATGAAGTGCGTAATTACAGCATGTCATCCTCTCGGTGTTTTGTAGCATGGAATCAAGAGTTACGACCGGAAAGGGACAGCAGAGGAGAAAATATGTTACTTTTTAATTTCATTTGTTCAGCTAAGTGCTGGGGACTGAAGTGGAGGAAATTGTCAAGGAAGAGGAAATAAAACAAAAAGCCTGGGCCAAACTCATCTCTGGTGAATCATCCATTGACTCCAATTGTAACTCCACTGACCGCAGTGGCGTTATGCCAGGGATGAACTTGGCCCTGCATTTGGGGAAAGGAGCTATGACTTGTATTGTCTTCCATTTAAGAAAGTAGTAGAAATTCTATGAGCGCCACGGGTAAAGCGGAGTGGAATTATGATGCTTGTCTTTGTCTGAAAACATAAACAGGGACAATGGGGATAATACGTCTCTATCTCACGGAATGTTGTGAGGGAAAACTATTAATGTTTGAGGAGCTCAGGCCTAAAACCTCAACTGTATTTAAGTACCTATCTCCCACTGAAATCCATGGGAGTTGAGTGGCTAAACACATTTGAGGGTCAGGGCCTCAGAATGATGAGCACCACTGAAAAATGAATAATCCAGTACAGGTTAGTCATGACTGAAAATGTTGTTACCATCTGACAACTGTTCAGTGGTTGATATGATGAAGTGTGTGCGGTCTCAGTCTGGCTTTAGTGCCCACACAGCACAAACCACCACCACAACTGGCACGAATTGAGCTCCTGCTTCTCAGCAGAGATGCCAAAGACTGAATGCGCCAGGCAGTCTAAACTGCCTTCTTTCCTCTTGAGGTCGTCCCTCCATGCCACATGGTGGGGCAGCAGAAGGGACCTTGCACTGCTTTCCCTTTGCACTTAATCTAAGAACACTAATAAATAACAGTCTCTTGCCCATCTCCAGCCCCTCGTGGCACTTTACAAACATTAATCAGTGCCCAAAGGAACATTCTGACAGAAGGAGTGTCATTGTTATTTGCTGCACGTCTATGAAATGCAGTATCTGTGAGATTCTTGAACCCAGGACAGGGAAGGGGGGAGGTTTATTCATTTAATTAGTTTACAGCTCACGTGTGGCCTGCTGAGGTGCTGCTCAACCTGTCTCATATGTGCCTGAGTTCTCATCCCGCCTCCTCCCTGCCCTGTATCTTATCACAAGACCCAAGTGAGGCAGGGGTTGCTATGGTAAGCACTCAAGTTGTTTTAATTCTGTCCTAGAGTAAATAGCAGAAAAGGATCTTGCCAGAGTGCGAGTTGGATCTGCCAGACCTAGCACCCTCACATCAGAGAGGGACTGCCTTTGTCCTTACCTGGGAACAGTCTAAGGGGCTAGTGAGTCCCCTGTAGCCCCCTTCACTGGCTATATGTGCTTGGGTAACCATGAGAGATCAGGGTAATGGATTCACTCACACTCACTGCATTCAGGAGCTGGCAGCGGTAGCATAAACATCTCAGCAGGAGCTCACTTATTGCCGTCTCTCAGGTTGGGACAAAGGCAGGTGCTGATGGGTCTCTCTCATAGGGACACAGGACACGCTGTACCTTGCAGGTCCGTGTAGTCCAGTGTCCTGCCTCCAGCAGTGGCCAAGACTTTATGCTCCAAAGGAACGTCAAGTTCCCTCATTTTGCAGCTACCCTTTTAGGCTCCGTTTCCTCCAGCCTCTTGCAGATGCCCCCAAGCTGCTTTGCCACAAACCAGGGAGGCAGTGTGCCGTCCCCTGAATGCAGTGGTGACAGAGCATTGCCTCGAGCACACAGTCTCCTTCACTGCACTTCGGTCAAGAAGGGAGGCGTCTCTGAAGTCATTGCCAAACCCACATCTCCTGTGACGCAATACAGCGCTCTGACGCCAGGCCAACATGCATTCCAACCTTTCCCAAAGTAGTCTGGAGTAAACAGAACCAGACAAATGGCAGACATTGTCACTCTCCGGAGAAGTATATGCCACGACAACCTAATCCCCTGACCTCTTTGAGCCATGTCTGACCAATAAGAACCATGGCCTCATGATAGTGTTCCGATGGATACTTGCATATGTGGCCTGTGAAGTGACTTCTGTCCTGCAAGCTCCCTGCAGCCACACGCCTAGTGAATCTTCCCATATAGTCACTTCTCTGCCCCAGCTCATTCTCCTTGTATAACCCCCAAGTAGACTATATCCTCATTGGCAAGGGGTCATCGCCATGCCTTCCCTAATGGCCAAATTGCATACAAACCTTTTGTTCCTTACCTCCAGGCTCAAGGTGAATGTATATCATTGTTTTTACAGCAGCATAAGAGGAGCTAGAGAGATCAGAGATAAGCTCCAAGTGGAATAGCTGCTACCTAAGTACAGTACTTGGTGTCATGAGTAATAAGAATTACCCATGTGTACTGATGTTTAAAAAAAACCGACGCAAAACTATGCCACAGTAACCCGACAACCAAATACAAAACAATGTGAGCGCTCTCACCTGCTGTACATTAAGTTACCTTCCTGCCCTCTCTACAACATGCAAAAAGCCATTTCCAGCTTGGCTTGACGGAGTGGGGTGGGAGGTTTCCTGGTAGCCTACATGGAAAATGTGTGGCCTACACACCAGAACAAACCTGATTCAAGTCTGGACTGCAATATAGGAATTAAAGAAGAGAAAACCTATTAGATAATTTTCTCCACTACCCCAGGGGCCAACGTAACACTGCTCCCTACAGTGCGCTCTTCGGTACATTGCCTTGTCCTGTTCGAGGGTGCACACCCAGAGGGGGACCTCACTTTAATGGACACTGCTGGGGATGACAAAACAGTAGCTTTAGAGTTTTCAGCCTTTGTAGGTTGTTTTTTTAAAGCCGATTAGTCAATATTCCAAATTAGACATAAAACTGAGCTCCTGGCTGCTTGTGGCCAGAGAGCCCATGACATTACTTGTAAGAGCGGTGGTGGTAATAGCTGTGCCTTGGCCAAACTGAAGTTCAAGTAATTAAAAGCTGCCTCTCTAAATTCTCCCTGTAGTTTCAATGGGATATCAGTCCTCTTCACTTCTCACCTTACCACTGTGGCCATGCGTGGCTATGTGCTGTGAACCAGCTGCCATATTCCACCACATTGGAGTGATGGGTAAATTGATTTCCATCAATTACTGATGGAATTGGCACACAATGTAGAGATTCCTGGGCCAGTGTGAGACTTAATTATTGTATGTGAAATTCTTTGGCTTAATGCTGACGCAAGCCAGGCTGTGAACTGGAAGCTCCTCAGGGGGCAGAGAGGAAGGATTTATCAATCCCAGGCAGTGAAGAACTTCATGACCACCACTCCTGCCTCTCGAGTACAGTGGCCTTCACAACCAGCATGCTCCCTCTCCACTGGGTGAATGGCCTTGGATCTATGAAGTGACAGATCAACCAGTCCTTCCCCTTCCCCAGCCCCAAATCCAGTGTGCTGGTGGCTCCCATAGAATGGGGTCTCTGGCACATAGGCGTGAGCACCCCATGTGCAGCCACCCAAATCTTTGCATCCCCCCCCGCTCCATGGAGTAGAAGCACATCAGCTCCTCTGCATCTGGGGACTTCCCTGGCCATGAAGACAGAGGCAGGGTTTGTCATGCTAAGAGGCTGAACTGTATTTCCCAGCTAAGCTCCTTCGGCCCAGAATACAGTTCATCTTCAATTTGGCCTGCTTTTAAATAGCCCCAAAGTCCTAAATGCAAATGGCTTCCTAAATATTCTCCCCTCTTTACAGCACAAGGCATTCCAAAGCCCTATAGCCATTGGAGGGTAATGGGTTTCTGCACTGAGCTTTTGCTACTGCCACAGTGTCCCGCTTGCAGCCCCTCACACATTTCCTCTCCCTGCAGTCATTACCTGCCATGCTTCAGACGTCTACAAATCGACTCTGACAGGAGGAACCCTAATGATGCAGCGGCAACCCAACGAGACAAAAAGAACTGTCAGGAAAATGATTCCACTTCACTGAGGCCCCTGCACATGAATTCAGCACAGAATAGGACACACAGCTGACCTTCAGGGCATCAGGCTGAGCTTACCATGAGCCCAGCAGCCCACAGACAGAGTAATCCAATGGGACTGCTTGGGAGACTATTGGTATAAGGGTAACAGGAGCGGATCCCATGGGGGCTACTCATGGGAGTAAGATTTACAGGGCTGGTCCCAATGGGAATACCAGAGTTTGTTTGTTCTTTTACAGGAAGGAGGAGTGTGGAAATACAGCAGTACATTAGTCACAGAGATAGCCTTGGGTACCTGCTCAACAAGAGACGAGACCAACTCATTTAACATAGACAACTGAACACTCCGCATAGCAACCCTAAGTAACAAAGTTACTCTCTGTCTCTAATAGACTTTACCTTTGTAAGGTAGGTCTGTACAATTATCCTCATTTTACAGATAAGACACAGAGATCTTACCTATTAAGGTCAATCAGCAAGTCAGTGTCAGAGCCAGGATCAGAGCCCAGGGCCGCCTAACTCCCAGTCCTGTGCTCTAACCGCTAGACCAGCTCATGACATAATTCTGTGCAAAGCAACCTCACATCACAAGCTGATAACCCAGAGTTACTCACCTGACCAGTTGTTTGAAGATTATAGCAGACAACATCTTGATTTGTGGTTGGTGTGGTAGAGAGAAGAGCCCCAATGAGCCAGCACATGCCCAGAAACAGGTCAGAGAGGCTCAGGTAGAACAGAGGGCGCACCTAGAAAAGTTGAATTGATCATTCGGCTTGGTGAATATTGTACATAGTCCCACAATGGTCAGCTACAACAAGGGTTTCATTTTCACCCTTCTTTTCCTGATATACTTTCATGCCAAGCCAGCCTAAGAATGCTGCTATCCCTACACAAGGAAAATGGACTGATTTGTGCACTCGGGAGATGGTTACACCAGGAGCACCAAGATTTAATGATCATGGGCCAGGGCCACATTAGCAACTGCCCAAGAACCTGAGAGCTGCACCAAATCTGGCTCTGAAGATTCAAAATCCTATGATTTAATAAAATAGATTTCCTTTGCTGTGTTATTAGTAACATCCGTGGTGACAAACGCTGAAGTATTTTGAAAAATCCTACATTTTTCTGTCTATGGGTATGTCTGTTTCCCTAGTACATAGCACAGCTTGGAAAATGGAATACCACTTTAGTTAGCTTGTGGTCAGTTTCTAGCCAATTTCAAGTTCTCATGCACTGGCACAAGACCACTGTATTTGAGTTGTAAACACTGCAGGGAAAGATTTACTTGTTTAAAATGATGACCACGTTTTCATTGACAGTGGGAGCTGTGGGCGGTCAGCCACTCTGAAAACCAGGCCAGTTATCTAGGTGTCTAAATGTGGATTTCAGTGCCTAACTTTCAGCATCCAGGAGTGAAAAATTTAGCCTTTTTTTCTATAGGAATTTTTAAAACTAAACAAAACATGCAAACATTTATATAGGGCTTAGCTTTGGGAAACATTATTTATTTTATAGAACCTACATTGTGGGCTGAATTTGACCAGACATTGTCCTTCAATGAAAAATAAATGTGCATTATCACAATATTTGCTTGAACTTTTCTCTTTCCTGAGAGATGAAGAGTAATGGCTTGTTGATTTAGTTAGTTCAGCAACAATAAAAATCTGCCAGCAGGTTGTTTTGTCCTTACTCTGTAGTTACAGATAGAGAGTGGGCGTGGATTCTGTTTAAGCTCTTTCTAGGGCATATTTTTCCTTCAGGGGGCACTCTAAGCACCTCCGTTTTATACAGTGTCTGAGAAACCAAACGTCTATCTCAAGATCTTTATTTTTATTAGCACCATACATTACCTGTCACCCCAGTAAATCAGTGAATCAAACCTTTTATTGCTAACTAAATATCTTGAGCTAGTTTCCATCATCAGGTTCATTGTATTTATTAATCCCTCTTAAAACATTTTTTAAAACACTTGCACACATTTCTCCATGCAGAACCAAGCAGTGGATATACAGCAGACTAGAATTCTCTGTATGGTTGTTACTATGAGTATATTAAAAATGAACAACCCTGGAAGAAGGTAGATGACCAATTGTAATGAGTGAACAGGTGATGCAGGTCTGTACAAGTGTAGCGAAACCCAACTGTTTATCTAGTGGGTTATTTAGGTACAGGCATATATAAGGAAGTTGGAGAAGTAGGTGACGCTGTTGTTAAAGTGGAAGGCAAGCCAGTTCTTTCAGGAAGAAAAGCCAAATTGTTTATAAACTGGAGGAAGGGAATGTAAAGAAATGTAATGGTTTAGAACTTCTGGTTAGCTGGACAAAATGCGTAGCCGTTATTATATATGTTCAGACTGGGCTGGGGAGCACATCTGCTTGCATAAGAAATCCTTGTATCTTCAATGGTGCATCCACAAGTGCTCCAGGGTTAGACCCTGTTTATATTTTTGAGTCACCCTGTTTTTTCTTTATCACAAAATGGGAAATTCTTTCATTAACATGTCATGCCTTTAAACATGGTTTAGTTAATGCTGAGAGTTTTCTGGATTCTGTAGATCCAGAAAATATGTTTCAACAATTAGGCATTCAGCTGCAAGTTCTAGTGTGGAAAGATAAGTATCTATGATTCCCATACTTCTCAATAACGGGGAAATAAACCTTTCTTTTAAAAATGTTACTCTTTAAATATCATGAATCAGGGAATAATCTGATCATAGCACGCATCAGGAAGGATTCAGCCTATGCCCTTCATTGACAGAGTTGCATAACTGGTCAGGTGCATGGTGGGCGTGAGTAAGAGTGGGAGTGTATTGAGGTACTCGGCTTCCTCTGAAGCATCAGGAATCAACTACCATTCTAGGCAGAATACAAGTCTCAAAGCCTGAGACACAGTTACCAGTGCTGTGTTCTTATGTAACCAAACTAGCTCCATCACAGTTCTTGAAATAAGACACTTTCTGACACAGATGGGATGGTCTAATCACCTCTAGACATCCGGGTTGAAATACCTGGGCTCCCTAGAGCCACTTCCTCAAATCCTAGCAGGGGTGACCCAGCCCTCATTCTTCCAAGGTAAATCAATGGAGTTCCAGGCAGTTTACTCTGTGTATTGGGTGGGCTCTTTCTACGAGATCTTAAACACTGAGGCCCTGTCTTCTCTCTGTGGATAAAAGTCCCCCATTTTGTCAGAATAAGTCCTCTAAGTTTGCAATGGACTCCTTGGCCCACACACACTGTGTTCCATGGGAGTTTTGGGTGTGAGGGTCCCATAAGATGTGACATGCTTTGGAGATAAGGAAGATACAGAAATAGAAACTTTGATGTAATTATAACAGAATACAAGTTTAGAAGTACTGCTCACCTAATTTACGACAGAAAATTACTACACCTCTACCCCGATATAACGCGACCCGATATAACACGAATTCGGATATAACGTGGTAAAGCAGCACTCCGGGGGGGCGGGCTGCGCGCTCTGGCGGATCAAAGCAAGTTCGATATAACGCAGTTTCACCTGTAACGCGGTACGATTTTTTGGCTCCCGAGGACAGCGTTCTATCGGGGTAGAGGTGTATTCAGCCTCCCTCACCTTTCCATAAACATTGAAGTTCTTGAGTCTTATTAGTGCACAGTCTTGTGAAAAGCAAATGTTATTCAAACATTTTGATTGTAAGTGAATTTTAAATTATTTCTGATTGGATCATTTGCTATTTACATTTTATTGGTTAGTTCCACTGGTCATCCAGTCAGGGAAAAGAGACACCATGTGACATACATAATCAACTAAACCATGTGAATCTCAAATATTTGCAGTAAATATTGGGGGCCATTCATATTTGGGAGAAATGCTAAGCATAAATTAATGCATCTTTTGGAATCATGAATAAATCTAAGGGTTTCTGTTAATCACCAGAAAAAGAGATGAAATTCAATGAAAAAATTATTTGTTGTGAATCATTTGTTCAGCTGCAGTTAGGATAATGCTTATAGCTTTACATGTAATTATATTTGGTCAATTTGTGCTCTCAAACATAGTTGCACGGTCCCCACTAAAGTCAATGGGAGTTGAATGTGGGTATCTGAATGCAGAATTTGACTCAATAATACTCAGCCCTTATAACCTTTGCGGTGCATCTATAAGCTGTTAATCCTCACAACCCCTTTTCCTCCATCTCGTGAAGTCGTTTTATTCTTGTTTCCATTTAACAGACTGGAACACTCAGTCTGAGAGGTGAAGTGACTGTCCCAAGGCCCAGGGAGAGCAGTGTCAGAGCAAGAATTGGAACTAAGGAGTTCTTGACTCAGACCACATGGGCACAATTTAACTTACATACATGTAATGGGGAAGGATTAAAAAACACTGAAGGCATATGCACTTCATGAAGCTGTATATAATTACAGCAAAACATGCCCATGACTTGTTTATTCATCTGCCCTGCAGCATTAAACCGTTGGTTTACTCTGTTAATAATAAAAAGAGAATGTGCCTAAAAATTCGAAGCCTTCCTAGTGGAAAACTCATGCCCACACATCTGTTTTGTTACATAAAATATGATTTATCCTCAGGGTAGCAAACATTCAAACTGAAAAACTGAAAGGCAGAATCCTTACCTCTGGGGATCTCACTACATTTTGAAAGACAGCATAGGCAATAATTGAGCTGGAACCTGTAACACTGAGAAATAAAGAGCAGGTTGGTTTGAGAACGTTACTTTGGATCTTGTTTCACTTGCTCTGTGTATATTGGGTTGCTATTCTCTTTTTATATTCTTATTAATAAGAAAACAATAATTAATAATACATTACTTTCTTGAGTTCCAATTAAAGAGATTTAAAGGGAGTACTAAATCTGCAGGCAATCTGCAGGGGAGGCTGTTATTCCTGACATTTGTTTACTAGTTTAAAACAATATACTGTACCTTAAAGTGGCCATGACAAACTGTATCCATTTTATAGCAGAGTAAACCTGGGGGGAATTACAAAATGCAGGTGTTAAGTGCAGCTGTAAACTTACTCTGCAATCTCATTTTCTATCTGTAATAAAAATGGTTAAATAGTTGTCTAAACTCGATCACAGATACGTACAGCGGGGCAGTGCAAACTCTGAGATGCCTAGGAGAAAACTCAAAGCCATGTTTGTACCTTAAAGCTGAGAGAGCCAGCATTTACCCAAGCTTTCTCTTAAGCAGGTTCCCTTTATTGAGAGTTTAGGTTATGTAAGGTGCCCTGGCATCACGGAGAGGCGACGTTAGCTGAATGGATAGAGACTGGAGAGCAGATGGAAGACTGGAGAAGCTGGAGAGAGGCTCAGGGACGAGAAAGAAGGAGGCTAGCAGAGAGGAAGAAGCTCTGCTAGAGTGGAGGTGAAGCCAGAGATGGACAGAGAGGGTGACCGAGGGGTAGGCGGATTGGATCGAGACAGCAGGATCACTCAGAGGAGCGGCTGGCTGAGCTGACAGATGGGGGCAGAGGCTGGCTGGGTAGATGGTGAGATCCCATGGCTAGCTAGGGAGAACGGACGGGGCGGGCGGGGCCGCAGGAGCTGGCCCTGCTCCCTGGGGGCTCCCGACCCGCAGTCCCCGGCCGGGACTCGCCCGCTCACTCACCTGCCAGTCCCCGTCCAGCCGGGTGACATTGAGCCCGGCCGCCTGCGCTGCGAGGGCCATCGGGCGCCGGCAGCCCCTTCCCCGGGGCACTGAGCTCTGCGCTCCTGCCGGGAGCCCCTGCCCGGCTCCTCCTCCCGGCCCGGCTAGTCCTGCCCCCGCCCCGGGGCCGCTGGGCACGGCCACCCCCTGCCAGCCGGGGACCCGGCCGGGGCTAGAGCCCCCCGGGCAGGGATGCGGTGGGGGTGGGGGGAAGAGGACAGAGGAAGGGGGGGGATGCGAAAGGGAGGGAGGGCGGAGAAGAGACGGGGCAGAAGCAGGATCCGCTCCGACTTTACCCTGCCCCCGTCTGCCTCGCAGGGACCCTACACCTCGCTCCTGCTTCTGGCAAAACTCCCCCTGAAACCAGCGCCCCGGAAAACTCCGCGTCACATCATGGGTCTGGCCGAGCAGTGTGCACAGCCCCGGGGGAGCAGGGAGCGGGTTTGCTAACTGAGGAGAGAAGGGGAATCGCCTTTTAACATATGCAGCAGCCCTCTGTTGTATTTCTCATGCACCTGTCACTGCAGTAGCCAGGTCACTTTGGATGTGTCTGTATAAACTCCCCCCTTCTCCTTTCCTCTTCTAGGTGGCTAGTCCTTCCCTTGCATCTTATTTTGTCCATTTCCCTCCCCGTCCTCAACTCTCTGGGGGCACTGATGACGCCCGTTGTTCTTCAGCCTGCATTATTCAAGGAAGGCTTTGTGAAAAGGTGGCTTCCTGCACCTTGCTCTGAAAATGGGCAGGATCAGGACCATCACGTCACAAAAGCACAGAAGTCACTAAGCAAACTGAGCCCTTCAGTGCAGTTCAAGTTGATGGGAAGTCAGGAGATGTCATTGGCAGGCTCTAGAAACTGCACTAGGGGAGAAACCAAAACAGAGCATACTGTATTGTGGAAAAATGCTACTGGAATTGAATCTACTCTGGGAGCAGCATGAATGTTGAGAGCTCTGGGGAAAAGAAGAGGTTAAAATCCAAGCAGGCTGCTTTACTCAGCTGAGTAAAAGGAATGACGATAATGGGGTGGAAAGTTCCCATAAGGAATTGGAAATGATGCGAGCTTCAGCTTGTGGAAATTCCTCTGAACTGGGAGATGAGGGAGCTTGCTAGAAATACTTCTAATTGGGCTCCTTAAATTGTAAGCGCTGTATTTTCCTATGTGTCTAGCACAATGGGCTCCGAGCCTGACTGGAATCTCCTGGCATTCCTGAGATATGAATAGTAAATAATAGCGATAACTCAGGACATCAGGACACCCCTGGTCATCGGGGTGATGGTGTAGGCCCAACTCAGGATAACTGCCACTGGGAATAAGGCAACTAACTACCTTTGAGGATCCGGGCCTCAGTGCTTCCACAGCTCCCAATTTCCTTTACGGCAGCCTGGGTCAATCTGAAGCAAGGCTGACCTGGCCAGCACTTCCCCCAAAACATGAATTATATTTTGTCTCACTTGGTTTAAATCCTCCTTCTACCACAGGACAAGCGGCATTTATGACCATTTCCAGGGCTGTTTACATTTTACACCTTCTTTATAGGACTGCTGTGCTCACAAGTCAGCACAGCAAGAGAGCTGGGCAGTAGTTACTAAGGGCTAGTCTACCAGAAGTGGTACATGGCACAGTTGCACTGCTGTAGTGCATTTATTCTGTTCTCCCATCGGCATGATAAATCCATCTCCATGAGAGGCGGTAGCTAGGTTGGCGGGAGAAGCTCTCCCGCCGATATAGCACTGTCCACACCGGCGCTTAGTTGGATGTAACTTACGTGGGTCGGGGGGGTGGCTTATTCACACCCTTGAGCGACATAAGTTATACCAAAGTGAGTGGTAGTGTAGACCTGGCCTAAGACTTGGGCCTATTCTGTGTTTACAAAATATGTATATAATATGTAGAGTCACTCAGTGGACTCCTAGCTTTGCCTGCCATTGGTCAGCTGTCAGGCTTGTTTAATTAGTAAGAACCTGGATCAAAAGCACTAAGATGGGGAAGAGCAATGCATTATCACATGGATTTAGGTGGATGCTTTAATGGGATAGAGAAGAGGTACAAAAGAGCTCATCCATAACTGAAATTCCCAAAAGTTTCCTCACCTAATCTGTATAATGGAAGAATAAAGGTACAAGGCACAGCAAACAGAATGATTTTTCATAATGAATATGGAGCTATGGAAAACACCGAGAGTGACATTCACCCTGGGCAGAAGGCCAGCACAAGGCCCTGTGCCCCATTTAAATTCTTTAGTGCTTCCATGGGATATAAACAATTAGGGTGACCAGATAGTAAGTGTGAAAAATCAGGACAGGGAATGGGGGGCAATTGGCACCTATATAAGAAAAAGCCCCAAATATCGGGACAGTCCCTATAAAATCGGGACAGCTGGTCACCCTATAAACAGTGCATAGGCCTTGTGCTGTTTCTCTGCACAGGAGTGAGTTGTACCTAGTGAGAATAGGAAGGAATAGTCAGCCCAACCGTAGTAAACATGATGATGAACGAGGATGGAGGGCGACCATAAAATTACCAATAGAAAGATTCCAGATCCCATTACCAATATTCTGAGTCATCTTTCCACTACATTTAGCAATCTGAGTTTACCAGATTCTATCATACAATGATAACATAGTCAATAACATCAGATCATAATTATTGGACCAGTTTTCCTTTCCCAAGGTGGAACATGCATAATTTATGCTAAAGAGGGAGTGGGTTACTGGCCAGGCAAAGAAAATTCCAGCTATTAAAAAAAAAGGAAAGTAAATGAGACTTGTAGTTGCAGATATCACAGCTAAAAAGAAAACTTGTGTTGACCATGCAGTGTTTATATAAGTCAGAACTCAAGAATGATAATGCTTTATTGCGCTTGTGGAAAGTTATGAATAATGTTCCACAAGTGAGTCACCACAAAACTTTTAAACAAATCATGATCTGTGTTCCCAACCATGTTGAAGGTTACTAATGCTGAAGTAACATTTAAAATACCATTTACTTTTCACTGTTTATGCTGTTTGATCAATTTTTGTATTTCACTAAGTAGTCAGTTTTAGTTAGTGGCTTTCATGCCCTAACAGAGTGCTGCAGTGTTTGGGCTGCAAACACTGCAACAGGATGTTGAAATCCAAAACAAATACTTTTAAAATTTCAGATCCTTTTTATAGAGAAAAATGAGGACTCTCCAGTAAGGTAAGGATGGTTATGGAGGGGCCATTTACTAGAAGTCTTTGGAATTTGCAAATACCACTGACAAACACATATTTAAACACACCTAGAGTCAGATACACACCGACATTCATACACGCAATCATTGGCTGTGATACCATGGTGATGAGTGCACAGAGATAAGCAGATAGATATGCTCCTCTTGAGAGTAGTGAAATTTGGATTCAATTCACCAATGCAATAATCCATTTTATTTAAATAATGCACAAACTATTGGGGCAGTACTCCTGGTCAATATAGTTTATAAAAGGCAATAGAAAGGATGATGTCTAGGCTTAATGCACAAGCAGAGTGTTCACTATACACCTGATGGTCACTGTGGGTTTATGCTGGAGACCAACTACAGTTGGCTTATGGAGATGAATACATGTCTTGTGGGACTCACAGGAAATGAATGAACCAGTGTCTGCCCTATCATTAGAGGCGGAAAAGCCACTAGAGGGAAACGGGGCTATCTGTCATTTGTACTCATTCAGTTTGAGCTCTGGGACAATTTAAACAGTTAATAAAACCTTTTACTTTATTGCTTTGGTGAAAGTTCAAGTGACTTATTTTTCTTGGCCCTTTGTATTATGGAGAGTTGCTAGACAGGAGTGTCCTTTGTCTCCATTATTGTTCATTACATAAGTAGAGTTTTTGGGGGTGATACCATGGAATCAAAATAACATGAAAAGAATGCAAATTGGACAGGTGGCCATAAGATTCTGCTATATGCTGAGGGATCATCCAATGAGATAAAGTTATCAGACACTACAGGTTTTGGGGGTACTATTTAGGATCACTGAACATAGGTACAGGTGCGGCATGAAAGTAAAGACTGAAAAGTTTCATCATCTTACATGCAGTTATACCAAACAGCGTGAATACATCCCATCCTGTCTTTCTGGTAATATAAAAAGTGAGTGAACTTTTCTCCAGTATGTTGTTTCTTTCTGACTTGCACTGTAAACTCTTCAAGGCAGGACACCTCTTTTTAACATGATTTGTAAAGTACACTGCATACAGCTAGGACTCTATATGAATGTCAGTAATAATTTTCCTCTCACCTCCAGGCATGGTCACTCTACAGTAACTGTAATCAACATGTGGCTCTATATATTTTCTAAAAATTAGCAAGGCACTGACTGCAACTTACTTGGCTGGTGGCTTTGGTGAATCTGCCCTTAAAAGTAAATTTTTTAATAAATTGATCTCAGATTGATGTTATATTTCATCAAATCATCAGAAATATCACATGGTAGCAGTCTTTCTGGGGCAGCCTGGGGGGCGGGCAAAAGGGGCAGCAACGTTAAAGCGCTGCCGCCGCAAAGGACCCTCCTAAAAGTGCTGCCGCGGCAGCGCTTTAACATCGCTGCATACGGGCCGGGACCGGCTTCTTACCGGTATGCCGTACCAGCCCATTTTCACCCCTGCTTCTGGCCTTCAAATTCTATGATTCCCAGGGCCTTGATCCTCACTCTCATGCCTCTCGATTCCATGTGTTTCATTCAATTCCATGCATTTCCTTTGACTGTCCACTCCTGGGCCTGTTTTTAACTGTTATTGTAAAACAAATTGGGCCTTAGCGGTTTAGGCTCCTTTTACAATATTCACTCTTCGTACGGCTCTGCCCCTTGTGCCTTCTTTGTGTAGTGACAGTGAGAATGATCTACCATGGGCATAGGCCCAGACCCACAAAGGTATTTAGGCTCCTAACTTCCACTGAAATCCTTGGAGGCTCTGGGCTACAGGTCCCTCCCCCCACCCCCATGGAACCAAAAGCACTTAACCAATTGATCAAATTGGTATTTTCATCAAAAGCTTCCCAGGGGCCTCCTGTGGCTAGTGACAATCCCCCTAGCACCAGTGACATGTGCTCTAAGCTGGGAAACAACACAACCATGCCCCTCTCTGCAGGTTTGAGTGGGTTCTTTGAGAGCTCGGCAACGGGGAGTTTCAATCTTAAATCCCTGAGCAGTTACAGCCGTGGGCTGCACAACGGGCCTGATTTCCAACCTCCTTGAGCCTCGATAGCCCAGGTCACCCATTACAGGGCTACACCCAACAGCCCCTGCTTAGCTTCCCCACGCGCTGCTGCGCCCCCAGGCAAACCCCTCCCCTCCAGTTTACGTTACCGCCTCGTTAGTCCCGCCCTCGCTGGCGTCACGCGCTGGGAGGGTCTCGCAGACGCGCGTGCATCCGGCAGCCCCAGGGTGGGTGGGGTGCGAATAGCGCGCGCGCGGAGCCGTTGGTGCAGGCGCCTCAGCCTGGGCGGTCCGAGGAGGTTCGTTGGGGGCGGCTCAGCTCCCGTGGGCCCGAGCGAGTCTCCCCGGAGCCCGGCAGGGGGCTGTCCCAGGTGGGGGCTCCCGGGCCCTGAGGGGCCGGACCCGAACCCTCGGGAAGCGGGTCCCGGTCAGGCCCCGAGCCCTGCCCCTCCCCGCCCCCCGGGATCAGCCAAAGGGTCTCCCGCCCCAGGGAGGGAGGCGGCTGGGCCGGGGCCGACGTTTGGCTGAGACACTGATGAGAGGCGCTGGGCGGAGCCTGGGATGGGGTTACTCCCCTCCCCCCCGCGGGCTCGCGACCCCCGGGCGTTTCCTGAGTCGCGCGCCTGCTCCAGGCTCCAGCGCTCTCGGCGATCCTAGGGCTGCAGCGCAGGGACTGGGAGGAGGCCGCTGGCGCGAGTGGACGGAGACAGGTTTAACGTAGCAGTAGTAATGCACAGTCTTTATTTGCAGCAATACTCACTCTTTGCACCCACCCCTGCCCTCCAAAGGCAGCAAAGCCTCCACTGCAGTTAGATAGCCCGCTACGTAGCGTAGTGCAGTGCCCAGACTGAGCCTAGTCCTCTGCAGACCCTGTGTTGAACCCTTCGTACAAATGCATCTAGTGTCTTAGGGCAGCTACCTGAGTTTCACATGGGAACAGCACATGCAGTAACACTTGCTAGAATCTGCTTGTTCACAGAGAACAAAATGATCTCTGGAGAAGGTATTATTTAAAAAAAATTATAGGGAGGGCTAGTAGCGCTGCCCGTTACTCTGGTTGCCCAACTGTTTCCCTTATAAGACCTTGTGTACACTTATAATTTTGCCAAATGTTCACCATTTGGGCTGAACTTTTCCACGGTGGCATCTCCTCCGGGCTGACTTTTGGAAAAATTCACCCAAAACAGTTTGTCATTTTTCGGAACAAGTCTTGCAAAACAATGTTGTTTGGCCCATGTTAAGTTTCTGAGACCATTTATGTGAAATGCTCCAAGAGTCTGCAGTGGCGTAGCCAGGTGGTGCAAACAGTGGGGGCGGACATAAAAAAAGGTACCACCCGCTGCTGTGCTTGGACTCACCAGGCAGCGCTCCGGGTCTTCGGTGGCACTTCGGCAGTGGGTCCTTCACTCGCTCCGGGTCTTCGGCGGCACTGAAGGACCCGCTGCCGAAGACCCGGAGCAAGTGAAGGACCCGCCGCCGAAGACCCGGAGCGCTCGGCTGCTCCCCCTGCGTCCCCCTAGCTACGCTACTGAGAGTCTGCCACCAGGATGGGATTGGGAATTGGAGGAGGAGGGTAGGCTGAGAGTGAGAGCTGGTGAGTAGAAGCCAGTTGGCTGGGGGTGAGGGTGAGGGAATGGAGGGATACTGGGACCAGACAAGGAGCTTGTGGAAACTGGATCTAGGAACCAATGTAGAGGGGGTGGGGGGAAATGGGGGAGAAGAAACAGATCTGAGAAAGAGCTAGGGTGTAGGAGAAAACTAGGATTTGCTGGGGAAGGACTGAGATGGGGATGAGATGCCTGAAGAGCAGAGATTGTAACAAACAGCCAGGGGTGGGGCAGAAAGGGGTAAATTTGGGGAGAAAAGTTCTGTGCCCACTAGACCGTACTTCCCTCCAGAGCCTAGGATAGAACCCAAGATTCCTGAATCTCACTCAGCATTCTTTGCTGTCAACAAATATCTATGAAATTCACTGGCAAAGAGTATCTTCCACCTCTAGTGCTGGTCACATAGAGGATGACAACCCGCAAATCGCTATCACTTACTAGGTCTGTGTGGTGGATTTAATGGTTTCAAACCTGCTGCTGAACCATGTGTATGACAATATAACACTACATGGTAGGATTTCTGCTTGTTCAGTTTGCTTTTAAAAAAAAAAAATCTAGGAAATTACATACACAAAAACTACATTAAAAGATTATTAAGACTGCAAAGCCAAATACTCAAAAGTTAGGAAATACCCTTTTTATAGATCCAGACTAACACGGCTACCCCTCTGATACTATACAACCTCAGTTCAGCCCCATTGTGCATGTGCATTATGATAGTCTTTAATCACGTGATCACATATTTTTTCCACAGGACTCCTACCCCCATTCAGTGCAGTGGAGGGCTAATTCTGCAGAGGCAACCTTAATTATATTATTTCCTAAATTTTTGAGTGCTTGACTTTGCAACCTGAAATCTGTTTTCAATGTATTTCTGTGTGTAATAGTATTTATCAACAAATACACATCAGTTTCACTTTAAGAGGTGATTGTTTGAATCCCTACTACAGAATACTGTCATTTTTCAAAGACGACATGCCTTCCTCTGAGTTTTCTAAAGCACCAAGCACACTAGAAGGAATTTTGCTGCTCCCTGGAGGTCAAAGTGAAGTTTGCTTGCATAAGGAGAACTGGATGGGACCTTGTGCCAGTAATTCACAGCTTGTACAAAGTTCTCCAGCCAGTTAAAGCTCTTCTTTTTCACTATTCTTCTTTTGAAAAGAGGCGAGGATGTTTAGGCTTTTCTGGAGCTCCTCCTTCTTCCCATCACTCATTTTGTTCTTCTCAAGCAGTTTTGTGATCCGGACAACTTCATTAGCAGCAAACTCCTCTCCTTGCTCCAGGATTTTACTCATGATTTTCAAGTACTGCTCAGCCCGTTTCTTCTCTGTTTCCTTGGCTTTTGCTAAACTGTCCTGCCCCTGTTTGAGAAGAGCTTGACGCTCTAACTCTTTAGTGGTGCTCACAAATTTGCCTGCCAGGATGTCATATTCTTGTAGGCAGCCTGGCATTCCCAGATAGATGCCTTTACTCTTCAGCCAACGCTGAATAGCACTGGCTTTTATTTGGCCACTGTAAGGTAAGGGATTGTCAAAGTCCCCATCCTGGAACAAGTAAAAAATAGGATAGCTGTCCTTATCCGGCTTGTATTTCTCACCCAACTCTGTGTTCAGTTTATCACCATAATCTGGGAACAGAAACGAAACATGAAAAGGATCAGTGCATTAATCAGAGCAAAATCAGTAAGTTGGATCCTTTCCTCTCCAAAGCAATTCATGTTTATGTTTGTAATTACAACTCTGCTAGCACCCTCTCTCTACTAGGAATTGCCATAGGATGGAACAACCCAAATGTCCAGCAAGTCCACTTGCAAGAGTAACCATTATCGACTGCTTCAGAGGAAGGTGCAAATCCCCCATAATGTATGTATTTAACCTTGCTTTACTCTATCACTGATTTTGTCTCTTGAATTTGGGGTGGGATGGAATGATTCCTTCCTGATCCCCATCAGATTAGCTTGTAGCCTGAAGCATACAGACTGATAATACTCATTATAATTTCTAGCTGATGTCCCTGCAGACACCGTTCTTATTGAGAATATGCTATATGCCAAGCAAATTTGTAAAATGACATCTGAAGAAACAGAAATCCCATGTGAATTCCTGAAGCTAGAATATGAATATATGGATTTCAGATATTCTACTAAGGTATAAAGGGTTTGTGTTTAGGTAGACTTCAATGCCTAGTGATGTATGCCACCTGGGCAGTCTGCAGAGGTTTAAAATCCTTTGTTTACAGAACAGGCAGCAGCAGGGGTGATGGCAATTCAGTCTTCATTGCTTATACAAGCCTTGCCTCTTCTCTTGAGACTACCACAGCGACGTCAATTAGTGCCAATTGTGATGCCGACACCTCTATCATAACCTCAGCAATGAATGGCAATGCTCCCTAGAGTGAATCAACAATGTAACACTTGTTTCCTGTGACCACAATTATGCCTCATAAGGCATATTCCATAGAAGTGGGCCAAGAGGCTAAGAAAAAGCCAGATTTCCCTCTGGTCAAGAGGAACTGCAAATCAACTTTAATTCCGTAACTGTGCTGAGAGGCTTCACTAACTGGCCCACGGGGGTTGGGGATATCCAGCACTCCTACTCCCACCTCACATGAGGCTGCGAGGGCAGCCAGCTCCACTACCAACCAGGCTAAGGGGGCATTCAATATTTCAATAACTAAAAATGAACTTTTCAATCATTTATTCTTAGGTTCCCCCCAACGTCATGCTGGGCCATCCTAATTCCTCTATGACCTCTCAGCATGCCAGCTACACCCAAAACCCAGCTAAAGCAGAGAGCTAGGTGACATTTCACAGTGCTTAAGAGGTCGAGTTGTGCCAATATTTTGTTTTTCCCCCCACAGATGATATTACATTAGTCTGTTTACAGCTCACCTGATATTCCCACTTCAGCTATGAGCAGATCTTCACTGGAAGCTGAGCTTTCTGCTAGCTTTTTGAATTCATCTTGCTTCTCACCATAAGGATACTGGGTGTCAAATTTCACCAGGACAAACTTATTCTTTGGAATCACCTAGTACAAAAAAAACAAAGATTAATGGAGAAATAACTTAGAGAATTTTTTTCACTTCAAGGTCCCAGAAACAAAGGCAAGGTTTTCATCTCGAGGCCAAAAGACCAAAAACATCAAGACACTTGATCACGGCCTTGGATAGACCAAGAGACTACCTACACTTGACCAGAGCTCGGAGAGCCGGGAATATTGAATACTTCATAAACATGCAATAAACAATTACAGGAATTCTAAATTGTATACTTCAGTATTTTGTTAAAATGGCTTGTAATTATACCCTGAAAAATTTTACTTTCATTTTGCTTATCTGAAGTCAAATTCTGATTGACATAATGGACCAAATTCTGCTCACCTTACTGGTAGGGAGCTCCATTGACCTAGAGAGTAGAATTGGCCCCAGCTGACCTCAGGGGGACATCTCAAGTGAGTAATACAAGTAGGATTTTAGGCCAAATAAAATGTGACTGCTAGATTAAGGGAGACATCCCATCTCCTAGAGCTGGAAGGGACCTTGAAAGGTCATCAAGTCCAGCCCCCTGCCTTCACTAGCAGGACCAAGTACTGGTTTTGCCCCAGATCCCTAAGTGGCACCCTCAAGGATTGAACTCACAACCCTGGGTTTAGGAGGCCAATGCTCAAACCACTGAGCTATCCCAGTTACTCTCCTCCCCCTCCTCAGTATGGCTGAAAATCGCAAATACTGTAGCTCCACCCTGTCAGCCAGTCTTTTTAGTTCCATCCCACAATGTAGTGCTTCACATTTGGAAATTACCCCAAAGTCCTTGCTCCTAGCAAAAGATGCTATGGAACAAGTGCTTAAGGGGTCCCAGAATGCAAATACACCAAAACTGGTCTATCAAAGTGGAGATTCATTTCAAGTGGATGAGATGAACTGTCATAAGAAAAGGTTTCAGAGTGGTAGCCGTGTTAGTCTGTATCAGCAAAAACAACGAGGAGTCCTTGTGGCACCTTACAAACTATATGCCCAAATAAATTTGTTAGTCTCTAAGGTGCCACAAGGACTCCTCGTTGTTTTTGTCATAGGAAAAGAAAAGCTCCAGCCATGTGCAGTCAGTGCCCCTACCACAGTTACTTGCTTAGGGTGAATGTTTCCTTACATACTTTGAGAAACAAGTTAAATAAGCTGATATTGATCCAGTGTTATTACTGCATGGACCTGCAGTAGGTGCCTAGTACCCCTTCTCCAGTGTGGATTAGAAGCCTGACCCATGCCAGCTGACTCCATTCAGCTGGTGTTCTTCACTCCCACTTCTCACTTCGATTTCTATTTCTGATCAATTTTCCTTCCTATTTCTAAAACCTGGCTCTTGTGCTTAAACATCGTCTTGCAGTGCTAGAAACCTAAATCTTTAAATAACAAAAGTACACCCTGTTAATGAAATAAAAAAAATCAGGAAGGTATTTCCATTTCTACTTGGTTCTGGAAAAATGCTTTTCTACAAACTTAAATTTGGTGCTTAAACTACTTGCCTTTCCTTACTTGGAAAAAATAATCTGTACTAGGGTGACCAGATGTCCCGATTTTATAGGGACAGTCCCGATTTTTGGGTCTTTTTCTTATATAGGCTCCTATTACCCCCCACCCCCGGTCCCGATTTTTCACATTTGCTGTCTGGTCACCCTAATCTGTACTGATTTGTCTAGGGAACTCAGGGGCAGATTGCATAGCCCATCCGCAGGCTGCTAAGAAGCATCAGGTAAGAGTGAGAGGCTCACTGACATGTGAGCAAATAACACCTAGTGTGGCTGTTATATACGGGTATAGAGGAGGGTGTTTCTGGATGTTCTTTCTTGTGGGAATGTCGCCCATGCGCATGGAATGCTAGGAGCCCAGCTGGGGCTGGACAGAAGTGCTTGGTGTAGGCTAGGCGTTGTGGAAGGGCATGTGCTGCACCAGCAGGAGTGTGAGGGGGCAGTAGCTTGTGGCTGGAAGGAAACCTGACGGATGCGGCAATCGGACACCTGCTGCAGACAAAGACAGTGGATGCTGCAGTAGTAGAGCTCCGAGGTGCTCAGGACACCGCCTGCCCCGCCAGGAGCGATCCCCTTCTCCCACAGGTGATCACGCTGCACCGCAGCCTTGGCAAAAACGTTCAACCACGTTCGCGGTGCAATTGAGACACTTGGACTCCTGTGATTGGCCAGCTACTGAGGCCGCCTCTCCTCTGTCCTTTCCCCATTGGCCACCGTGGTCCGGGGCTAACTCTTGAGCCATTCACCAGCGGCTGCCAGCCGGCAGCTTCTGAAAATGGCCCTTGCGCCACTGAAAGAGGCAGGCGTTAGATCGGGTCTTGCCGTGAGCCGAGCCCTGCAGGGCTGAGCGCGCCGCCGTGCTCTTTCACCCGCAAAGTGCCGGAGGTTGCCCCATATCAGAGCGGGGGGCGGGAGGGAAGAGACACTCTCTCGCTCTTTTACCTACCCACCAACCCTTTCCAAAAATCCTCTTGAAAAGCCCGGCGTTCAGGGCACGTTCCTGCTGCAGCCGCCCGAGACCTGCGCTGGAGCTGAAATGTATTTTCAGTACAGCGATCTGACGTTCCTGAAAAGGCCCGTAGCTTTAAGGTCCTTCCCCGCTCCAACAGCCAGTGTCTCTGAGCGCCCCAGCGCTGGTGCCGCCGCACCATGCATGCGGAGGGAGCAGGCACGGGCAGACAGGCACATGCAACCAGCAGCACCCCCCCCCCCCCTTACCTTATAGAAGGTGATGACATCCAGGGGCAGGGAGCCCTTGGTATGCAAAGCGCTGCTGCTCTCCCAGGCGAAGGAAAGCCAGCAAAGCAGCAGGGAGGAGACCGACACAGCCCTGCTAACAAAAGCCATGTTAAGAAGGATCGAGATGGAGAGGACTTGCGTTGCGCGGTTCACGTGACCTGATCAGTTGTAACTGGCTCCCCCCAAAGGAGAAGGGAAGCGTCGGAGGAGCTGCAGCTCTAGAGCCAAATGCCCCCGGGGAACGGAGCAACTGAGAAAAGGGGCGGGCTGGGACTGCCAATGC
Source organism: Emys orbicularis (assembly GCF_028017835.1). Lineage (NCBI taxonomy): Eukaryota > Metazoa > Chordata > Testudines > Emydidae > Emys > Emys orbicularis. The sequence goes on from NC_088698.1 coordinate 28,371,526, forward strand.
ACCACAGAGCAAACTCCTCATTATACGCTGTTCTGAAAAGCCAGCACCTCCCTTGCACAACCCAGTGATTAGTTGTCCTTCCCCTTTCTGCCTTGCTCCATTGGTCGCTGGCTCTTTCTCGCTGGCCAAGGGCACAACAAGCGCCATGAAGCCACCCCGTCCCCCTTGTTAAAAAATAATTCGTAAGCCTAATCTTTGTCGTCCAGCTGGGCATGTGTGAGGACATGCTCAGTCCCAGAGCAGGGGCTATTCAAGGGTAACAGCGGTTTAGCCAGCTGCAAAATCTCTTCATTACAGTTGTGGACGATCTGCTTGGTCCCTTGAAATCTCTCTCTTACTGAATAGATTTGGACCGGCCCCCCATCAATCCAGAGTAGTTCTGAGTTATTGTTTGGGTAATTAAAGGACCACACCGATCTGTGATCCATTCCACTACAGGAGAAGGCATTCCACAGAGCTAGGAGCCTCCTCAGTACAGTAGAAAGCCCTGCAACAAAACTGTGTGTGTGTGAGAGAGATCACCTGCCCCCCAGCTATAACTCAAACAGTGGTTATAGCTTAATTATAAGTGAGGGCAGGGCTGGCTCCCTGGTAGGGAATTTTAGCAAGACACCCCCCTCCCATGCACCAAAACAATAAAATCCCCCCAAAAACCACCGTCACCCAGTGCTTGCCCTACCACTGGTTGGGCTGCACCAGGAAGACAAGGCTGCAGCGTCTTTGGGCATTTTTATGATGTTAATTAAAGAGGTGCCTTAGCTGACATGATAAAAACAAACAGCATCGTGTCAGAATTTTGTCTAGACCCAGGCTCCCCACCTGTGCAGCTGAGCTGGGGATAAGTACCAGTGGGAATTTTTTTGCTAAAATTCTCTAGTGTACAAAAAACAAAACAAACCCCCAAAACCTTAGAACAGCCATTCCTAAATTATGGTACTGAGACCAGCATAGGGAAAGTGCTTGCTGACGTGTGGAGAGCGGTCTGGTTACCTGGTGCAGGCTCCTCTCCTAGTTTCCAGCTAGTACATTGTATTATAAATAGCTAAAACATAAATAATGTATTGCTTTTCTATATAAGCAATTGCAGTAGTTGCCACAGGACCATGAAACAATTGTGAATGGAAGAGTGGATCTGTGTAATGGCGAATAGGAGAACACTATAAGACCACTCTTGTTAAGATGGGAGGTCTACACTGAGAAATGTGAGAACCTTTGCCTGCACCTGATGCTTACACTGTGGGGTGAAGAGTACTTAACTGACATGCACACACAATGCAATGCCACTACAGGTGATCTATACCTAGCCTTATTTAAGTTGAGCCACATTTCAGAAATGGCCCTTGAGCTACTTAGATAATTAGGGTTGTTCTGTTCTGTGTGCATAAAGTGACCAGATAGCAAGTGTGAATTTTTTTTTTTTACACGGGTGTGTATAGTTGCGTATGTAAGACAAAGCCCTTAATATCAGGAGGATCCCAATATCAGGCCACCTGGTCACCCTCTGTGTACATAATTCAGGAACCTTTCTTTGCACTACCCAGTTAAACGTTTCTAACCCTTTGGTAGTGCAGCTTTACAGTCACTACACACACACACAAAGGAGGAGGGGGGAGATAAAGGGAAGCATATTGTTAATGGATTGCTGTGTTCTTATCCACAAATATTGTCGCATTTAAAACAAAAAGAAGTGGCAGCAGGTCAGCAAGGAATGAATGTGCAGAAGTTTCTGTTAAACGGGTTTCCCTTTCAAGTGGTACATTTATAAACATGAATGAGGAGAAAAGTTTAACAAGCGTAACTGTCACCTCAAATATGTCCTTTTAGCAGAGCAAATGGTTCACCAGAGGATAGTAACTAATTAACCATACCTGATCCCCTCCACATCAGGGTTGTCTTGCAGCCAGAGGCATGGGGTTTAGGGGAAACTGGTCATGCCGCTGCTGGTACAGTAACTAGAGTCTGGCAACTTTCAACATCACTATGTTCACATAACATTTAAGAGAGTAAATGGAGATAGTAAACTCAAGATTAAGTTCTGACCCTGGCACACTCAGATCTCTGTAAGGAAAGAGAGAAAGCAGCGCAAGACATGGCTTGAGGAAACAAGAACATTTTGCTTCTATCAGTGTATTGGGATCTGGAGTGGACAGGGCACTGCCAGGCATATGGGGGGCAGGGATACCGATTCCCAGATGCCACATATTGTTGTTCAAGCTGTCCCTGACTGCCAGGGCTACTCTATCATAATTCCACTGGCTGCATCAAACATACTGCAAGTTCCTACTTCTTCCTTTATTTGTCTTTAAAAACTTGGGAGGGGTGCGAGTAATGCATAAACTGACAATGGAAGTTTCTTCAACACACTGCCATATGAACATGCCACAGAACATCTGCTTCCCAATTCCACTCCTGCCAGCAAATCATTCCCTTATTTCGCACAAAGCTTGTTTTCCCTCCCCACGGTTCTGTTTTCAGGCAACTTTTACTCCCCTTCATGCAATAAAGGGAGCATCTGGCTCGGAGTTTGATGGGAGATTAGCATTATAAAGCGAAATGGTGAAGAGAAGGACTTCAACTATTTCCAAAGATCCAGACAGAAAATGAAAGGCAGCAAAACTAATTTATAACGAAACTGACTTTTATATAAATTATAAACCCATCCAGTTTAAAGCAGATCGCTTGTGGTTGTGTCACTTAATTCCGTAGAAGGCTGAAGCATACATAACTTCCACAGTCATAAATTACAACAAATAATCAGGAAGAGAAAGTTCAGATAAGGCTGCAGATGTAACAAAAGAACCCTTTTATATTAATGAAGGTTAAAATAAATCACGATTTAACAATGATTGCAAAATATAAATGCAATTTTTGAACAGTTAAAACCGCTAAAAAGATACAAAAACAATGGGCAATACAGGTAGGCATTGCAAATTTTTCTTTATGCAGAGAAAGGTAGATGGAGAACTCTTCACCTTTATCCACATCAGACAAATGATTTAAAGCAAAGAAATCAGTTGAGGAGGAAATCTGTAGAAGGATCTTGGCTCATGATCCCAGTAGTATAAAAGCAATAATTTTCAGTCTGTAAACAGTAGTCTTGGTAGCTTTTCTAAACACATGGTTCATTTAACCACAAAAAGGATAACAGCAGCAATGGGTTATACCCTGGATTTCCTATCAAATCTCAGTGAAGATGTATGTGCTGGAGGGGGAAAATGCTCTTTACTTTAGTAAGAAATATATATTTAACTGTACACAATTTATAGGGATTGAGAAGATTCCCAAAGGCTCAGTAATTAGTTAACCATTTCTGCATACCCATCTAGTTGCCTCTTTTATAGAGAAACCCTGGAGTTTTAAGAGCATCTGATTTTCATGCTAGAGAATTAGTATAGAAACATCTACTGTGTAACAAAAGAATCATACTGTTTGACATTAGGCTTAGGGTCAATTGGGTGGCTGCAAGTGGAAATGGGAAAACAGCTGTACCCTGGGAAAAACGGAACATTCCTCCTGAACTGGTATTGAGCAAGGTTTAAATGCTAGTGCAGACTGAACACAAGCATGTTCAATGCCATTTCTGAAAGCGTGACTAATGCTTGGTTCCACCCACTCTCAGAACTCAAGCCAGCTGACTAAAATTAACACAGCCAGATGTATAACCCACTGGTTTCAATCTTGTTCAAAGGGAACTGATGCTGAAAAACATGTTTAGCAAGTTCTGCTTTCTAGCATACACAAGGCTTTAAGGCTTGTAGTCTAAACTTACTTCACTAAACTTTTCTACTGTTCAGCTCCGCTGGTAGTAGCAACGATGGACAGGAGCTCCAGCATAGACTACTGCACTGTCTGGTCTTGTTCAGAGCTCTCTGCAACCTGGTACTTAAAAGTGTCAGTGTTTGCCTGGAGCCCTGTCTACACTAGCCAGTCCTACTGGTGTTTGCAAGGTGTGAATATTTTAGCCCAAAAGCTTAGTGCAGACTTCACCTCAGTGCCACTGTGCAATCTTCGTGATGGGACTGCTTTCACTTAAACTATGCATTTCAAATGATCAACTTCAGTCATGAGTCTTGTTTTAATGTAAATAGCACACTTGTCTTTCCAAAAGTATTTCCATACAAACATATACGATAGTTTGCTCAGGAAAGATGTTTCACTATAAAACAGAGTTAATACATTTTGGTATTGTTTTCCCCCGGCCCAAAGCACTTACCAGACACTGCATCTACATCATAAGCACATCCATCACAATTCAAACAACTTGTAGGAAGTCCTCTCTCTCTTTTAGGAAGGGGCAAAGTAAAACTAAATCCAGCAAGAGCAGCAATTTGAAATTTTACACAGGGCTTTTAAAAAAATACTCTCATCAACACTCTAGCATTTCTAACAAAATGTATTCAGAAGAGGTAACAACACTAGGGTTGTCAGCTCTCTTAAAACTTTAAATATAGATTTCAGATTATACTTGCTTTTCTTTAATTAGAAGATAAGAAATCTGTAAGAGTCTCAAGTGTCCCTCACATCCTAGGTGCAACATGTTCGTATTTGTGCCTATTTGTTTTATAGTGTGTCTGTATTACTCTTTAAATTAAAATAGCAGAAATGCAGATTTTATGGGATCTGATGATGTAATTACATTTCTCTAACAGAATTACTAATGTGTCTATACTTGGATAATCATAAAAGATCAGTTACAAAAGGAAACAGTTACAAACAAAAGAGTAACATTCTCAGCCTCATACCACACTGGAAGCAAAAATTACTTCTGCCAACTTACAGCCATAGAAAGTTGACAGGACTCAATTCCATTAAAAATTATTTAAGTACTTAGTCTTAAAATTTCAAGCCCCTTTTAAAGTCACAATGATTACTGTTTTAAGGGAAACTGACATGAGATCAGAGTCAGTGGTGTCAGACTTCACTGCAGATATTATGTACATTGCCTCCAGCTTTTTGCTGAAACAGTGATCAGGCTTGTAATTTTTTGAACCACCTTTCCACTAGAAACAATCTGTATGTAAACTAACACCACCCCCTTCCTCCAACAGTCGCTGGGGTTCAATCTCAGAGGAAACTGCATCGGTACTAAGCATGACTTACTCTGACCCTCTTCAGTTAATGATGAGCATCACCGGAAGGCAGTATATGCCTAAATAAAAGATGTGCTTCCAATATAACGTCATCTCTCTCTGCTGGACCCACATGATATCAATTCTTTTTTTCAGCAGGGCCACGTGGCTTGTCAATAGAATAGACAGCTCCAGAACTAACCTGCTTCAGTGGAAGAGGCCACACAATATGCTCCAAGGTTGAATGTGGGCATCTACAATTTCTGCTTTTCTAAGGCAAGGACCATATAAAACCTATAAACACTGTATGGTAGATGAAAATACAACTCCTTTGAGATATATGCTTTATACTGGATTTCTATTGCTGCTTCTAAAGATTATCTCCAGTTGTCTCTGGAGACCAAAAGGGAAGAAAATTGAATTTTTCCTGTTGCAATATGCTTATGAACATGTATAAAAAGTGGTCAAACCCTGATGGAGGGTCCCTGCTTCTGGTTTATGTACAATAATTTAATCAGCTGAATATATCTTTAATACCTAAAAAAAATATTTATGATTAAAGTCCTTCATGCATTTATGAGGAAGTTCTGGATTAAAGTGATGGTATGTTGGATGTTGCTTCTGCCTGGGATTATGGTGTCACTCTGTTGTGAAGTCTTTATGCCTGGGGCGCATTTCTTAAATCTTTAGTTTTTTTATGGTATCAAGTCTCTTTTTCAGCAGCTCCCCAATTTCCTGAATTGAGTGCTGGTAACTGCTCTGGACCTTTCCTTGCACAGTCTTTGTAAACTTTTTTTCTTCCTGCAAATCAAGAAAACACAGTCATTCACCCTGCAGGCTAAAGACCATTTTGTATTTTAAATTCCTCTGTAAAATTCCCCACACCCTCTTTGCAAATATTGAAATGGTGAAAAAAGTCCAGTTTGAAGTCTCAATACATCATAAGGGGGTTGTGGTAATAGTTTGAATTTACTAAAAAGATCTGAAAGCTCGTCAATCCAGAATAAAAACCCCACAAGCAGTAATTTTTTTTAAACTTAATGTTAATTTTACCTATCACAGGATTATTAGCACATCAAAATTTCTTGACACTTGCAGGAAACATCCTTGTATAATTAATTTAATGCCAAAAGATGGCTTCCCTTAACCCCAAGTCAGTTGCAAGACAGATATTTTAATCCAGAAATAATTTATTAAAGCAGGAAGCCTCTTAAATACAAACCAAATTGCTGAAATCGAAGTTTTCATAAGACTAAGGCTACGTCTACAAAATACTCCACTGGTGGTGGTGTGTAGGGCATGTGTAGCTAGATACTGCAGTGAAAAGCAAGCTGTGTCCATGCTGTAGTGTGTAGCTACACATGTCAGGGATAGACTCCGGCAGCGGGAAAAGGCTTCAGCAGCTCCACACTGCCAGAGCCTTTCACTGAAGTGAGGAAAGACTCTGGCAGGAGGGAAATCTCCCTCCCAGAGTCTTTTCTTGCTGCGGGGAAAGGCTCCAGCAATGAGGAGCTGCCTGAGACTCTCTCTCTACTGCCTTCCCAGTACTGGAGTCTTTTCCTGTGGAGGGGAAAGGCTCCAGCTGCAGGAAGGCAGTGGGATAATACACTGCAAAAAATAGCAGTGTAGATGGGAAGTCCAAGCAGAGAGCCGTGTAGGCTCATACATACTCACACCCTTCAGGAATGTCTTTACTTGCCTAAGCTGTGCCTCACCAGCTACACTGCTATTTATATCCATGCCACGTACGCACTCCATACGCTGCCAAAAGAAGCGTGCAGTGTAGACGTACCATTAGTGTCTACTATTCTAGACACCCTCACAACCCCTATTTTCCAAATTCTTCAAACATGCATGAGTTAAATGGCAGAGAGCAGTTTTGTCTTCTCAGAGCTTCAATTCCCACCTATGAACAACATTCCTTGGCATTATTCCCCAAGGTAAAATATGAGACGGACATTGACTTTCCTATGCTGAGTACAATGATATCTGTGCATATTTAAAGGGTTGTTGCTACATCTCAGCTAGTGCATCACTAGTTATGTTCCATAAAGAGCAAATTCTTGTCTGATTCAGCTGACACAAACTTCAATGACCTTTTCAAAAGCACCAGCAATTGGGTGCATTCACAATTCTCTGGCGTGCATGCGTGTACACACACCCACCCACCCCTTTGAAACTCTGGCCCCAAGTAATGTTATACAGCTTATGCACACTGTTTGACACTCTCCCAGTAAAGTACAAATAATGAATAGCATAGCAAACATAGTATGCAGGTAGGAAAACCCCACAAAACTCCCAGCCAATGCATTCTTCAGGGTACCAGAAAAATCAATACATATGAAACTTATGTTTTCTTTAGGCCTCTGCATTTCTGATTTCCAAATTCCTTCAATGCTTGGCAGAACATAAAGGAAATGTGTAGAATTTGCTGACTGAATGAGTTAGCAGAAAGTTTACTTGTGCCACTCCTAGATCATTAAAGAACCAGAAAAACAATAAGGTTTGAAGTGATAAGGCAATTCTAGAAAACACTTCAAAGAAAATGTAAAGAGATAGGACAATTTGAAGTCTAGTGAATAAAGAAAAAATAAATCTACGGAGTTTCATTTGCCCCTACCAGTTTTTGTAAATGTACAGTGAAATTTTCATATTTAAGATATTAAATTTCACACAACAACAGTAGATCTTTCAGTTACAAGTCAGACCTAAGATGACTGTAAAAGCAGCACTTGAACGCAAGCCCAGAAGTGTGATTTTTAAGTGGCAGGATGTATCTTTTAAACAAACCCCGTAGTTACAATACAGGGAATCCTGTCTTCACGTTAGTCTGTAAAGCTCCTAAAAGAATGTAAAGTTATGGCGGGATAGACAAGCTGATAAGAGTTTGTCTGAAAGCAACAGCCCCACAGATCTGATTCTAGAACTGTGCTAGGCGTCTATTTTCCAGAGTCAATGAGAGTTTTGTGGCTACAGACACTGCCCATTCAGTGTTTTGAGCAGCTACTCAGCATTGTTCTACAGAGTTGGGTTTCTCTCTTCAGTCCCATTGGAAACATGTTTATATCAGTTCATACAATTCTTATAATTAAAAATTGTAACAGCCCCCAGATATTTTAGGTGAGGAGAGCATAATTTCCCAACAGAGAGCAATTCTTATACTCATTCCTATCTGGCAATAGCACAAAATCATGGTTCTCAAAAAACCCACCTCACTTGAATTATGCTATGACTTGCAACTTGTGGCCAACTTTCATAACCTAAGATGAGGCAAGAACACCAATCTACTTTTGAGTCTTGCACTTTAGAAAAGACTCTCAGAACACATTTAAAGATAAAGAAATGGCTAGTTCTGTGCTTTATTTGATAAATCAGATCTGTACACCTGAACTCGATCCTCCACCACTCAACACCAATGATATTTTGAGGCGCTGAAGAGAGGCAGGCCATTATTTCATTGAAAGACAGATTCAACAAGTGGACAGTGAGTACGTCCTGTTGGAGGATAATGTGCTTATTTCCTGGTGTCATAATATCTTGGTCCTTCAGGGCATCTTCTCCCACATTTAATCAGAGCAGCATTCTGCTTCAAAAAGATTTCTTCACTGGGAATAATTTTCATATACATCTTAACACGTATTGTGCCTGACGTGTCCGGCATCTATAGATTCCTGTCCTTGATCCCCTCTAAACCGCTAAGAGTTAGAAGGGAGAGCCATTTTCTTTCATATGGATTCAGTAATTTCCCTGGCAACTTTTATTAGTCAGAAATAATTGAACCAAAAGGATTTCCTGTCACAACTGTGCTGGACTTTATTATTTGATGTTGTCATGTCTTTCTAGACTGAAAATAAGAACATTCATTTTCCTGGCAACAAATTAACGTCACACACAGCATTTTGTTGTCCACATACTCAACTCACTTTAAAAAAAAAAAAAAAAAATAGATACATAGGTTTACAATTCTCAGGTTCCAGTAACATTTTTTAAATTAATCAATTTGTGGAAATAAGCAAGAAATGATCAGTTTAGGGAAAGTTACTATGCTGGACTCCACATGGTAGGAACTTTATAACTAGAACTCTACCACTCTGGGTCAGTTTCAACCGTGACACTATTCTTTTTAGCTAATAGCAAACAACTGAGTCAGTCACATCAGTGGTTATAAAGCTTTTTCAATAGGTAACATTTAAAGAAAAAGGTGAAGTTAGCCAAGAGATATTCTCTAGGTTTATTTTTTTTGTTTTTAAAAGAAATCACATAAAATAAGGTAGTTTCTTACCTGTGAAAGGAAAGTGTCATCTATGGACAGTTCTTCAAGTTTAAGTGCAGTCAGAATGATTTCGAGCCCTTTGATATGGTCTATAACATTGGAAGTTAACGTCTGTAGCTCAGTTACATAATCCAAAAAACTGGTAAATACAGGAGGCTACGGAAACAGTCAGAAGTGATATTAAAACACACTTTTACACCCATTTTAAATATTTTTGTATATGACACTCAAGTTACTACTTTAAAATAAAATGATTCATTTGTGTCCAAAACCACAAATATGCTATTCAAATATAGCTTAAAAAGTAGTGCTGGCTGGCTGGCAAGCATTTCCATTTTGTGAAAAACTGAGCTCTTAGAATTTTGTTTTGATTATGCTATGTAATGAAACCGACTCTATAAGCCCAGTAGTTAAGGCATGTACCTGGGAGACTTGGGTTTGGGCCTAGATGCCCTAACCACCAGGCTTTAGAGCCAGTCAGTAGCTCAATCATCCTGTTGGAGCTGTTCCATTTGGTATAAATAATTAAACATTCACTAGGTCAGAGAGAGTCTGACTCTATTGCCCAATGGGTGGGGCATGCCCCTGGGAAGCCAGGGTCAAATCGCTGCTCAGCCGGATTCCAGCCTGAATCTAAGAAACCTTCTTGATGAAAGTTTCATCAAAACAGATCTGTTTCCATGACAGGTTTCAGTTTAGACCAACTGGCATTTTCCAACAAAAAAAAAAAAAATCATTGAAAAATTCCCAACTAGCACTGTTCAAAATTACATTTCATTTAGTAGTTAACGTTTGTAAAACAAACAAACAAAAAACCCCTCTGAAGATGAAAAATATTATGTAACTTGAGAGTATCCTCATTTTAGAAGTCTTTATCTTGAAAAACTTTTTTTGTGGGAACAGTTTGGAAACCACACCAACCTTGGACTTAAGATGGTTATATACAAAATAGAAATCATACTAACTCTATCCAACAGGCTAATGCATACACTCAGCAGTGTTGGTTATGATATATTCCATAATGTTGCATTTTCCCATTAATTTTCAAAAGCACATAAGCGACTTACAAGTCCCACTTTCAAAAGTGGCTTAGGAGAGCCCCTTAAAGGAGGTTACGCTCTTAGTCACTTTTGAAAGTAGGACTTCGGTGCTTTTGAAAATTGCACCCACTCCCTTTAGGGAAGCATCATAAGATTAGAACTCATGTCTCCATTGAATTGCCTACCATAACTACACTGGTTTCTTTTTTTTTCTTTTTCTTTTTCTGTAAGCTCGATTTGAAGGGTCGCAGGACACTATCACAGTAACTTGACACCCATAGGGTGATGGACATTGTCTGAAAGGAAGAAAAACAGATGTACAAGTATGGTACAAATACAATTAATACTACTGGAGCCATTTTTAAGTTCAAAATTACATCCTTTATTAAAGACTTAAAATACAGTAATTGGGATATAAAGGGAATGGAGAGATGGTTTCCATAAAAAATTGGGATCTGTGCACTTTATTTATTATGCTAAAGTCCTGAGCACAGTCAATTCTAAAATATTTTACCATTATCTTCATCTGCATCTCATTTCCCAAAAATTACACCAGGCCCCTTCAAGAAACAAAACTTTAGGAATCTACACATTCTCCTGTCTTAATTCCAAGTCTGGAAGTCAGGTTTTATTTTTGCATCATCATCATGATTATCTGTATAAAGCTCAATGTGAAAAGGCAGGGTTCAGGGAGCCACAAGGTAGAACTCAGAAGAGAGCAGATACAGATTTCATCTTGTAATTGGATTGTTGTAAAATAGAACAATTAAATGAAAACAGCAGGAATTTCCAAAGTGACCAAGAACTGCAGTAAATGAAAAATGCTTACCTCAACAAAGAAGACTAAGTTTTCTAAAATGTTAGGATGAGTTTTCAAGATGCCATCTCTGACTTCCATCAAGTCACTTTTACATTTATTGAACAAGTCTGAAAAAAGGAAGACAATTCTTATGTTCAGAATAAGGATCAACACAGAGGCTTACATATTTTTGATGTGGTACACATCTTAATATACTACATGAAGCTACAAAAAGACTGATTTCAAACTAGTGTATGACAGGATACAGTTAACTAAAGACTACTTCTAGAGTGGATACAGTTTTAAAATCATTTCTGAATGAATCTGTAATGCAAAGCCTTTGTCAAAAACTTGGTATGCAATTTTTTTCTATTGTCTTGTGCATTTGTAATTACGTGCACCTTTCACATCAGTACAGCCGGAAATGGAGTAGGAAGTCAGATAACCCAACATTTACCAGCAAATGGGTTCACCTGCAGGTTTTTAATAATAAACTGGTTTAAATCAAAACCCAGGCGGTCTGCTTACAGGAAGAAAGATAGCTACAGGTGGAGATGAGGGAGAATATAAGGAAGGTTAAGAACAGTAAAAGGCCAGTTTTACATGACTGTCCTTTTCTGACTGATTAAGAATCTTATTGCATTTTCACAGCATTCTCACTAACGTCAGTGAGAGAAATCCAGCTCTCTTCCACTTACTGATATTCTGGTGGCTTGGTGTTTTTCCTTTTATCATGCAGGCAGTTCTCTTTACATACAGAAGTTTACCTTTAAACTTGCTAAGTGCTTTTACTCAGTTACAGGATTAGTGCTTGTGAAGGGTGCTGGACTGACCGACCTAGGGAACACAGCTCCCTGTTATGCACAAACCTGATACAGCAGAGGCAGTACCAACTTCCCAACCGCATCTCACCAGAATGCCTTAACCTTGACCTGAAGGGAAGGTTCATTCACTCCTTGCTCCCTCTGCTAGGGCTGCCAACAAGGTTGCCAGTTAGTGCCTTGGTGGTGGTTTGTGAGATATACAGACCCCTGTATGCTGAGAACTGGACTCAGTTCTAACTCATTTCACACAATACCAGGCAGCAATCATACGTTGGTAACTTTTGGCCATTACAAATTGACAAGTTTCATTAAAATCCTTTTAGGGTTTTCTCTTCCCCTTTAAACAAATGTTAGATTATAACCACACACACAGAAGTGCCAGAGCATTTGGCTTTGCTGCTGTACAGGGTGCTGGGTAGTATAACACAACCATTCTGTGCTTAAAAATGCAATCTAGATCTGTAATGACTGACTTTTCGCTTCAAAACTACCTTAATGTCTAGAATGAGGAAAGAATATTTCTAAACAGCAGATAAATCATTTGGATTATTCTTATACCACCACAACCAACAAACTAGAATTCCAGTGTGTGACTGGTATAAAACCACAACTCTATTTTTTTTTTTGGGGGGGGGGGGGGGGGATGGCAGTGAAACAATAGGACATAATACCATTCTCAGCCTCCAGCAATTTAAGGATGACATTATCAAAGAAGCCTAAGTGAGTCATTTTAAATTTTAAAATCACTGTTTGAATGTCACCTTGGCTATAAATGTTTATTCCCAAACTATTACTTACCTGTTAATTGTTCTAGTAAAGATTTAAAACTATTCCCTATCCTCTCTTGGATTTCTGTTGAATCTTCTGAAATAAAAAAATGTTACAAATAAATCTTTTTTAAATAATGTTTTTTCTGCTTCAAAATACAAAACAGTTAAAAAAAAACCCACAAAAATATGCACTGTATGAAATGCTTCAAGTGTGAATGACTGGTACATTAATATAATTGTAAGAAAATTCAGGAAGACAAACACATAAGCACATAAGATTAAATAAAGCTGTGATTTTCTTCATAACCTAAAGTGTCACTCAAATAATCTACACATGGTTGGTTTATCAATTTGTTTCCAACTCGTTAATATAATTTATTAACTAAATGCAAAGCCATTTTGAAACTGTATAGATACACCTCCACCCCATGCAACACCCCTCACAAATTGGTTTAACCTCCCTGCAACCCAAACACTTACCTAAGCCATTGGTATCTAGTTCATAAATATCACTAACAAGATAAAACAAGCTAGTCTGGCACTGACAGCTGCCATTACTGAAGAAGCCAGCCATTCGGGTAGGAGGAGGGCCAAGGACAGGATACTAGGCAAGAAGGAAAGAAAAAGAAAGATGTTGCAGCTTTTCCTTAAACAGAAAACAGTGTTGTTCTTTGGCACATCTCAGATTTCAAAAGCTACAAACTCAGGATCAGTTAAGTGAATTTTGCAGCCTGCAGAACGTTACAAGATGCACTGAGTTGCTGTGCTTGCATTCATGGGCATTAAAGATTCTGGGATCACTTTTCCTTAACAGGTACCTGAATTTTCTGCTCAAGAAACTGCTTCCCTGAATCCACTGCCGTTTCCAGTTGTTGAAGCAGAGACCGTATCATATCAATTTTGGATGAGACACCATTCTCAGCAGTCTTTTCAGAGTTCTTTGGGTGAACAGTATGACTAAGAGTTGGGAGTCCGCTTACTAGCCTTAAAGTTAAAGATCGGATTTGCAACCAGATGGTTTCTTCCTCCAATGACAGTTTCCTATGCTCCTCAGAAATGTCCCTATAGAAAGGCACCAAAGGTTTTTAGACAAATGTTTTATATTCATAACAGTAGCAAGCTTCCATGAACATCCTTTATCCTACTCTGGTGCAAAGCTTTGGAATCCCATGTGGAAAGGTGGGAATGACTGGAAATTCAGGGAACGGTATTAATGTGAATAAGTAAGATGAGAGCATTGTTAGAAATTGTAAATGATGCTCTTGTTAAATGTGCACAGTTAACCAGCCTAGAAAATATTTAAGTGACACTTGGAATTTACCTTGAAATGATTTTCTCCCTAAAACACATTTCTGAAAGACTGACCCCTGCAGGCCTTTGTACTCACCTGTCTTTTGGATCCCAATTAAATAAGACCGTTAGGTCTCTGTTGTCATGCAAATCTTTCCATGGAATATCATCTTCCTCTGGACTCAGACTCATGGACTTTATACTTTCTTCTAAACTGGTTGATCTAGTACATAAATATTAGTATCGTTAAACCAAATGTTTAATAGTTGAGGTGAAAGCCCAACCCACTGATATAGTCTATATTCTCTACAGAGCACATAACTGTTAGCTACCATATATAAAAGTCAAACCTACCTACTAGCGTTAAAGAGAACGCTGGTGGAGACAGCAAACTAGCAACTAACATGGACTAACTGGAGCTTGTACTGAAGGTAGTAAATGTTATTGGAGGGATTAGAAGTATTGGATAAAGTTTTTATTATAATAAATGAGTCTATGTTGTACTTCAATGGCACATTCCATCAGAGCACCTCAAACGTTAAACCTCCCAACATCCCTCTGAGGTACCCTAGTAGTATAACACATTTTACAGATGGGGAAACTAAGGGCTTGTCTACACTTATAATGCTGCAGCAACGCAACTACAGTGCAACCCACCTCCCCGAGAAGCGGTAGCTAGGTTAATGGAAGAATTCTTCTGTCCACCTAGCCCTGCCTATGCAGGGACTTAGGTTGGCTTAACTATGCTGCTCAAGGGTGTGGATTTTTCACACACCTGAGTGATGCAGTTAAGCCAGCCTAATTTTCTAGTGTAGACCAGGCCTAAGGCTTACCAGGAAAGCTACTCTGATGACTCGTACCAGGTAGACAAGAAGCACCCGTTCAGGAAAGGCTGCCCTTCCCTTGCAGAACCCCTGCCTGGTTTACTGTTTGAGTTACTTTACTTTTGTCTCTGCCATACTTACATATTTGCTTCAAGTAAGAGGTCTAACAACATCCGTTCAGTGCGGACTTGTGCAAAGTGAAGTGAGGCATTCAGCCTGTTCCTAAAAGCAATGAATTCTGGGATCTTCTCAAATGCACCATACTTGTAGGCTTGAATAATATATTCTGAGGTCTAGGAAGGAACACACATCATCTCTGTATTAGTTGCCATGATAAAGTAAAAACAACTAGAGTCTTAACAGGGTTATAGCCAAATCAAATTTGTGACTGCCATGAATCTGAAGGTGTAGAGTCTAGCAAGCACTTATCACCTGGGAGAAATGTGCAGTTCTGCTTGCCCAAGCCTCCCAGACACAGATAGTGGTGTAAGCTTCGCTGCTTTCCTTTAGCAAAAGCAGACTGTACCCTGGGATAGCGTGTCTAGCAAGCTACCGATTTCTTTATTAAATAAATGAGCCAACACTAAGAAACCTCAAGTTGGTGCCACCCCTAAAACTGAAAGGCAACTTTTTTTTGAATTGTGGAAGTTTCCTCTTTTCTTGAGATCTTGTTATGCATGCTATAGAAAGTGGGGGCATCTCGAACAAAATGCAACCATTTCATTGAGAAAAATCCATTATAACCAAAATAAATCTACCCCAGATTTTCCTGCGTCTGACTTGGGCATGTGCCATTGTGTGTTACTTTCACATAGGTTTAAAAAATTACTCATGCTACACTTTTGCTTCTCATTTTTATTAGGTTTTGAATACAGCATCACAGGATAACACCATGCGGCGTGTACACATTACATCTCAATACAATCTAAATCCCAAAGGAAACATCAGAATCCATGCATTAGTTTGCCTCCCCTCTCCAACGAAATGCAACAATAAAAACTTTAAACCAAGTTTTCAGGCCCATCCAAGTGTTCCCCATGAAGAGATCTATATGAGTAGGGAGCCCAAAACGAGCACTTATTTTGATGTAAATATCAAAATATAAAGACATAGGAAGCAATTCATGCACCAAGACAAGATAGATACTTTACCAGAATTACTCTATCAATGAGAAATTCTGGAAAATCAGAATGAAAACCACAAATGAAAGATTATGGGATGAACTCACACCTGACATACACCGGATCAAGTCACCAGTGTGTGTCTATAATACACGATACCAGCGGATTGAACCTGGTCTGAAGAGTTTGAGAGACTGTACTTAACACAGCCAAATGTCACCGTATGTTTGCCAAAAACAGGGAATGTCCGTTTAGCCAGTTCTCTCCCTGTCTTTTTACCAAGCAATTTGGTTATTTGCATAATATGAAAAATATGCCAATATTCAACAACATACCCTCTGATAAACAGCCTTGCAGAATTCATTTCAGGCCGCGGGATTGCGCCATGGGCGCTAATTCAACTGCATCGACGCGGCTTTTAAATCCCCATGGGACACCTCGGTGCTCTGTTTGCCTGCAGTATCTGGAGAAATTAAAGACGGACGGACACAAGAAAATTAAAGAGATTACTTGTGATTCTGCAGATTTAAAGAAGGACTCTCTTGAAAAGGATGAAGTTGCCTTTTTAGTTTTGGTCAAGTACAGCAATACTGCCTCTTTTCCTCCTGGTCTCTCTCAGAACAGGAATATTCAAGACTGTTGAATAGTGCACCCCACAGGATTCCTTAATGTTGGTCACCTTGTCAGGGGTTTAATTCACCTTACCATGGGGCATACATTCAGCAAGCAAGCTGAAAAATGCATTAGTTTAAGATGATCAGTACTGTTCACTAAGAACAACTGCACTTTTATGTGAGATCACTCAATTTAAACCCCAAATGTACTGTTTCAGGCAAAGTCCGAAGAACAAAACACTACAGGGCATGTTTAGTGTGTTCTGTATTTGGACAGTATGGTGGAGACACATGTTTTGGTGAAATTTCAAGCCTTCTAAACAAGAATCTAAAAAGCAAGGAACAAGCATCAGGCAGTATCTTAACCCAGCTAAAAAGGTAACTTTTAAAGAACAGTCCTCCTTTAACATTGCAGTTAGATGTTGCTGTGGAACTAGAAGGGGATCCGGGAAGCTGACGTCAGAACTGTTAGTAGGATGAAGAGGCAACCCCCTAACTGAACAGCAGGAGGGAATGAAAACTGCAGGCAGATTTTGAACTAATGACAGTTGAGGTGTGATCTCTATTAGAAGCCCTATTTTTCCATTGTTGACACGACATCGTCCTATTCAAACAAAACTCTGGAAATGAACCTTTGTCTCTTGCAATTTGCAAAACAGACAGGATTTAAAGATAAATACTACAGGCAAGCTGGTAATGCTTACAGTAGTGTAGTTTCCATTAAACAAATCTAAAACTCCTCAGGTCAGACGATAGAGTAAATCAATGCTTGTCTTTCAGAAATCAAGGACGCTACTAGTCAGCCGCCTTTAATGACTTGTCTGGAATGCTGTATCCATGAGAAGAAAAATGACATGTGTAGGTCTTCAAAACTGTGTCTCCAGACTAATAGTAGGAAGAAGTGGATAGTCCAAATGCATCTTTTTCCACTTTGATTCCAATTCTTTGAGATGAGAGTAAACCAATACACTAATCCAGGTAAGAAGTATTCCACGAATTGTGAAAACTGAACTGGCACACCAGATTCTGAATAGCGTGCCTCCTGCCAAGAGTGTCCCAATACCACATGGAATGCGATTCAATAGATCTTTATATGGATATGTGCCCTGAGCTACTGAAAAGGGCAACTGAATCTTCTCCATCCCAAGCATTTTTATAAGTCATACTGATCAGAATAACCTTAGCCTAAATTTGTGCCTAGAGGCAGTAATGCAGCCTGATGTTAGTTGAATCTGAGCTGTTTTCCCAATCAATATGATTGCTTGCTGCTTTACAGTCTTTAGTGTGCTCAGTCAAGAGAATTATGTCCATTAGGTGTTTTCTTCAAATCTTTATTTTTCCTTCTTGGCATGTTGCTTTCAAACTTTTTATCAATGAAAGTCACTTTGTCCTGAATTGCAGTCTCTTCCACTGAATTACTTGGAAACAGATCAAACATGGCTTAACAAAAGCAAGAGTAACTTCTCAATGAAACAAAAAGAAAAGCCAGTATGTTGATAAATCCAAGACTCATCTATCAAAAAAAATTAATGTTTCCATCCAGAATTTTGTTTCAGTATAATGAGTGCACACCCATCACACACAGTCCCAATGATCTTGACAAATAAGTTCAGCAGAGGAAAACAAAAAAAACAGGCAAGTAAAGGATAACACAAGAGAAAGCTAAGATGTCATCTATCCAGTATGTCTGTTGCACAAGTGGGGTTCTCTGCCCCATTGTCACAAGATCTTTTCCATATCAGTTGCAGCCACATTTTGCAACTAAGATCACCACTTCTATTTCCACCCTTAGAAGACAGTTAAAGCATTACAGAAACCTTACACATTGAAAGAATTTAGCTATTGACAGACCAAGGAGATTCTTCTATGCAATGACTGCATTATATGCATCATACATGCATTTCTACACAGTACAGATAACCCTTACATTTGTATTTGATGTTAGAAGGACAAAGTGAGTTTTAAACCACCCACTGGGAGCCAAGAATTCCTAAATTCTAATCCCAGCTCAGACAATGACTCGAAGTGTGGCAAAGCCAGTCATTTTGTACCTCAGTTTCCTCACATCAGTAAAATGGGGATAATTTTCTATTACCTACCTCTCAGGGATGTTGTGATGATCAGCGTTTGTAAAGCATTACCATGTAAGTGCTAGGTATTAAAATTCATTCCGTGGTACAAAATGTACCTCCTGAATTCATCATGGGGAGCAACACTTATATACAATCATGTAACAACTGTTACAGATTAGAGCAATTTCTTCTATTCCTAATTGCCTAATAAATACTCACCCCAAGACTAAAGAAATGAGCCTAAATATCAGTACTTCTATATCTAGTTATGTTTAAACAAACAAACAAACAAACAAAAAAAAACCTGACAATGCAATTGTGGAACAACACTGATATTTTTCCTATGGCTACACCAAGATTCTTCCAGGAAATGTATTTCACAAATAAGAGTGTCATGACAATAATAATTAAAATGTGTTAAGAGTCACAAGCAAGCAACTGAATTTTTCGGGAGGCCTAGCCATGTGCATGCACGTTTTAAGAAGTATCAAATGCTCTTCAGAGAGTTCAGTTGCTCTTTCATCAGCCCCACTCCAAAGAACCCCATTATAGTTGAGAGACTCATCTTTAAATCAGGAAGACTTTCCTGCAAGTCACGCCACCTTTCACTCTGCTGGCCTGGTGGCGGCAGTTGAAATGCGTTTCCATTAGCACTGCAGAATCCCAAATCCTCATCTTTATTTACTGTTTCAAAGTATTGCAGCTAATTTTTACTTCTGTTCTGCTTTATTGAAGCCAGTTTTCAATAAAGTTAGTTTAATTTTTCCTCTCTTCATACCCTCACCCTATTCCCCACATAGTTACTGCACTATTATGACAACCTGCACCACTGAGACTAACCATACATAAATTATCCTGCTTCAACCAGTCTACTGCGAGGTTCAGGATCACCGGTTCATGCCACCAGGATCTTTGTTATCAACCTGTGCTGCCACGTAACTTTCCAAAATGCTAAATATGAATTTATGCCATCATGGACCAGTCACTTGCCATGTTATTTTTTATTTATAGTAGCACAGAAATCACTATTCTTTAGCCATTAGCTCTAAAATGGCCACAGCAGTACTTTTGAAACAAATGTATAATATATTGGCTTTTAGAAAATGAAAGGTCAAAAGCAGAATTCCAGCAAGCAATGAAGTTTTGTGGTGGAATTATAAACCTTTCTGAACAGAAAACAAAAAGCTGAGGCAAACCTTTACTGTAGCCACAACAAGCTGCTATGTTATAGATCCAATGTTTCTATTGTGATCCACCCACAGCAAATCCTGTATAAATCTTTCTATCACACGCATGTTCTTTTCGTAGTAACTTGGACACAACTGCTTTGTTAGGAGTCATGAGAGAAATTAGTGTGACTTACATCTTTCTGGTTGGAGTGGAAAAACCTGAGTGCAAAATTGCAGGATTGGGATGCAGCAGCATATTGACCCAGGGACTCTGCATAGCGTGTCAGAAGGTAACTGAAATATAACACAATAATTTGAATTATACACTGTCACACAAAGCCCTGAGAAGATGAATTTCATCAAGAGTCTCATTGACCAGAGAATCACAGCACAGCTTCTGTCTTCATATACAATTCTCAAGGGAGTTACAAGGTAATGGGCATTTGACAATGTTCATCTCTTTTTTTTTTTTAAATGTAAAGGTTCCTCTTTATTATTATTAAATTCTAATTTTGCCTAACCACGATCAGCAGGACACAGAGCTCCTCTTTCTATCTGATCCAAGGGGCAAAAGCTTTTTAAAGTTGATATCCACAAAAAAAGCTTCAAGACCCTTCCATGCACTTGTGATCTGTGGGCAAGTCTACCTTTAAAATGCACTGGCGCAGCTACACTGCTTTAATGAAGATGCTCTAAGCCTGTTGGCTTAGTTATTCCACCTCCCTGAGAGGCAGTAGCTATGTTGGTGGGAGAACCTCTCTTGCCGACATAGTGGTGGGTGGGTGGGTGCGTGCGTGTGAAGTCGGTATAATGATGTTGCTCGGGCAATGTAGTTATACCAATATAGGTCTGTAATGTAGACCAGACCTGTGTTTTACCACAGCACAGTCTTGAGATTGCATGACCAGCACTGTATGTCAGAGCTAAGTTTTGCCTCCATACCAGGCATACAAATTCAAAAGGCATTTTCAAAGAAGGAAATCAATAAGTAGGTCCCCTTCACTCAGAGGTACCAAGATTTAAAAGTAACCAATATAAAACCACATAAGAAACAAATGGCAGAACTAGAAATGGATTGAGGGACATTATGGTGGAGCTGAAAAAGATTTGAGGTCTGTGTTTTACATGTAATACTAACTCACATTTACATAAGCACCTTTAATCCCACATGCTATTTTGATAAAGCCTCTCAGAAACATGGCTCCCTCTGGGGCTGAAGGCAGAACCTAAGTGGCAAAGCACGCTGCAAAACCATAGGGACAGTAGGGGAAATCTGATTCAAGGGCGCCAGGATAAATCCCCCACCTTATTAAAAACTCCATGGGATCTTCACTGTCCACCAAAAGACAAGATCTTGGTTTTTAAGATCTCATCTAACAGACCTCTCTTCCCCTCCCCAGTGTGAACTGCATGGTACTCATTTTATCCATTTCATAAGGTGGAAGGGCTGAGCTGATCCTACCAGAATGGAGTGATCCTTTTAACAACATATTACTGGTTTGTAATTCTAAAGAAAACTGAAAATAGAACATTTAAAAATTTTGAGCACGGTTAGCAGAGAGCCAGTGTGACCAATTATTCTGAGTATATACTACCCACCCGATGGTGTCGTGCTGTATGTGCTTAGCATCAAGGCTGGAATAAAGCTCCACAACAGGTTCAAATGCACCAAGCATGCAGTAAATTCGAATGAGCAGTAATTTGAACTGAGCATTAGAAGGACTGTGGGTTAATCCTTCTTCTAATAAAGTCAAGGACTGCCACACGGCCATCTCTTCACCTGGTGATGAGGAGACAAGCACACACAGACATTAGGCATGAACAGGGTATTTAATAGAGAGCAGGGTTTGAAACTGGCACAACAATTACACTGGGTTGAAAAACCTCTCTCATTGCTCCTCAAACACATTTCCCATGCTGCCTGCATGTTACTTTCCTCTCTTAAAGCTACTTTGAATGATACGAATGTCTAAATAAATTGTATTACGCTCAGCACCAAAGCAAGGCATGTAGGTACCTTAAAAATACATTATTACAATTCAATCTGGATGCAACAGGCACCTGCTAGAAGGAGCTAGTTCCAGGTGCCTGGCTCTTCCACTGGGAACACTCTGCTACCATCCACCACAGAGTGCAGACCCCACACACCAGCAGTGTATGATAGTGAGAGAATGACCCTCTGGTAAACGACTCCTGGACCATTTAGGGTTTGTAGACTGTAACCACATCAGAAGATTAAGGGTGCCTTTAAGCACCATGGAGAGGGGGTTAACTGGGTACTCCCTGCCCCCAACAGAGCCAGGAATTTCGGGGCATGTGGCTCCACCTGCCATCCTCCCTGGAGAACCTTGTGGGCTGGAGCTCTCCATGAGATTTCCCAGGGTGAAGGACCAAGCCTTCTCCAGAAAGGAGAGGCAGTAGCTGTCATACCACCAGGGGGTAGGAGGAGCTCCCTAACCCTCAACCACTATGGAGCCAGGACTTTGGGGAGATTTCCGTGGCCATGGTCCCTCAATCAGTAATATCAAAGGGTGAATACCAAAGCAATGCCAGCAGTCTGATGTCAGAGAGACTTTTGAATTTCTCTTAAGTGAAAAGGCGGCTGTGCAGAAGGGAGGGGGCAGATTCTCTGCAGAAGGATGCAGAGAGAGGCTGGACTGAGGAAGGATGGGGGGCGGGGGGGTCCTAAGCAAGGAGGCAGAGTTCCAAGGATTTTACTGGGACTTAAAAATTTAAATTCTTAAAAAATGTCAGATTTCAAACGAGGTTTGGGTAAGGAAACACCAGCTCAGAAGAGGATAGTTTAAACAGCTGGGGATAGTTTATGCAGAAAAAATCCCAAACCCACAGAACTAACAAGCCACATGCTGACCATTCAGTCACACCCCCACACACTCAGCCCTTCACTTGTAACGTTGTATCCTTGCCCCCAAACTTTGTTTTTTGTTTTTAGATTGTAAGGTCTTTGGGCAGGGACTGTATCTTCCTATAGATCAGAACAGCACTGAGCTAATGTAATACAAATAATCAATAGTAATAGTTCGATACACATCTCTGTTATAGCCTTAAATAACTAACGTCTAAGTTAAGCAATTTAAGCACTGTTTGTAGAATAAGTTTTGGACAAGAAGGGAGTTAAGCCTCAAGGAGATGGACCCTGGCTACGCTCGGAAACAACAGACTAATGCTGAGTGACTCAACAGTGACACCTTCTGCCCAATAAGTAGCAACTACAACTGAGATTTGAAGGAAGCAAGGTTCAACCCTCCTGTTCAAGGGATGCAGAACACACATGTAGAAACAGAAAATTATTCATATAGGTTTTAAGAAGAATAAGACTGAAGGGACTTACCTGCCTCTAGCCACATATCCAGAAGCAGGTGAACTGCAAGCAGACAGTAATAATCTGAAAACTGCAATTCAGTTTTCAAACAAGATTTCCCTATAGAGGGGAAAAAAAGCGTCACCCCGCATAGTACATGTATTATCAAAATCATTACATTCAATAGACAGGGCCAATCATTTCTCACATAGCTATGTAAATTGAGGTAAATTGGCAGCCTTTCAGCCCACCAGATGACATTTCTAAAAGAACACTGTCAGGTTAATTATTTTTGAAATCCCAAGTTTCCTTACATCTGTTACTAATGTCAGATTATAAAAAGTGAACGAATTGTCAATGTGTTGCATTTCCTCATTTATGCTTTTTGCAGTTCCCCCAAAGTGGACAGGGAACGGATCCATTTCACTTTTGTTTCTAGTGAATTTCACTTCCAGGCTCTTCTATACTAACTAAGTACTGCAGGGTCTGGGGTTACAGATTGTTTAAAGCAACCAGGTACAAATACAACTACTACTTTCTTTCTGGTAAAATTGAAAAATGTTACAAAAAGTGACAAGCTTTTGGAAATTTGGCCCATAAGAAAGTCTAAATATGAATTAACTGAAATGCACTAGTTTCAAGATTTTCTTACCAAACTCCAATCCATGCTGGTATCTTAACATTAACTCCCGGACTACACTCAGCTTTTGTTTTTTGTCAATGGTGTGATAGAGACCAAGCAATCTTGTTAGCTGAACCACACACAAGTGTTGTTGCAAAGCTTTGATGTCAGCTGGTAGTGCAAGTTTACCCTCCGCTGGTGCTGACAAAGGAATGATTCCCAGCAACTGACTGATGAACTGGAAAGGAAACACAAGTGTTAAATTTTGCAATGCACTTAGTCACCTCAAGAAAACAGCAAGTCTTATATCCATGTTCAGAAACTGGGACAAAATGAGATTATGGAGGTGTTGGTACCAACTCCATAATTAAAGCGGCATTGAAATTTGAAGTTAGAGGGCTCACTCCTCAAGACGGTACATATTTGGATTCTGAGCTTAAGAATGTAGGAAGTACCAAAAAAGTCAATGGGATTACACACAGGCTTAAAGTTAACTATGTCTTCAAGTGCTTTGCTGGATTGTGGCCAGAATGCTCCACGCCTTGCTAACTTGGAGCCCCAAGTAGAAATTAAATTCTATTGTTATTTATTAAAAATCACATTTATCAGTACCAACCATACAACTCTTTCCAAGGAATTAACTCTCTCAAGACAGGGTAAGTTAGAATTAAACCTGTTCAGTACTTTAGGAATTAAAATGAGTCATTTTTAAAATTACACTTGCAATGTTACCATCATTTTCTCCTAGCTAAAAATGGCTATAACACCACAATGATTATACCTGCTCTGAACAAGTTAGATAACATGGGGCTTAAAGTGTTGGCAGCAGTTTGTCTATAGTAGGGCTCCCAACATTACCACCACTGGGGGAGCTGAGCCGATGTTAGCAACAGAGGGATCCCTAATATGGACAATGCCCGTATGTAGTTTACATAGATTTTGTTAACAGCCTTTGACTGATCCAGGACTTTTTATCTAACTCCCATCCCCGAGAAATATACCACAATGGCTTAGAAGAACAAGGGGGTGAGTGGCAGGATTCCCAGAGGCTGAAGCCATCTACCAAGCTGCTCATGACTCTGCTGAAATCCTCTCTCAATTTAAGTTTAAATAAGGTAGGGGTCAGAAAGATTCTGGAAGAAATACAAATAGTGTCTCAGACATCTCTCTCAATTGATGCTGATGTGTCCATTCTGTCACTTAGATCTGCTATAGTGTTATTACTTAGTCCCCTAACTATTCCTGGTGCTTGGCACAGATTAAGAGAAAGATCTTCCCAGAGAGTATTTACAATTAGACACAGAGCATGAACAAGGACAGACAAGGGGAGAAGGAAAGAAGGATAATGTTTAACACAATAGTAACACAAGTCCTATTATCTAACAAGCCAATCTTATTCATTCTGATATTTTAGACAGAAACTAAAGTTCATTCTATGGAGGTTTATCTTCCCTTGACGCTCATGTTTAACTCACATTGCTTCAATGGTAGCTGTGCATGTTTATACAGGGAGAATAAACCTCTTTATGGTGATAGATATTTTGGGCTCTACTGTATATCTCAGACTGTGACAACTTGAACAAGAGTGAGGAGAGGTTATGCCACTAAAATCAACAGAAGTGATGGGACACCACAGAACTGCAAGAAGAAGGCTCAGTCCTACAAATAGTTACTGAATTACTCCATGCATGCTCTATGCCTGCAGGAACAGAGAGAGAGAGAGAGTGAGTGAGTGTGTGTAGTTATTCAGAACTTTGGCATTTTTGCTTTTTAAGAAACACTATTTTTTCTGGTTAGAGCAGAATTTTGAATAAAATTTACCAGTTCTACATTATCAACAATTTGTTTTTCTAAAAAACTGATTCCCTCCCTCCCTGAAAGGGAGTTTCCTTTTGATATCACCACTGTCAAAAGCTGCATTCAGCTGACAGCTGGTGCACTCAGCAGTCTCCAGCACCCCTCCCTTTACTTCACCCAATGCTATTGTTCTTACCTTTGTACACTGGCTAGATGGGAGGAGGTCCACAAATACCTTGAGATCAGTGAAACAGCAGGGTTTGTCCCCAAACTTTTTGAAGTATTGGAACATTAGTTCTTCTGGGTCACCTAACAAAGAAACTCAGTTATAAAGAAGCCAGTTCAATCTTTTTTTTAAAAAAATGCTCACTTAGAAGCAAAGTCAATAATATAACGAGGCTTGGAAGGATTAGATTTTTATTGGTAAATTTTGGTGAGCATCAGTTTCACCATACACACACACACACACGCACGCACACACACAAACTGAAGAAAAAAATATTTCCATTGATAACAAAAATTTGCAATTAGGCAAAGTAAGAAAAAAAGCTGCTTGAGAACATATTAGACCAGGGGTTCTCAACCTTTTTCTTTCTGAGGCTTCCCCAACATGCTATAAAAACTCAAAAGCCCACCTGTGCCACAACAACTGTTTTTCTGCATATAAAAGGCAGGGCCAGTATTAGGGGATAGCAAGCAGGGGAACTGCCTGGGGCCCCAAACCACAGGTTGTCCTGTGAAGTTAAGTTGCTCAGTCTTTTGCTTCAGCCCTGGGTGGGGGGGCTTGGAACTCCAGGCTTCAGCCCCATGCAATGGGGCTTCGGCTTTCTGCCCTGGGCCACAGCAAGTCTAATGCCAGCCCTGCTTGGCAGACCCCCTGAAACCTCCTTTTTAAACCATGATTTGAGGACTTCAATGGCTCAGACACAGGTTTGATACAGGAGTGGGTGGGTGAGATTCTGTGGCCTGCGTTGTGCAGGAGGTCAGACTAGATGATCATAATGGTCGCTTCTGACCTTAAAGTCTATGAGATTCTATGCTTGGGGCGCCCGCAGTGGGCTCCGGACCCCTGGTTGAGAACCACTGTATTAGACGCTCATTAAATAATGACTGTCTGATCCTCCCACCCATAATTTCCAGGACTTGTGAAAATTTAAACCAATGAAAATAGAAAAAAATGCTTAAAAACAGATATTTTCTGTCAAAATTATTTAAAGAAAAAGTAGAGTTCTGCCAAGCCTAAATATAACTATGAGGAATTTTCAGTCCTGCAAATGAACATATTCATAGCAGTTTCTTATGTTCAAAGTTAAACAGTGATTTACAAATCATGATAGTTTCATTTCAGATCTTACAGTCAATCACAAAGCTTAACCCATCTGATAAAGAATGAGAGAGGAAAAAAACCAGGAGAATATTTCAAGCTACCCACGCACAATTTATCTGATGATATTTATTTTCCTGCATCTAAATGCAAAATGAGTTAATTTAAATAGGGTCTGCAGAAACCCTGCTAATATTAAACCACATTCTCTTCCTTACTCCACTCCCCAAAGTGTTTTTTTTTAAACTCATGAAACCCCCAATAAGTGCATTTAACAAGCATTATTGTTCTCATTTACAAGACTGCCAAAGAGCCCAAAGAAATATCAGCCGGTGATTACACTAAGGATGACAAAGGGAGAGGATTTTCAAAATTATTAAGGGATTTATCAAAGAACAACTCCCACTGAAAGTCACTGGGTTTGTGCTCCTAAACTGATTAGGTGCCTTTGAAATCTCCCCCAAAGACCTAGTTTTAAAAGGTCTAAAACACTCTAGAATTGTTATCGGAATAATATTTGACCTTCTATAACACCTTTCATCTGAAGATGCTTTATGCATGCAATCCCTGCACACACTTTACATCAGGCACTACTAAATTGAGGATCCCAGTACAAAGAGCTTGTTCTAGGTTGGTGTTCTTTCCCTTAAGGTTTAATTTATCATCCAATTAGTGGCTCTTACCTAGTTTATATTCATCCTTACAACCCCTGTGTCGCAAACGTCTAATCAGCTCCAGTTCGGCTAGGTAGGGTCCCCGAAGTGGCCGAGAACTCTTAGCTTCTTCTGTTATCCTCTCCTCTATAAATTTCACAGCTTGCTCTGTAGAATAATGCACTTCTCCTTCCAGAGAGCTGTGCAGTTAAAGATATGAGTATTGATTTCAAGTATTCTTATATCATTCCCATTTCTGAGGCACTGGCAGTAAGTGGTAAGCATGCCTTAACATCACTCCCCCAAAGCAATCAGGTTCGACTGACTCTCTGACCCAGACTCTGTGAAGGGAGCAGGTTAAGGAAGCTCTAGTAAAGTCAAAACTAGCATTATATGCATGCCTCCAGAGGGGGTCAGTGCCCTCTTGGAACAGGGACCAGCTTCCGCAGCTAAGTAGCTCGGGCACATTATGTGCCAGCAGCCATGATAATTCTTGAGATAGAGAGCTCTACATTAGCATGCATTTACACTAGCTATTTACCGATACTGGATACACTAAAGCAAGGATGGGAAACTGGCGGCTTGGGGTCCTCATCTGGCCTGCCAAATTGTTCTATTTTTCCCACCGCAGCCCAGATTGGGTAGGCAACCTGGCAGTCCCAGGGTCAGGACAGAGACAGGGCATCAGATTGCAGGGGGAGGGTCCCGCCTACTCATGTGTTACGTGACACTGTGGCAAGAGCCAAGGTGCCGGAGCAGGGCGCCGAGCTCAACTCTGAAGGACAGGAGCTGTTGCCACAAGGTAAGCTCACTCCCAACACTCCCTTCAGGGGCAGGACCCAACCTCCAAGTCTCAAACCCCAGCCCATCAATGGTTTTAGTGGGTTTTGTGGCCCTCAACTACCTTAAAATTGCCCATCCCTTCATTAAAGTAAAACTATCAAGGGACAAACTAGGATTTTGACATCTACTGTATGAAGAGGAAAAAACCCACAGGGATAGTAGTTGACTTACTGCTCTCCTTCTGCTGGAGGAGTCCAGGATTTGTCAATGAGTTGAAAGACTGAATCAAAGTAAATTATATAGAACTGCCAATCATCCGAGCTAAAAAACAGGCAAGGAGCAAAATTAAGGAAAGTGCAAATAATGTTCCTCATACATGCAAGTCTAGTCCTTTATAAAACCATTGTTAGATCTTGCAAGTCACAGAACAATTAAAACACATCGGGAAAAAACGCACCAAGAACCATTTCCACTAGAAAATTCCCCATCTTAAAGGGGCACTGTTAAGCAGAGGTTTCTAAAACCAACATATTTCAAGAAACTCAAGTCCAGATTTATATTTGAAGTTCTTTTACAATTTTTTAAAAGGGATTTTGGCTCCCATTAACATTTATAAAAGCCTCTCCAACAAGGGAATGAGCAGGTTCAAGAGTAGCACCACCAAATTGCTAATGTAGGAGCTGGGAAATGCATCTGACCATCAACAAACAAGTGAAACTGACTATATACAAAGTGCTACAGAATGCATGAAGTAAACTGAAAACTTTTCTCTCTATATCTAATGTTTCAATTGTAGTAACCTTAGCTGTTGTCATTCCCTCCGGTCCTCCCCCTGCCCCCCCAAGACTCTAGGCTTTAAAATCTCCCCAGGATTTCCACTATAGTTACGTTCAACCTTTTGTTAAAGAACAGTTTTTCTAAGTAAGATGTTTTTGATCTCTTGGATGGCAGCTTCAGACAGGATTCACTATAATCCCATTAACTGTGTCCTAGTCCTTACAACAAACCCTCATGACTGTCTCAGAGGCAGATCTGATCATCCTGATTTGCTCTGTTCTGATGCATCTGCGGCTTTGCACAGGTCAGTGTATTTCCTAGGGCAAGTCTACACTGCTGTGCTACATGAGCTACACTACCGTAGCGCATCTGGTGAACCGACGCTATGCCGACGGGAGAGCACTCTCCCGTCAGCATAATGACTCCGCCTCTGCGAGAGGCGGAAGCTGTGTGGGTGGGAGAGAGTCTCCTACCGATACAGCACGGTATAGACACCGCTTTAAGTCGATGTAACTTATGTCGCTCAAGGGGTGTCGTTTTCACACCCCTGAGTGACAAGTTACATTGACTTAAGTGGTAGTGTAAATCAGCCACCAGAAGGAAGCCTGGCAGATTAAGAGAACTAGATTGTAGGAAATAGTTGTAGGAAATGAAATTCAAGTACAAGTTTGCATTTTTGCTGAAAATTAGAATGTTGGATAGCAAGGTATGGCCCTCCGGAAATAGAGAATGAAATTAGTTTATTTCAGGAAAGCACACGTTGCACAACTCATTTGTTCACTGTGACAGTTAGCGGAGCTTCCATGTGAACGAATGATAATTTGCAGTCTTAGCAGCTTTCATCAGAGGATCTCCAACACTTTTCAAGCATTCAGTCTCAAACCTGGAGAGACAAGCAGCTGAGGTACTGTGGTGACGTGACTTGTCCAAGGTCACAGAGTGAGTCAGTAGCATAGATGTGAACACAACTTACTTTTTCTGTAGCAACCTCCTGGACAGTGCGTTGCATTCTGGCCACTTGCACAGCTTCTTATACATCGCCATACACTTATTCTCTCGACTCTGGAGCTCACTAGTCAACTTCTCTAAATCAGAAACAGTTGTGAATTTATTTCCTCAATCATTTTTCTCTAATAGCTTTCAGAACAAAGTATCTTATCCTACACAGGATGCAAGAGAGAAAACACATTCTTCTCCAAGACTGGAGGGCCAGGACTGAAGTCCAGGATCAATGCCAAAAAGCACTGCTAAACCAAGAGGTCAGTAACAGATTTAAGGTCCTATATCTTGCAGGTCAATGGTGCTAGAAATGAGTGCTTTGTTATTGAAAAGCTGGGAGTCCTAACATTTAATTATTTTTAAGACCTGGTACCTCAACTTACTGGGGCACCTGGCATTGGCCACTGTCGGTAGACAGGATACTGGACTAGATGGACCTTTGGTCTGACCCGGTACGGCTGTTCTTATGTTCTGTATCAGCACTAGAAACTCTTTGCTGGATCAGCACCTATTTTCCAACTGAGGAAAGTGCTGAACCTGCGATTAGAAAGAAAACATTTTATGCCTAATTATTGGTCAACATATGACATAAGGAGGGACAGAAACTCTATTAAAACAATCGTCTCAATAACACATCACTACCCTCCTTTTT
The DNA here is from genome assembly GCF_028017835.1 of Emys orbicularis. Classification (NCBI taxonomy): domain Eukaryota; kingdom Metazoa; phylum Chordata; order Testudines; family Emydidae; genus Emys; species Emys orbicularis. Next base: position 28,402,320 of record NC_088698.1, read on the forward strand.
CTGTTAGAAGTATGGCTCAGAAGCTGCTGGACCCGGGGGCAAAACCTTCCCTTGAAAAGTACACAGGACTGGGTGCAGAACTGTAGAGTCTGACTGGAACCTTGATATTCTGGCTGCTCTTAAGCGACAAATTCACTTTTGTGGTAGAAAAATAAAGCTCTATAATCATCCAGGAGGAAGCGGCATAATGCCATCCCTAGCAGCACTGGTAGCTGTGAGCTGACATGATGGGATTTTGTGGGCTCAGTTATGTTAATCTGATAATTGCCCTTTGTACAACATGCTGCTACTTTAACACAGAAAATGGAATTGATGCTGCAAACACTCCTGCGTGTAGTAATACCACAAGCAGTCTGATGAAACCAGTAAGAAAATCTGCAGAATTGGGCTCAAGGTATGTTACTGGTATGAGTTAAGTTAATTTACAGCTATCTTTAAACGAGTACACGTGCAGATCAATTAAATCCACATAATACAAGTTCCCAGCAAAAGACCTGGAGCAAAAGCAAGAATACCGTCAAACCTCCACACAGCTGGGGATGTTAATTGACTGAAAGCGTTGAAAGATAAGTTACCTCCTAGTTTTCCTCTAACAACATCCAAGGCTTCCTGATACTTCTCCAAACGTTCCAGTATCATGTAGTAAAGTTCAACCTTAGAAGAAAGATTTGTACACACTGACATTTGGAAGTAAAACAAGTGAAAAGTGTCTGGAAATAAAAACAGTTTGTGCTTCTGTCATTAGGAAGAGGAGAAAGTCAACGCTGTCTGTAAAACTGTCTAACAGCCACCAGAAAGGAAAATTCAAGAATTTAATTTAACGCCCTCTAATCCCAAAGGATCCCTTGGGCTTTACAAACACTACAAAGAAATCACTTCATCTAGCAATGAACTCTTCACAATTTTACACCACCTACAACCTCTGCCCTCACTTCCTTCCAACACCCTTTCATTCCTTATGCTCCTCTATATCCTCTCTCCACACTGCTCCCTTTGTCTTCCTGCTCTCACTCCCTGCTTCACACCTTATTTCATGCAGCAGTCTCCTACTTTCTGTACACCAACCACCTTCTCCTTTCTCAGTTTCTCTTCTCAAAACTCCCTTTGGCCGTGGGGCCCCTGTGCTTATAAATGCATTGCTGAGATTCCCCCTCCCCCTCTTTGCATCTACATTGCTGTCCTGTTCAACTAAATTCCAGTTTTCAGTTCTGATTTTTACTCACTTTCATCGTGTTATTGGTTACTTTTGCACCTTGTGACTTCCCAGAAAATTGTTATATAGGTTCACTTGACTACAGAAGTCTGTTTAATTAGCAATGAAAATCCATTTTTTAAACAAATGTGAATATCAACATTTCTTTTGTCTCCCATGTTTTCGCACTGTGTGTAACACATAAGAAAAGCTGCTGACCATACTGCTTTGTTTGACCAAGAGGAGAAGCCCAGAGAGCACGGACTGGATGTGTCCCAGCGGAAAAAGTGAACAGGACATGTATTTCACTGACAGTCCCTTTGAAAGAATCTGACCATTCTATGATTTCTCAAAGTCAGCTTTTGAAGTTACTATTGCAATTGTCTCAACAGCTACTGTTTTTGGTTTAAACTGAAAACTAGAATCCCTGGCTGCAATGTATTTGTATTAAGTTTGTGTGTTCTTCTGAGACAGAGAACTTGTTTTCTATCTTAGGGGTTCTTAAACATCCATAGAGTGGGTCACACTTTAATAGTTTGTCTCACGGACCATGTTCTCTCTAGTCATGTCTGCATAGGCCACCTTCCTTCACACTAGCAATCATATAACATCCCTGTGGCAACCACAGCAATTCCTTCCCTTGAACAGGAATATTAGGAGAGTAATATTTGGAGCTGTTTTTATTGAGAGTTACCAGCTAGAAATGGAGAGCCAGCACTGACCAGCCAGCTCCCCCTGGATCACCAGCAAGCCTTCTACTTTGTGTACTTAATAATAAAAAAGATTACAGAGCACTATAATGGGAACCAGACTCAGTATTAGGTATGCTATACAAAGTAATTAAGCTATATTGTTAGCACAACATAAAGCTCATACAATGTATTAACGATGCTCACATCAAGTAGAAAACACATTTGCAAAACTTACTTCAGCCTCAGCTTCAATCTTATCCTCCTTCACCATTTTTTCCACCATTCTTTCAGCTAGGGGCAAAAACATTGTTTTGGAGAGATTTTCATCTTGTGCTGAAATAGACTAGGGGATAGAGAAGAATTACTGTAGCAATTTATCAGCCTTTCCTATTGTCCAACTCAAAATTAATTTTTTCATCAGGCGGGAAACATGACACACGCAACAACCCACGAAATACCCGTCAGGGCTACCATCAGCTACACGCATGGACACAGCGTTTTGTAAAACATGCTGCTGGGGAAGCAACCGATGGTACAATGAAGTGCTCACTCTTCACAACTTGAGTCTCAGAACAACGTAACAGACAACGTGCTATCAATAAAAATACAAGTCACTTACTGAATTCATTTCTTCTACAATCAAATTATTTCAAAGCATACAATTATTATTTCCATGTTTATTTTTTGCCTGACTAAGGCTATATCTATACTAGCATTTCTGTCGTCAGGGGTGTGAACCTCCTCCCTCCTGACTGAAATACATTTCACTGACAAAAGTGCCGGTGTGGACAGTGCTATGTCGGTGGGAGTCACTCTCCCGCCAACATAGCTACTGCCGCTCGTTGGGGGTGGTTTAATTATGCTGACGGGACAGCTCTCTCCTGTTGGCACAGAGCAGCTACACGGGAGACTTTACAGTCGCGCAGCTGCAGCAGTATTGCTGTAAGTCCGTAGCATAGATATACCCTAAAGGAGGTCTGTCAGGAAGTTTGATTAACACTCAAGTCTGTTATCTGTGCCAGTGCAAAATAGCATATTTTGATTTTTACTGTTGTAGGATTCTTGACGTCTAAGGAACAAGCAATACCAGGTAAGTTTCTGGACCAGACAGAAAATATAAACACTGAGCCCTCCTCAAATCTATACTAACTTTATACAGAAATAGTAGCACCCTACAATGCTAGCAGGCAGCCAGCCAGCTTATTTAAGAAAGCTACTGGGTATTTTTCATAATGTGAAAACACCCACAACATCTCAATGTTAACATAACAGCCACTGTTAAAGTCTTTAATTCAATCAAAATGCTGTATTCACCTGCATAATTAGGCTCATCACAGACCAAAAGTAGTAAGGGTTTTTGGGGACAATCTTATAAAGTGCCATTCCAGCCTGAAAAATAGAAGACATGTATCCATCATTTCAAAAATGCTTCAATTTATAAGGTGCATTATAGAAAGTGAAAGAGTGATAACAACAGTGACAAACAATTCCTGAGGATTAGCGACCAGATAAGAATTTATTAACCCCAACTGGATATACTCCCTAGGAAACACCCTCCACCGAGATCTATACTGGTAGTGACGCGGTTTCTCTCCCTGCATCTGCTGCTACTTTTTAAAGTGTATTATAGCTTCAGCTGGCCTGGAAAGGCATTTCTAGAAGAGTGATTATTTGAAGAGTCTACAGCTTTAGCTACAGGGTGCACGCGTGCACGCGTGCGTACACACACTACCTACTTCTGCAGATTAAGGGAAGGTTTCAGCTCTGGTCTCCATTTTTGCACATGTTCAATTGTATACAGACAACCAAGCCCACGCTTTGCAAATGTAAACACCTGCACTTGAACATTTTTAACTTGCACATGCATGTGTTCGGATTTTGAAGGCATGTGGCACAAGAGACAGCTGAAGAGATGCCCAGTTGAAAATATGGTCCTAAATATCAACATACAGCCAAGTCTTCAGTCACTTAACTTAGAATGGAAGTTATTCTTATTCACACATTCCTCACACAAGCATTATGTCTCTATATAAACAAAGACTGAACTTTCCTACATTTACACCTCTACCCCGATATAACGCGACCCGATATAACACGAATTCGGATATAACGCGGTAAAGCAGCGCTCTGGGGGGGCGGGGCTGCGCACTCTGGTGAATCAAAGCAAGTTCGATATAACGTGGTTTCACCTATAACACAGTAAGATTTTTTGGCTCCCGAGGACAGTGTTATATCGAGGTAGAGGTGTACTTCCGAGTTTTTAAATTGATAAGAAATGACATCTACACACAGTATATATTTTACATTAGCTAAGCTACTTTTACAAGAAACACTCTACTCCTTGTTCATTTCTACAAACTATTTCTTGTCTGTTTTCAGATTATAATGAGACTGATCCCCCTTTTCAGGCCTTTCATTTAAAGTTTGACAGGATGCGACAAAAGATGGTGTATTTTCACCCTCCATTCAGTCAATCTCTGTCTGAAGTCTGCATCCCTTTGAATCCTTAGGTGCAGTACACCTCTACCCCGATATAACGCGACCCGATATAACACAAATAACACAAACGCAGTAAAGAAGTGTTCGGGGGGCGGGGGGGCTGCGCACTCCGGCGGATCAAAGCAAGTTCGATATAACGCGGTTTCACCTATAACACAGTAAGATTTTTTGGCTCCCGAGGACAGCGTTATATCGAGGTAGAGGTGTATTAGATACCCATTCAAAAACACCCTATATTTGCCATTTACGAGCATTACCAATCTAGATAATTTAATCAGATACATGTTTGTACAATGGTCTGAACAGAATATTTAGCATTTATGTAACATTTTGTATCCATATAAGACTGGTATTTTCCATTCATTATTCCAGCTAAGAGTACAATTATTAGAAGGTGAAATGTCTGAATTTCAGATTTCATATACCGCTAGTAAAGTAGCATTATATACTGGCCTAGAGTAAACAACAAGGTTTCTTACTTAAGGATGTTTGCATCACTGCAAATCTATGCAAAAAGCTTTTTTTTTTTTTTTTTTTTTCCAGATTCTGGTCAGAGTTCTATACAATCAACGCAGCTGTCAGAGCAGCAAAAAAGGACTTTGCTTAATTCAGCCATAAATTAAGCACACTTCACCTATAGATGAATTCTTCATTTTCTAGACCTTTTACCTCCTTAGCACTGCTAATCTGGGAGAGCAACATACTTCATTTTTAGATGGCCTGACATTATTAGAGATCTCAGGATCCTACTGATTTTGAACCCCGAAATGTAAATGCATGCTTATGCCTGTTTCTTTTGAAATCAACAAGTTCTTTAAATGGAACACACACAGAGGGCTGTCTAGAATTATATATAAAGAGTATCGTATATAAAAATGATGGCAGTAACGGATTTTTTTTGGTAAAACCCAAAATAAAAATGACATGCATAATCCTTTTTAACATAAGCAAGCATGAAGCAAACTAATTCTGTGTTCCCATTTATCAGTATAAATATAATCCTTATTTAAGACATTAAATCAAAGTCAAGGCCAATCAAGAATTATTTGAAGCCTCTATCTATGCAAACAAAAAAAATCCATTAAAACAAGCAAAATGTTAAGATTAGATTAATATCCAACTCACAACTATCATAGCATAGCTCAAAAGTTCTCTTTCTGCACAACTGCAATATCATGTATTGCATGATACATTGCAAGTCAGACTAGAATCGAGCCCTTTTAGTATGGAAAAATTGTAAATCCAAAATTGTTTTGATATTCAGATGCAGGTATGTCAAACAAGAATAAACCAGATCTCTCTGTATTGGTATTTAGCACTTTGCAGGAATATATATTTCCCTCTGATTAATAAAGCTGTAACTTGGTGATATGCGTATATCAGTGCAATGTCACAGCTTGCAAGAGATTGGTGTAGTTGGCTGTTCTGAGACTTCAGTCTCACTGACGTGGGTCAAGTGGGTAACAAGCGGGTAACAAGCACAGTCGTAGCAAATTTAGGGATTAGCAAACCAGATACATTCCTTGGTGTTGTGGTCAAATCTACAGCTATTTTTAAATAAATACTGAAAGTACTAATGTTTTCACCCCTCAGCTCATAGAGAGCCGAGAAGCGATTAGTACAATAAGAACTATTTTTAAGTAGCAGTCTAAATTAACCTACCAATTCAGGACAGATCTGAAATGAGACACAATGATTTTACAATGATATTGCAGATTTAAGCCTTTTATGAAGAGTCATTTGATAAAAAGTTAATCATTCTCTAAGGCACCATATATACCAATGATTCAGTCCCCAATCGAATTAAGCCACTTACAGCTGGGCCACACAGAGATTAATCACCATTATTCAACTCTATTTTTTGGTTGAGGGTCTTTGTACAGAGATTCGCCTTAATACAGTGGAAAGAGAGAGCCTGAAATCAATTTGCCTGCTTCCCTTTGCTTTTTTATACATAAAAGAGGGAGTGTGTGTACGCTTTGAAAAGAGACTTCCATTTATAGGCATTCTCCAGGCACCTAATTTGGGAAGAATGAAAAACAAAACTAACAGGCATGAGATTGTCTTGCCAACTGAAAACCAAGATGCATGTAAAGAAAAAACAACTAAGCTTTTCTTCTATCAAAATACAAGCTGCACAATTTAACTCCACACTGGTTTCTAGAGATAAGAGTGCGGGCAAAAACAAGAAAGAAAGAAAACAAAAAAAGTTTGTACATTATTTGAAATTGTGGCCCTCAGGAGCTCTTGGTAAAGCTAAATATTCCTGCCTAATACACTCCCTTATGTGTAAACTTAGTACTCTCTGATACAGGTATCAATAGGAAGCTACTATACCAAGAAGGCCATCCAACATACTGCATCAGTACAGACTACAGTTCATAAAGTTATTCTTCTCTTTTTAAGGGGAAAGGAAGCAATTGTCTTTTATATAAAAAAAAACACAAATTTGAGTAGTAGTTCTGTCTAACCAACCCTGTATCAAATATTTAATCATGACGTAGAATTTTAGTATTGATTCAGCTCAGCTTTCTAGGAAAGTATGATACAGAAAAGAGCCTTAGGGAAAGGTTAGATTTATTAGTTACTTTGTTTCATTGGAGGAAAAAACAAAACAAAAACCACACTTCTAACAACTTTGCCCCCACTATTGTTAAATGCGACACCTACGATTACTATAACTGAAATGGATGAAAGTACCTGTTGCATTTTCTTGTATTCCCCGACCCTGGCATAAGCCATGAAGAGATGAGAATGATACTCCTCACTGTTGGGAACCTTCTTTACAGCTGCCTCGTAAAGTTTTGTTACCAACTCCGCTAAACCAAAAACAGATGTTTCAGTTCACACACATTTGGAATATAAAGTTATAAAGCAGCTACCTCAAGATAACATCTGGGATACTTTGCAGAGTAATTCAATTACACTCAACACCTATAGGAACTGGTCTATCTCCCCCACAAACACACAGTAGGCAAGAAAGAGAAATGTTTAGAAAAAGAGTGTGTAAAAAAAAAAAAAAGACTGAAACGTTCAGAAACGTACTGAATGCTTTCAGGTACGTCATGTGTTGGGGTTAAAAAACTTCCGAATTCACCCATTTGGGGGCATTACACCAATTCAAGATTTGTACTTGGGTCACGTGGAGACTGTCTACTTTAAATACATGATTTATTAAGAAACAGAATGAATTCCTCAAGTTTAAATCGTTTTAAGGAAACGTCTCTAATGCAACAGTTCTCAAACTTCATTGCCCCGCAACCCCCTTCTGACAACAAAAATCACTACACAATTCAGGATGGGAGACCGAGCCTGAGGCCCGCCGCCCGGGGGGGGGGGGGGGGGGGAGTGCAAAACCAAAAGGGCTTCAGCCCTGGGAGGGGGGCCTGTAACCTGAGCTCTGCCACCTAGGACTGAAGGCTCCGGCCCCAGGCAGAGGGGTTTGTGGGACACTTTGGCCCCAGGCCCCAGCCCTGGCAACCCCATTAACATGGGGTCATGACCAACTTTGGGGTTCCGACATACAATTTGAGAACCACTGCCGAACGTATTAGGAGCGACTATGCTATACATTAAAAAGCCCTGATCTTTCCCAAGTGACTTTTATGCTTTCCATCTCCTTTAATAATTTAATACAAAGATAATTTATTTCAAGATAAACCTATTAATATAGGCCTCTTATGATTAGATATTTAGGAGACCTAAACACTATTTGTATTTGATTTTAACATCCCTTCTCCCCCTCGCACCCAAAAATTATTTGTACTTACTCACACAATCATTATTGAATGTACTTTTCTTAAAAATTCAAATTATTCTTCACATAAAAGCACTATATACGTGCAAGGTATTATTGTTAATAAGGTTTAGTATGATTTTATATCTTCTTGAATAATTAATTTCTACGTGTACAACAGTCAATTCTATTTATGTTTATATTTTTCTGGTTTTTAAGTTGAGAACTGTAGAAATAAAGATTTAAAGGCAGATATGAAGAGGTTTCATATTATTACAATAAATGTGCTTTAACAAAGCAAAGATTATGTACTGGAAATTAACTAGTAAAGGACACAAGAGGTTGCTATATGTCAAGAAATGGCCCTGGACAGTTACACCTTCTCATGTAAAAAAAAAAAAACAACCCAGTTTTTCAGTCTACAATCATTTCTGCAATAAACCTGATAATGAACATTACTGACACCTCCTCAGGATAGTGATAAGGTATCTCCTTGTGCTGCAGACTAACCAAACCACATATGCTTTCTCTTTCATAGAAAGCATGCACAACTTTGTTTACTGAATGACCCAAGAAGTTATGATTCAGATGAATTGTTTTCAAAAGAGTAACAGGAAAGGGAGGGGTCAGGATTTCCCCTCTAAGTCTGCAACACAACTTCTAAAGCTATTTTGAGGGGCTAAATTCCTTGATTGTGTCTATATACATTATTTTAAATTGCTTCTTCGAAATTCATATACAGTATTAGCCGTTTATGATTTACATTATTCCTATTTAAAGTAACAACAACAACATCACATGTTTTTTGCTGGAATAAATTTGAATGAATTTGTTTGATATTATGACTAACATACAATGTTAAAATTACTCTGGACCCAATTTTCAATAATAGGAACCTAACCAGAACATCTTGCTTTAAGATGATCAAATAGAAACTTGCATGTCAAAGGGGCATTTACGCAGTTCTGTGCCAAACTGGGCATCTGAATCCCATGTCTGAACCACCTATTAAAGTGCCCATGTGTGAAAACTGGACTTTGTACATTTCCCTTTGAATTTTGGGCAATAATTCATTTTAAAGAAAGGCCCAAGGAAAGGTTACATAATTATGATCAAGAAACTGAAATTTGCAGGAGAAAAGTAAATAAAAAAACCTACGTCTATGCATTTCCCGGTAAAGGATAGTTAGTGCTTGCAAAGAGTTGTCATCTGTAGGTTCGAGTGCTGTTACTTCTTGTGCGAGAGCAAATGCTTCATCTTGTTTCCCAGTTCTCTGCAAGCCGATTGCCTTTAAAACCTACACATGTAATAAAGAAACAGCTATTGAAAAACATTGCCAACATCTACAAAAGAAAAACTTATTTTGAAACAAAGGATCATTATTAGAGAAAAATCCACTTGCCCATGGTGAGAAAGGGACTTGTCTAAGTGAGTGCCATCAATTTCTGAAGAATCTAAGCTTCCATTTAATAAAATAAAAATAAAAAGGGGGGGAGGCGTTGCGAAGAAAAACTTCCAAATGTGAATAGTGTAAAACTGTTGTTTTCAACCTATGTCTCAGATTTCTAATGGGGTCTGCACCTCCACCCAAAATTTTTTAGGGGCCAGCAAATGAAAAAAGGTTGAAAACCACTGATGTAAAATGATGCAGTGCTGCCTTCCTCAATCTGTGTAGACTGCCAGTTTCAGTGCTTTTGCTCCTGCTCAATTTTCCCTAGCTGTAGCAGAGTGAAAACCAACCAGTCTCACCAGTTTTCACTACTGCTATTCAGAACTATGTGGTCAGAAGAGAAACTAACAATATTCACATCTGTTTCACTTTCCAGCAGCTTGGGAAAGCTCTGACAAGTCGCAGCTGCATCAGTAGCCAGAAGCCTGGAAGAGGGATAGAACAGCAGAAGCCCTGGTAAATCATAGCAGCCAAAGGGCAGAATTTTGCAGTTTAGAAAGTAACATTTCTTAACACATTTTCAAACAAACATGATATTACATGATTTAAAGTGTTCTATTAACCTTCTGAAAGATTTTAAGAAACACTATGGCCTCTGTTAAAAAAAAATATATATCACAGATTACTGGAAGCTTGAATGGGACAGCAGAATTTCTCCAAATTTCAGAACTGTGTTTGTTCAGTAAAATAACACAATGAAGAGCATTCAAACTTACCTTAGCGCAGTGAAGATCTTTGTGTTTTTTTAGCAGTTTATCTGCCTGCTGGATTGCCATTTTATTATTGCCATTATCAAGATAATCTACATAAAAACACACAGTGATTACAACTGACAGCAAAGAAAAGATGGATATCTATTCCCTAATCTCAAGGAGGGGGGAAGGTCTGTGCTGTAAGAGTGATAATGAATGTTCAGTTCACAACTACTGAATGCCTGTTCAGTGACCATTTCCACAGTGCATCTTAGAAATATATCTCGTTTGTTCTAGTTTCAGTCATCCCAACACAAAGTACAGTAAGAGACTCTTTTGGTCTTTCCTGATAAAAGCTCAGGATACATAATAATATGACAAAGCACAATGGCTTCAGATACGAGCCTCTCTCCACTAAAGACTAGGCTGACATCTTTTGCTCTAGTTACAAGTAGAAGTGAATTTGATAGGCTAATAGGAGTCTTTCCATGGATTTAAGTGGTGGTGGATCAGACCTGAAAAGACATTTGCAATCTATCATTACATGGAAAGACCTATTAGGTTATATGATCCATTCCTCAATCAGTGCAGGTTCGCACCCTACTAATATTCCATGATGCTATGTTTAGTCAAGTTTTAAAGCACTCAAATAATGAGGCTTTCATTGGCTCTATGGAGACTATTCCACAATTAGTATTTATTATTTTCTATTACTGTAGCATGCAAGAGCCCATGGCCTGGTCTACACTACAGAGTTAGTTTGACGTAATGCAGCTTACATCAACCTAAATCTGTAAGCGTCGACACTAAAATGTTGCTCCCGCCAATGTAACTCGCCCCCTACACTGACTTAATAACTCCACCTCTGCGAGCGGTGTAGTGCTTAGGTCAATGTAGTTAGGTCGACGCACTGTCAGCGTAGACACTGCATTGCTTACATCAACTGTTGCTGCCATTCAGAAGCCATCCCACAATGCCCCACACTGACAGTTAAATCAGTGCAAGCACTCCTGGTGAGGACATGCATCACCAATTCAAGGAGCACGGTGTGGACATGCAAAAGTTATTTAGTTACTGTGGGTGGCTGTACATCATCATAACTTAGGTCGACTTAATACTGTAGCGTAGACTTCCCCCAAGTCATGGAAGAAGACTCCATTATTCTCATCTCTTAGGGTACGTCTAACACTGCACAAAACCCTGGGTCAACTGACTCGGGTTCACACTACACGGCTAAAAATAGCAATGCAGACATTCCCGCTCAGGCAGGAGCCCAGGCTCTGAAACCCAGTGAGCGGGGAGGGCTCCAGCCTGAGCAGGAACATCTACACTATTACTTTTAGTCTCATAGCGCAAACCCTGTGAACCTGAGTCAGTTGACCTGGGCTCTATGACCTACTGCCAGAGTGGATTTTTTTTTTTTTTTTTTTTTTTTTTTGCAGTGTCAACATACCTTTAGAAAAATGTGGCTATACAGTTTAAAAGTTTCTTTTCTCATTTTCATATCATTATTCTCAGTTCTAACTCCAATGGGATACACTCAGATTATTTGAAAATTACTGAAATCAGAATAAGAGATTAATTTGAGAAGAGAACAATAAACCCACTCAATCTTTGCACCACGTCAGACTTTTTGAGACTTGTTAACCTAAACCTAGCATAAAACAACTGGGATGTATCCAATGAGCCAAAAAGCATAAGTGAAGTGTTCCTAATTTTCTTCTAAATTCCTGGTAAGGAGCTAACACTAGCTAACTGAAATTAAATTATACACTTTCTTGCTAGGACTGCATTTCTTATGAGGACGGATTCCACTGAGTTAAGAAGATGACCCTTAGTAATTTCCTGCCATATTCTACAAAATTCATATCCATATTACCGAGATTTACATTCAATGGCCTTTAACATTTGCCTCTATGGTAGTATCTATACTAAAGAATTGAACCACTGCTAAATGAACTGGGGGAGGGTGGGGGGAGGGGTGAGATTGTATAGGTTAAGTGCATATTGTGCAGTCTGTCCATACTAACTAAAACAAAACTTTCAAGTATTTCAACTAACAGGGTAAAATGATATTATGACTTTATAAGAGGTGGCTGTTCTGAAAAGGATGCACAGCAACCTCTCTCCAATGCCCTTCCAGGCTTGTTAGACCTTAAAGATTTGCCGAATACAGACGTTTTAAAAATTATGAAATTGAACAAGCTGGTAACCTCATTATAAATGGATGGGTTTTTTGGTTCACGGATTTGTATTTCATGGTACGCGCACACTCTGCACAGTCAATCTGTGGAACTCCTTGCCAGAGGAGGTTGTGAAGGCTAGGACTATCACAGGGTTTAAAAGAGAACTAGATAAATTCATGGAGGTTAAGCCCATTAATGGCTATTAGCCAGGATGGGTAAGGAATGGTGTCCCTAGCCTCTCTTTGTCAGAGGGTGGAGATGGATGGCAGGAGAGAGATCACTTGATCATTACCTGTTAGGTTCACTCCCTCTGGGGCACCTGGCACTGGCCACTGTCGGTAGACAGGATACTGGGCTAGATGGACCTTTGGTCTGACCCAGTACCACCGTTCTTATGTTCTTATCCAGTTTGCACTGACTGTCTTGGGGTTGTTAAACTTATCTAGCTGCACTGATAAGATCTCTGCTATAGGTAGCAGTGTAACACACAAGTCACAAGGCTTTCTAAATAGTAGCAGAATAAGGACTATGTATTGTCAACAACATGAACAAGTTTCTCAGGAACCAAAAGAACTGGCATCTTCCATTTATCACAAAAGAACTTAAACTAAAGAAAAATATTAAAGTACAGATTATTAATAGCAAGTCTATGGGTGGAGATTTTAAATGAATGGAAATGCCCAACATAACTAACTTCCTGATTAATGTACAACAAATTAAGATAAAAGATGGACATAACTGTCAAGGCATCCTGAGTAATCAAGTACACAGTACAAACAGAAAAGTGATGTTACAAGCAAAGTAACTAGAACCTTCACCCCACACAAAATCTGTTTACTTTTTGGCCTTTAATAAAAGCCACACAATTACATGTTTAAGAAGCCATGCTTCATTTATTAAGGACTATAAATACCAAATATTAACTACAACACCTTAGGTTCCCAGTGATGCTTTCTAGAGCCAACACTATGCACTCAGCACATTGTATTTTAAAAGGCATTACACTCTCTCTGACAGCTACTAGGGGCTAAAACACCAAAATACATCTCAGTTAAAATGTCAGTATATTTCAGTGTCTTCTGGCTTCATTTTTTTAAGTTACAGTTTTTCTAATAGTTAAATTTGAATTTTCTCTAGTTTAAGAAGCTACTTTGCAAATGTATCACTACATACAAAGCCAGCAATTCCGGAGCATGCCATAGAAAATTCAGAAAAACTTTCAGTTCATCACATTGAACCAAACTAGAGAGCTACAATTACAATTTCTGTAAGGAATGTTTATTTTTCTTTAATATAACCATGTCTTTATATTTTTATTCTTTACAGTATTTTAACTAACACCAAGTAGAAGTAGCTATGGCCCCAATCCCATAAAGAGAACTGCCTCCACTGAATTCACCAGAATTCAACCTGGGATGCAGGGGTCTTTCTTGTGAGACAAGTACTTAAAACATGAATGGTGCACTTAAAAAAACAAGTTCATCCCTAACCAAATGCAATTCCCCTTGTGTTTCTAACCATGATTTATTTGCATATGGGAAGTCAAGCACATTTTCTGCACTCTCTAAATTATCTGTTCTGGGATTCTAGAAGTTTAACAACATCCCAGTGTGGCACATGCACAAATATAGAGCAACATTTTTCAACTACTTTCTTAACCAATGTGCCTCCTAATAAAGCTGGAGAAGAACTGCATGCAATACTTAAGGATATTTTGGGGCAGACTTTTAAGACAGGAGGTTGCTGAACAAGACTACGCTCTTGTAAAGTTTCACTGCTTTTTCTCTCTATTGATTTTTGTATAGCCATCACTATGATATCTAGGTGCCCCAATATTTCAATCGACAGCTTTAAAGAGTGTGTGGCTTCTCTCGCCCCTTTTAGTTTCACAGATAAATGAGTTTCTAACTTAAAAATCAGTTTTGCATGGGGAAGATTTGATGTTTGTTTGCAAAGGCAGATGGGGAAAGAAAGCTCAATTCTGCATTAAAAAATACGCATCCACTCTTACAAGTCTCTCAATCTTTTGTGCAAAACAAAATAAACTGGGAACACAATTCTCTTAACCAGGAGGAAAAGAAATTAACATGGCAATTGTCCAAGGATGTTTTGCATTAAGAAATTATACCATTCCCTTCTCTCCCCCCCAAGAGTTAGAGAATTGGGAGGTTTCCAAGTGTGGGAAGACAAGGAAGGAAGGATATCAAAGCTGCACAGCAAGTTAAAGCATGGGGTAATATATTTAGCAAAGGGTAATGTAACCTACAGAAAAATATACAGAAGTGGAATAGGACAAATACATTCTCTAATGCTGGTGAGAAAGTCATATTTAAAGACAGGGATCAGTTTTTGGATGGGGGATGCAGGAGAAAGAAGTTATTTGTGGCAGGGATGGTGTCCAGCACTTAGTATACTGTGGGTGCTACTATCATGCAAATAATTAATAGCTTCCCCAGCTCCCAATTGTAGATATAAACCACAGACTGCGAGCTAATTGGGGCAGGGACACTCTTTACATTTTGCCTTGAACACTACCAACTTGGTGTTGAGGGCTAAACAGTAACATAGGGCCAAAGACCAACTGGGTAGAGGAAGAAAGGGCCAATCCCTCAGTTTCTCACCATGTAAACACAATTACTGACAATTTGCAGTAATAGCTCCTTTAGCAATCCTGGGCTGAGCACTTCAAAATACCAGTAATGATTAATCACAGATTTGTAAGGGGTGAGGAGAAGCAGGGAAATTCTCTCCTCCCTAGCCCAAGCAGAGGGTCTACACTCTGTAAAGCCTCTTTACCCCATGGTGGCCCCACGTGCTTCAGGGAGGGAAGCTTAATAGTGATCAGTCCCTTCACATGTTATTTCCAATATCAGATGCAAACCAGCCCAACAGAGCTTATAATGGGGATAGGGTGACCAGATAGCAAGAGTGAAAAATTGGGACACTTTTTTTTTGGGGGGGGGGAATAGTTGCCGATATAAGACAAACCCCTAACATTGGGGCACCTGGCCATGCTAAATGAGAAGGAGGGAAATCAAGGGGACACACCCCGCCTCCAGGGCTTGTGGGGAGACATGGGGGTCGGGGGGCCCCTGTGGGGGCAGCGGCTGGGACGGGGTGAGGGGCCCCTGTGGGGGCAGAGCTGGGTGGCACAGAGGAGCAGGCTAGGGGGGTGAAGGGCGCCCGAGGGAAGGAGCTGGAGAGGGGCGCCTCCCCCTCACGCAAGGGGCTCCGCCCGGGGTCTGAGCCCCGCTCCCCTGCAGGAGCTCGGGGGCGAGGAGGGTTAGCCCTTCCCGGCCGAGTCTCCGTCCCTTCCCGGCCCAGCGGGACTCCCCGGGCGGCGGGAACCACGCGACGCCGTGGCCGTGGCGAGGCCTGGTCGGAGGGGCGGGGAGGTGCCGGGTGCCAGCCGCGGCGCGGGGGCAGCCCCGGTGAGGGGGCGGGGGGTCGGTACCGTAGATAGGCCGGAGGCGCCGGTCGTTGGGGTCCTGCACATGGCCCCGCGCCGCCATGATGAGAGCGCAGAACCGCAGTGCGCAGCCGCCGCGCCGGCGGGACCGGCCAGGCTCGGCCCGGGGGGCGGGGGAGGGTAAAGAGGCCGGGTCTGGCGGGCGGGCGCTGCCTGGCCTCACGTTCCCGGGCCGCGGCCTCCGCCCCAGCCGGGCCCGGACTCTCCCTCGCTCCCCCACCGCGATAGGGCCTGTCGCGATATGACTGGCCAAGGGAGAGCCCGCGGTCTGTGGGGACAGCGCCAGCCGGGGGGGTAGCAGCCCCCCGCCCCGTCTCGCCTCACGGCTGCCGGGGTTGGGCCTATCGCGATATTCCCCCCGGCTCGCGTGGCCAGGCTCTCCGGTCCCCTATTCCCGATGCCGGCCAGGGCCTGCTGCGAGGTCCCCCCCAACTCACCCACGCACCGTGCGGGAGACAGGGCCGCAGCGCACAGCCGGGCCTTAAAACACGGCAGGGCGGTGCCCCTCTTCATGGCCCTGCTGCCTGCTCAGAGCTTCACAGCAGCCCCGGGGCTACCACCCAGACCCCTGCTTGTCCCCGCCTGGCCCTACAGTAACTGTGAGGCCTATGGCCGTGTCCAACAGGTGAGATGCTCTCCTTCCACCCACTGGTAAGCAGTGGCCTGGGTGCACATCCACACATCATCATTCTAGTACTTCAAAAGGGAGTTGTGAGTTTTATCTACTCCTTGCAAAGCACTTCGAGGGTTTTGGATGATAAGCGTAGACAAATGCAAAGTCTTATTAGTCATGCTCCTCCTATCTCACTTCCTTCTGTTTGAGTTGCATAAAGTCTTTTTCAGCTGCCAGCCAGCTGCAAGGTGCAATTCACAGAGAGATGCATTTCTACTGTCATTTATGCTTGAGACCTGTGCAGAGGCTGGGAGTGGACAATGCAATGGATCACTTGATAATTGTTCATTCCCTGTCAAGCACCTGGCATAGACCACCATCAGAAGACAGGATACTGGCCTAGATGGACCATTGGTCTGACCCAGTATGGCTATTCTTACATTCTGTGTCTGTAAGACCCTGTTCTCAGTTGCTTAGTAAAGTTTGGCAAAATTATGTTTGGGCTGAGAATTGGGAATGTTTGATAAAGAGACTGGGACAAGGAGTTAGGGGGACACTGACATTGGATAAGGAACACACGGAGAAAGGGTGGGAATAGGAGACAGTGGGGACAGTGTATGTGGAGGACATGAGAGACAGGTAGGGGAGAGAAATTGTATGAGGGCCTGGGGCTGACTTGGCAAGGAGAACAGGGTCAGGGAGCTGAAAGCAGGGACACTGGGATAAGAAGCCTGATGAGCAGAGACTACCTGTTATACCATAGTATAACTAAAGGTTCCAACCTAGGACTCATGGGGCTGCCAATATAATACCACGTGATAGACTTTGTTTTTTCAGTTTGCTTTTTTTAAAAAGCTAGGAAGTTATATACATAAAAATTACATTAAAAAATTAAGGTCAAGCACTCAAAAGTTAGGAAATGCCAGAATTAAAGGTTGCCTGTGCAGCCTTAATGCATGAATTCAAAGAGGTCAAATTATAATACAGCTTAATGACATGATCACATACTATTTTTTCCAAAGGACTCCTGCTTCATTCAGTGATCACATAATACTTAGCTCTTATATAGCACTTTTCATCAGCAGATCTTAAAGCACTTTTTAAGGGAGGTCAGCATCATTATCCTCATTTAACAGCTGGAGAAACTGAGGCACGAAGAGGGGAAATGATTTGCTCAAGGTCACTGAGCAGGCCACTGGTAGAGCTGTGAATAGAACTCGGGTCTTCAGCATCCTAGTCCAGTGCTCTGTTTGCTAGAACACACTTATTTTGTTGCTTAACAAGCAGGAATACAATGCTTTGTTTTCCCCTTGTTGTTCGCTGTGTGGCTCCATGCCACGTTTACTGCACACTACTCAAACCCTACTCTGAAGACAATCATTAGTTTCCTCAGGGGCTTTTCTATGTACTCACCACTATAGTATCTGAGTGCTTCAAAAATATTAATGAATTTTCCCACATCTCTGTGAGATGAGGAGTATTAGCCCCATTTTTCAGGTGGGATATGGGAGCACAGAGAGATTAAGGTCAAAAGCATCCACTAATTTTACCCAGTTTGAGACATCTAGGGCATGTTTATGATAACACAATACATTAGATGTTCAAAGTACAGCTCCCTTTTACTTGCACTCCTGCATATCAGAGCCCAGAAGCTGAAGTCAGGTACCTAGAAAGTCAGAAACACAATTAGAGACCAGCTGTTGAGTTTGATTTAAACAACTTGACTAGCATCATTCACACAAGAACTCCACCCTGGCAGAGACACAGGTAGAATGCAGTTTTCTGGGGCAGCACAGCATTAAATTGCCTTAATCACATGACCATCCTTTCCTCCTGCAATCCCCTGCCTCATCCAATCCCCATCCAGAACACTGATTTTCAACCTTTGACCTGCACTTCCATTCCTGTTTTTTCCATTTCTTGTCCCCATAATCACTTGGTATCTGGGAGATGTGGTTCCACCCCATCATGGGGGGAGGGAGCCTTTAGTTTTGGGAAGGCCTAGGCTCACCCATCCCCCCAGTACCCACAAGAGACACGCATCTTCCAACTTCTGTAATGAATAAAGCAGACAAGAGTCTCTTTCACTGCACTACTCTGATTCATCCCCACAGCAAATCCATCACAGGCAACATTACTTCTGTAATTTCCAAACTTTTGAGTGATTTGGTTTGCAAGCTTAATAATGCTCTTTATTATAGTTTGTGTAAAGAGCATATAAAGTATATTTATTTAATGCACAAGGATCCTTCAGAATGAAAGGTACTGTGTATAAATTGAAATTAATTTGGTAATCATAAAAGGTTAGTGACTTTGTCATTAGAAACCACTTTCACTTGATGAGACTAATTTAAACATAAGTTCTGATTCTCAACAAAATCAGTGGCAGAGTTTGATATTAATATGTACAGTGTAGAATCTACTTTTCTGCAGCAGTTCAGTCTGTGTTAGCCTGCACGGTCTGGGAAGAGACAGTAATTGCTTTAAACTGCTTTTCAGATGTCCTTGAGGCCCTTTCAGATAACACAGATTCAGTCATACTTAGGAGCATCTTTGCTGATCAGAGACAGCAGTGTTGGTAAGTAGTTTAATACCGAATTATAAAGAAGTCTGAAGTAATACCACTTTCTTATTCACAACCATTAATAATAATGGTTCTGTAGTGGTAAACAGAATGCAAGTTCTAAATTCTCACTTACTGAATTGCCAGCAGTGCAGAAAAAGAGGCTTATAGCATCTTTCCAGGCAAAATTTTATTGACTCCACAGCTAACATTAAAAGGACACAATTTTCCTGTAAATCAAGGCCATAATAATAATCTAATGTTTTGTAAGGTATGTATCTGACCAATGCTTGCAGAAAGGAAGTGACTAGGTATTGACTGGAGCTGGGGAAAAAACAAAACAAAACCCACTATGAATGTCACAGGATCTATAACTTGGATGCCCAGTAAGGTATGCAGCTAAATACCCCATATAAATGTTTACAGTGTAAGAACTGACCAAAAAAATAAATAAAAATCAATTAGATGCTGCCAGCATCTTGAATGTCACAATTCTATAGTTACATGTATTTTATTCACTCTGGAGCATGGGCCTCTAAACATTGAGAGCATCTATAAGGTCATCTTTTCTTTTTCACTAATTAAAACTTGGTCCAGTGCCTGAGACAGAATATTGAGTTAAATGGGCCACGTCTGTCCTGATCTGGCAATACTTGTGGATCCAGGAAAAAGAAATATAGAATAGGTAGAAAAGAAGTTATTACTAACATTTGTAGGGAAAAACAAATCACCAAACAGGATCTACATTTGATGAAACTGAATACAAGATCAGCATTTAATACAAGTATGATGTCCAAAGTTTAAGTGATTTCCTAAGAGACATTTTCTGTCAAGCATTCTAACAATAATAGCTATGTGCTACTCTTATTCTGTATTGTACCTTGTAACAGCATCCCCTCATAGCATGAGGTAGCCCTGCAACATCCCTGCCTTAGTTTCTTCCTCTGAAGTGGGTCCTCCTGGCCTTCTCCACACAGGAGAAAGGTGGCAATGTGGCTTGGCTCTTCTGTCTCCTGTGGAGGGGCAAGGAACAACTGCAGTCTCTGTGCCACCATGGTTCCTTGCTAGTGCACCCTAGGCTTTCAAAAGGAACAGTGAGGAGGTGAGGCCAGGGCAGTGCCCCCCATGCCACACCAATTAAGAAGTGGCTAGTTGCAATGTGGAGAGAGCACGATGCACAGTCATAAATTTCCCAGCAGGCATGCATTTCCTGTGTTCTGCAGGGCTCTGCTGAAGCAGTAGTTGAGGCACAATCCCTTCTAGAGCTCCCTCTAGCTTCAGGGTGGCAAAAATAATTGACACTGATTGGCTAGCTTGTTGGCATTCTCAGCAGAGAGGCCAAGGACTGAATGGTTCAGAATCTGAACTCCCGCCTTCTCACTCCTAGAGATGGTCCTTTCATGTTAAGATTGAAGCAGCATGGGGGAGCTTCCACTGCTACTCCCAGGCTGTATCTAGTAGGAGGTTATAGGGAGGATTTCAGCCTCTGGGGCTATCAAGCTGGCACTTTTCAGGTACAGTAAATTAGTAATGCATGTATATTATTTACTCCTCCATACAAATTAGTCTATGAAGAATAAAAATTAATATGAAGAAAATAAAAAGTAAGGAAGAATTACAAGATTAGGATGAAGCATCACAGAGGGAACAGCTTCCTGGCCTAATTCAGCAGTGGTGTAAGTTGAGTTGCCTCTCCTTACGTTAGCAGTGAAGTTTGCCTTTGTCTTCAGTCCTCGCCAAATGCCAAAATCAAATCACACTGTTGTCACCAAATTCAACACAGCTCGTTCATCACACTTTACACAGTTGCTGCAAGATCCCCCACTCCTGGCATGTAGGACAGTTCAAAAGTTGCCTCAGATTTTCATTCATCATTTGAATTTGAAGTTTGTAAATAACCGTGTAACATAATAATAAACGGACAGTCTTGTCCACTGCAACTCTGTAGATAAGTATTGTCCAATATCATAAATTCAACCTCACATTGAGGCCCAAGTTACAATCAGTGCTAAGTATGTATTAATTATTATTATTTATACTCTCAAAAAAGCTTTCAGACTTCAGGAGTCTGCATGGCTCTGAGGCCATAATCACAGAAGAAAAAAGCTGTCACATCAGAAGTGTTCTAAATAGCTACCAAAACCCCTCCAGGTTAGATTTAGAGAAGGGGTTCTGTTTGGTTCAGGGACTGATAATTGGAAGCAGAGTGTTTCAGTTGGTCATCAGAACAAATCCAGTCCAGACTAGTTGACACTATTTTTGGTGGAATCTAACATGAATGTGGTAGTCATCATAATCCAGTTTTCAGTAAGCAGATATCCTCATTACAAAAACACTTCTACAGCTAGTATCCTCATTGCAGAGCAGTAACAGAACCTGAACTACCCTCTCATTTTAGGGGATGAAGTCTCATCAGACTGGAGCTGCAACTGATGCAGGGGAAGCTTGACTATGTTGTCCCTGTTCTTTGGAGAAGCAGAAGACTTCATTCTCCAGGGCTGACAATCTGCCAACTTTCATCAGCACTGAAATGATTTTTTCAAAATTATAAGTTGTAGCTGATTGAAAGTCAAGTTGCTGTACTCTACGTTTAGAAATGCCTCAAGTCTGCTAGAGGAGATTAACTCTTCCTGGTGCTGGGTTGCTCCCATGCTACTCCCTTCCTCATGACATCATGCCTCGTTTCCTGCTCTCAAAAGAATTTATGGGAGAGTTGCTCATGCTCCTGTGTCACTGAAATAGAGCCACCAGGTGGCGCTCTAATTTTAGCGTACTGTACAGTATTGTATATGCAGCAAATGGGAGTGACTGATTTTCCTAGAAAAAATAACAGGAGTACTTGCGGATACAGACTAACACGGCTGCTACTCTGAAACCTGATTTTCCTAGAAAGTTTGGTAGGATAACATACTGTTCTCCCAGATGCCTTCCTATTGGGTCCATTCAACTCTTGCCCATATAAACATAAAGCTTCAAAGAACACAAACGTTTTCACCTCTATAGTGCAATCTCTGTGACTACTTGAAATGAGACCGGGGTATTTCTGTGCTATATTTCAAACCCCTCTCTGTATCTCAAGCAGAGTTAGACATGTAGATATATGGGCTCCTTCTCAGAACATACTTGAAGGGGATGTTGTATGAGAACACAATCTTAAACCAGCTTCAATCAAAGAAAGTTAGAATTCTGTAGTGTAACACAATTTACAAAGCAAACTCACACAGCCAGAAAACAAACAAACCCCAACACCGAGCCACCCTGCCCAAAAGTAAAAAAGGGATGATCCCCTTTTCTGCCCCATCAACAGGAAAAAGTAAGGGCTCTAACAAAGATTAGACAATTTAGAGTTTAGTTTTTCAAAGTTGCCAATAGAGACTCCCTTCCTTACTGCATTTCAGAGGCCAGTGTCTGGCACCTGTGTAATATTGTCTGTCTAGTTATACACAGCTTCCCTCAGGTTCATTCCCCTACAGCTTGGAGGCCTGTCCAGGAAATTAATTTACTTTAATTGCCTGGAATCCTAACACCCACTACGCTCCGCTCTAATCACTAAACTGCTCACCCTGAGTCCTGGTCAATCCCAGGCACCTATTGATAAGAGGAGGGAGGGGCAATCATGAGGGGGCGGAGCCTAACTCTAGTGACCTCTATTACCCAATCCAGCCATGGTGCGGGCGGGGCCTAGCATAGCCGTAAACGACGGCTGCTACGGCCAATCAGCTCGTTAGCCGAGTCTCAGTTGGCCAATAGGGAGGCGGGGAGCGGGTGTCGCCGGCGGGTAGGAAGCAGGACGCTAGGCTGGGCCCGGTGTTTGGTTTCTGAGGAGCCGGTGAGTCGGGGAACGGGCCGCCAGGGGAGAATGAAATGGGGCGGGGGGCAGCGAACTGCTAGGCACGCCCTTAACCGTGGGGGGCCTGGCCCCCCTCAATGGCCCCGCGGAACGGGAGCGCTCAGCCCCCGCCCCACGCATTCCTCCCTGGGGGCGCTCGGACCCCCGCCCCCCCTCATCCCTCCCCCCCGCTCGGGCTCCTGGGGGCCCCCGCATCCCCCCCCGCTCGGGCCCCTGGGGGCGCTCGGCCCCCCGCGCATCCCTCCCCGCTCGGGCCCCTGCCCCTTCCCGTATCCCCCCAGCTGACTCTAAGGCCCAGTAGATGCCGCTGAGTACACCTGCAGCTCGTGCACAGAAGACCCTGCCCCTACCTTGCATAGGTCTATGGGTTGCTTTATTCCTTCCAGTTTTTATACTAGAAACGCCAGACCGTGATTATGGAGACCAAACTCCTACCTCTTTCACCTGTCTGTAGGGTAACTGGAAGTCCTGAGCAGCGTTTGGCTAGAAGTGGCTTTTCTACACTGGAAAAAAATCTGTTCTTTGAAAGAAACGTCACCTATTCTATGTTAGTGTTTTTTGTTTTAAATATTGTTTTTGGTGTCAGATATGATCACCTGGGGTAGGAGTCAGGGCTTTTCCAAGTAAAATTTTCAGCTATCTTTATTAAGGCTTGTCTTCCTTAAGATGTTTTTGTTGATCTGTTGAGTGGTGTCTTAATTCTAGGGCTTTTTGTATAAATTTTATTGGCTAAATTATGCTTTACTGTCCATAAACAGTTCATAGTTTTGCAGAGTTAATATTTTACTTGTGTTTTTTATATATATATATATAATATATATATATAAAAATAAAAGAAGACACTATCCACATCTCAGGGAAAAACATCTGCAGGAGATTATCCTCACTAGCCAGCTAGGGTTCCTTACACTCTTAAGAGCTGCTTGAAACCATGTTTAATAATACAATTGTTTCTAAATGGTGGGGGAGTCTTGCTGGCTGCTTGAGGAAAGCAACAGTTTGTAATAATGGAATATGTGATATAATGTCAGAGGATCTGAAGAAACAGGAAGTAGCAGAATGAATAATTGTATTTGTTCTTATGAACAGAAATGAAACTGAAAATGTTTAATTGTCCCTTGCTCCAGCTTTCAAAAGAACATGGATATGGCTGCAGTTAATGAACAAGAAACCCAGCTGTGTAGCAATTGGTAAGAAACAAATGTCTGGCACTATTGGCACAAGTGTATTGTATGTTATTACAATGTCCCTACATAAACTCATAGAAACATGCTGTATTGCTGGCAGATGTCTTCAGA
Source organism: Emys orbicularis (assembly GCF_028017835.1). Lineage (NCBI taxonomy): Eukaryota > Metazoa > Chordata > Testudines > Emydidae > Emys > Emys orbicularis. The sequence goes on from NC_088698.1 coordinate 28,426,560, forward strand.
TATGGAAGCAACAAGTGGTATATAAAAGAATAGAAAATATTCTGGTAGGCACTTCACCGGTATTCAGAACTTGCTGTGTCACCTTGAGAACAGCAGAATAATACTAATGGAACCTGCTGGTAGTGGTCTCCACCCCTGCTCCACCCTAGAAGAAGCAGAAATCAACTAAAACTATTGGTTCTCCTTCAGATAATTTTTTAAAAATGTTTCTTTAAAATCAGTTTCAAGAAAGCTGAAATATACAGGATTTAATTTTTGTGGCTTCTTATAGCTGTGTGTTTGTCATACATACAGAATATCATTTTGCTGATGTCCCAGCCTGTTGGGGTCTTAGGAACAGATGGGATGAAAATGAAGGGTTATTGCTGTTGTTTTGGGAGGGGCTAGGTTTTTATCTTGTGGCAGGGCAGGTAAAAATAATTGTCTTGTTGGGGGCTGATGAGTTCACTTCTGCGCTTGTGAACATGGTTTCCCTTAAAAGTTAAACTCCATCTTGAACTTTCCTCTACTTCCTCTATCAAGTTGATATAGGTAGAGAGTGGGAGAGGTTCAAGTACTTTGCTTCCACTTGGTCTGATTTGCCATCTTTGCTTTTATGGCATGGGTTAGCCTTTCAGGCACTCTACCCTGTTTTCCCCTCTCAGGGCTCCTCAGGAATACTTCTCCAGCACTCTTAGGCTCAGAATATTCGTACCACATAGTGGTGGTAACTTCAGAGGCCCAAATGAAGCAACAACACAAATGACATCCGCCCACCTAGGCTTAATAGAAGTCTCCCATCCTTTCTGGGCTTTTCCCAGCTCCCTGCTCCTTGGCTGTGACATCACCCACAGGGGTGCTGCCCTCTGCCTTCCTCTTGTTCTAGCGCAGGGGTAGGCAACCTATGGCACGCGGGCCAAAGCCAGCACGTGAGCTGACTTTCAGTGGCACTCACACTGCCTGGGTCCTGGCCACCGGTCTGGGGGGCTCTGGATTTTAATTTAATTTTAAATGAAGCTTCTTAAGCATTTTAAAAACTTTATTTAGTTTACATACAACAATAGTTTAGTTCTATATTATAGACTTCTAGAAAGAGACCTTCTAAAAATGTATGACTGGCACGCGAAACCTTAAATTAGAGTGAATAAACGAAGACTCGGCACATCACTTCTGAAAGGCTGCCAACCCCTGCTCTAGAGCAAGGGTTCTCAAACTTCATTGCACCACGACCCCCTTCTGACAACAAAAATTACTACACAATCCCAGGAGGGGGGGACTGAAGCCTGAGCCCCATTGTCCCAGGGGATGGGAAGGGGGCAAAGCCCAAGGGCTTCAGCTCCAGGCAGGGGGCCTGTAACCTGAGCCCTGCTGCCCAGGGCTCGAGCCCTTGGGCGTCAGCCCCACGTGATGGGGCTCAAGCTTCAGACCTGGGCCCCAGCAAGTCTAAGCCAGCTCTGGTGACCCACTTTGGGGTCCTGACCCACAGTTTGAGAACTGCTGCTCTAGAGACTCCTCCTCCCACAATCCAGGCCTCCTGGTTTCTGACGTCTCTCTAGAACCTGCAGAGTTTTCTGCTTCAGCCCATCAGAGCCCCACCTCTGTTTTCTCTGTTCCTTTCCTACCTGGTTTTTCTGGTCTCCCTCCCCTCTGGGGCCCAGGCTCTTTCTCTTAATCCCAGTTTGGGGTCAGCTGACCAGTCTCAGGTGCATTGTACTCTTCCCTCTTAAAGGGCCAGTGCTACCCTGTTACACACTTTTCAAATGGCTGAATGGATTTTTCCCGCCTGTAAGTCTGTCTGCACATAGCTCAGGATAGAGCAATAGATTTCTCCAAAGTAGAGTAAGGTAGGGATTCCTCACTTCAGAACAGCAGGGATATTGCAACTTTTGTTGGTTGAACCATTGACCAATATTGCAGCGTAGCTGAAGAGTCTGTTCTCTAGCTTTGCCCAGTGGAGGATTGCCTGACTTTTACACTATGGCGGAGTGCTCTTTGCAGAGTCTGTAACTGTTACTCCTGGTCTGACAGCCTGGATCTGGTGACTGCCTGAGTATGCTGCAAGGCTTGTCTGTTTTCCCCAAAGGGGGAGCTGAACAGAGTTTTGACTTAATTTGATCAATTGGGAGACTTTGGGTGTCTAACTTGGTAAGTGTGTGTGTTCTGACTGTACACAGCATGTAGTCCTAGATAGGCTTTTTTCTTTTACAAACCGGAATACATGGAAACGATGAATTCCTGAAGGGCTTATTTGCTTTTACCATTGGTTCTTCCTTTCAGGCAGCTCTCTTGAATCCTAAATTTGTTTGTTTATTTTCAGTGTAATTTGTGAAGAGTAACTTTTTTGTATCCTTCTTGTAGCAAAAAGGCTATACCTCTAGCTAATTTCACCATCCATGAAATCCACTGTAGTAGAAATATTGGAGTGTGTCGTTTCTGCAAGGAGTCTGTCCCTAAATCTGAAATAAAAAACCACATTGAATCTGAACATGTGCAGGTAAAATAAATTCTACTTTAAAATAGCTGATCTTCATGAAGTGCATTTAGTAATTGTTTCTGTTTCTCCTAGGTTACTTGTAAGTGTAATATGAAGATGGAAAAATGCCACTTAGAGGATCATGAGGTTGGTATATTTGGTTTTTGCTCTTGATAATACTCTAGTGTATTTCCAGTACTGACACTAGAGCCTTACTGTTCAGATTATAGCTACCGTGCTAACTGATCTTGGGTCTGCTCTGCCCATGTTTAATCTGCTTTCTAAATCCATGCTAATCAGTGATACTCTTGTAAGAGGCTAGCTGTATTAGTTTGAAGTGGTGGTACTCACATGCCTAATAAGCAGCTCCAAGCTCCTCAACAGGAGGGAGTCTATGTACGTTGGTAACTTAGGTTGGTGGCCTAGGTTTGTCCCTAAGTAGTGGTTAAGGCTAAAAATTCTGCCTGTGGCTATAGTTGCATTGAGCTTGGCACCTTCACTTCTCAGTGTCGTCTTTATTTCAGGTGGTGTGTGGTTTTTGTGTGTCTCCCCCCCCCGCCCTGACCTTTATGCAGGACCTAAGGATTTGTCTTGTCTAAACAGTTTTTAAAAATCATGGAACAATAAACACTTACTTCCTATGATTTTCTTATTTACAAATTGTCACTGGAGTTAACGTTGTCAGTGGAACAAAAGTGTCACAGAAAAATGGGATTGTGCTTCAGCATAAGCATCAAATGCAAAGCTATGGCATGGGGAGGGATGCAAAGGGAGTTGGACCAGGTGGCTTATTTTAAAGCATGCAATTTTGATCCTCCGATTTCCTGTTGCAGTAACTTACTCAAAGCACTTCATGCACTATAACTATTAATGAAGCAATATGAACAGTGGCAATCGGGACAGTTAAGTAGAAAACACAACCAAAAAAATCTACTTTGAGTGTTTAGTTTAGTTTTTTAGGGGTGTTATTTTTAAGTATGATGTCTAGTAAATACATGCTTCCTTTTTCCTGTATAAAATACACTGAACTTCCAGTGAGACATACTGTGTATAACTACTCAGGAGTTTGTACTCCCTGTCTTAAATAGTAACTTAAGTAGTAAGTCTTCTTTTATGGGCTGGTTGGATTCTAGCTGAAGACACAATTAATCTCTAAAGCAATTTGGAATGCATCTCTCAGTAATAACACCGTGAACTGGGTACCTTCTTTGGGCAGTAAGTAAGCATAGCATAACTATAAGACTGTGCATATATCAAGAGTTATTCAATTTTATATTTTAGGCATCAGCATGCCCTCTGCGTCCTGCAGTTTGCCAACATTGTGAGATAGAGCTTGCATTCAATAAACTTCAGGACCACGAGGATTACTGTGGAACTAGGACTGAAACATGTAGTGAGTGCGGTCGCAATGTAATGGTGAAAGATCTGAAAGAGCACCCTGAAGTTTGTGGGAAGGAGGTGGAAGAAAAAAGAGTTAGCCAAGCAATGTCACGTTATAACTATAAAGATGAGGCTGCAAACCTGTGTACCTTTCAAACGATCAGAAACCTTCTGAGTTCAGATGGCTATGCTGGGCCTCTGCAGAGGATGTCTGGGCCACTGGAAGGCCAATTTTATAGCAGTTTTGGAGGAGACCAGGCTTCTAAGAATATTAACAGAAGAAATGCATCAGCAATGCAGAGAGATCAGAACCGAGGTAAAGTGTGGACAAGGGCAATAATTATACATTCATAAGTTTTATTTTTACCTTTAATTTAAAGTTAGGTAACTAATAATGGTCCCTTCTGACCTTAAAGTCTATGATTCTAAGTGGAGTGAAAGCTCTATACCTGTGCACTGTATGGCAGTGTTTCCCAAACTTGGGATGCCACTTGTGTAGGGAAAGCCCCTGGCGGGCCGGGCCGGTTTGTGTACTGGCCACGGTTTGCTGCTCCAGGCCAACAGGAGCTGCTGGAAGTGGTGCGGACCAAGGGACGTACTGACCGCTGCTTCCAGCAGCTCCCATTGGCCTGGAGCAGTGAACCGTGGCCAGTGGGAGCCGCGATCGGCCGGACTTGCAGACGTGGCAGGTAAACAAATCGGCCCGGCCCGCCAGGGGCTTTCCCTACACAAGTGGTGTCCCAAGTTTGGGAAACACTGCTGTATGAAAATGTCAGATAATTAGAAAACCTCTAATGAAGTGTGGCTAGAGTTCACATATGCATGCTTAGTTTCTTTTACTTCAGAATAGAACTTCAATGACATAAAACAATTGAGTAGATGACTTCTGAAATATCTGGTGGTAGGATACGAGTAGCTTACTAATATTAATAACTAGCATGAATCTTTTATCTAGAAACAGAATTTGGCTTGCATCCATTCAAATTCTGTCCATTTTATTTAGCAGTCAAACTCTTCTGTGCTTGACTTAAAGGTTAGTTAAGATGTTTCTGCAGTCTTTCATATTTGATGGTGAGCATTTTTGCAGCAGCAGCCTGTATGGCCATAGGTGCTATAAATGCCTCTTTTCTCTTTCCACTTAAGTTCTGATATCCCAAATCACCATGCCTAAAAGACACCCTTTCCATGAACACATGCTCTGCTTTATGTTCAGAGGTATTCAAAGTATGTAGCATTGCTGAAGACTGAATGGATGGCCTTTGCTTTAAGATTCACCTGCTTGTGAAATAACTCATCAGATTTAGTTATTAAAACTGAGAAGATAAATGACTTAGTTTCCAAATTGGAAAGAGAACCTCTAGAATTGGGCTGCTTAATACTGAACATTTTGGAAGGAACTGAATTCTCCCCTCCTCCTTTATGTAGATTTCAGTGCAAAAGAAAATTTCTGGATCATATGGTGAGTTCAGATTGAATACCTGTTCAATTTTCTAACTGCGGCAGCATGGAGGAGTTCAGTCTTTCCTGGGTCCCAGTCCTGCAGTGTGATGTAGTGCTGGGGGAGTAGATGGCGTCTGGGAGGGGGTGTGCGGGAGCTGTTGAGCAGGAACAGCTGCTACCATGATGAGCTGCAGGGTGCTGTGGAGCTGCTGCCTGGATCTCTCTTCGCTGCCCTTAATGATTTTGTTGGTCAGGTAGGAGGCGGCAGCTGCTGCTTAATATCTAGGGAGCTGCAGGGCAACCAAGAGGGACGAGGAGCAGCAGCAGCCCCATGGAGGAGGAAGACACAGATGAGACACTTCCCACAAGCTCTTCACCCAAAAAAACATGGAGAAGGCAGACAGAGACTCTTGAAGAGCAACCTTTTACTGCATGTAACAGTACTTGAAGGAAGCTGCCAGAAGCTGGGCCTGGACAACAGGGGATGGATCACTTGATAAATTGCCCTGTTCTGTTTGTTCCCTCTGAAGCACCTGGCACCAGCCACTGTCGGAAGACTGGTTACTGGGCTAGATGGACCATTGATCTGACCCAGTATAGTCATTCTTACGTTCTTAAGCAGTAAGGGAATGCCAAAATTCCAGTCCAGTTTCCAGAGAGCAACTTTTCCAGGACACTCAGGAAAAGCTTCAGACTGGATTACAGAAGAGGTAACTAAATCAAGGAGAGGTAAAGATGGAACACTTGTCAACCTTTGGCCAACATGGAGGTTGCCCATCTGTGCTTTCAATATTTTGCAATGGGCCCTCATGGGGGGGAAAAAATAACAGCTACATCCCATGTTCAGAACAGGAACTTGATAAAGAGTTTCCAGTGTTAAAACCTTACTTCATTCCAAGCCCTGAGCTAGTTGGAAAGAATGAAGCTGGCATGCAGGTTAGATGGTTGGGACATGGGTGAACTTGTAATTCTTTCTTACCCTGTCTTCAGGCAGTGGGCTTCCCCCGTACAGTTCATGGGTCCAAAACGTTTCCAAAGGCCTCTGTGCACACTAGTTCCCCAAAATAGGTGCAATGATGATCAGCCACACCCACTGTGAGCATTTGGACTACCGTAGTGTAGTGAGTTCAAATGAGTACTTTTAGCAGTGAGCTGAGATGACTTGTTCTTCTGGGTCTCCTAAACTGGATGCAGAAATGTGGCTGTGAGTGATTGAGCTGGACTAGTGGGAAGAGACCTGTGTCCCTGGTCATGATGCAGTTACTTCTTGTTTTTACCCTTTCTTAACGCTGGTGGAAGAGGATGTCAACAGATAATGGGGCAGCTGGTCTGTCTTGGGGCCCTGGAATAGGTTTTTCTTTGAAGGAGATACTGGTTACTGTGTTGCTTTTGGACAGATAGGGGAAAGATTTGGACCTTCTCTTGCAGTTATTCTCATTGAAGCTCATGAGCTAAGGTGGTTTATGAAATACCAATGTGTGAATCCCAAAGAAGTAGTAAGAATTCATATTCCTGTTCAAAGAAAGAATTGTGTAGTGTAGGGATTCATTGGGGAACTGTTGCTTTAGCAAATGACTATTACTCTGATCCTCTAGTTAAACTGAATAAAGCCCTTTGGAAGATATAGCTTGAAAACTGAAGATTTTTGTTTTGAACCATGCAGAGTCTCGAGACTTGAAGACCAGCAATGATGGATTTGAACAGCAATAAATAATAATAATAATAAAAAAGGCAACTCCTTCTGAGTTTTGGTTTGAATTAGAAAATCATTAAAAGATTGTCTAATTTCACTATAGGGTTATGAATTTATTTTTTTTAAATGGACTGGCTTTTTTTTTTTTTTAAGACTCCAGGTTTAATTTCATAGGTTAAAAGCTTGCATATCTGCTTAATCATAAACTTGCTATTTGTCTGAATGGAATATTGAGTTGATTTAAACACTGGCTAATGTACAAGGAAGGTCTTGTAATTTCAACTGCTATGTACATCACCCATAAAAAGATCAAATACGCCTTTTTTATTTTGATCTCCTATTCAGCTTGTCTAACAGCCTTGGCATGTGCATTTCCTGGGAGTTAATGACTGATTTGTGTTTAATGGTCTTCAGAATATCATCTCCCTTTTTTTTTTTTTTTTTTTTTTTTTTTTTTTTTTTTATTCATCACCTGGAAGTGTCCTATACCTTGTAAATACATGGTTTAGTGGGGTAGAATCTTCCAACACCGATACGTTGCTAAAGCATGTTTAAAGTCCTAATCTTACTGAACACCTGTATCTTCATTTTAATGAGATACTAAGAAACCTGAGTTTAAAAATGGTATAAACAAATGTGCCTTTTAAAAGAGATGTACAATTTAAGATTGCATCTTCAATGCATAAATATAGGTCTCTAAAGTTGTGATCAGCCATATCTTGTATATTAAAAAAACTTGTTTTTTTTTTTTTTTTTTTTTAAAGTGAGTCACTGAAGGAATTGTCTCAAGCCACAGGGGTGCAGAAAAGTTTTCACAGCTTGCATGCTAAAACGTACTGTATCAAATTGCCATACTAACGTACAAAATAAAGCCTATTAGAACCCCACTGATTTCAGTGTGCTGAAATCCCCATGTGGGTGAAGAGATCAGTGCATGTAAATTTCATTGCAGGCATTTAAAGTCTGAATACTCCTTCCTGAAATGTTTTTAGAGGCCTCGCTTTGTACAGCCATAATCCCACTAATCTGTATCTGAGTCGGATGCTTGCATCAGTAGGTGAATGGACTTTGCTCAGTGATGGACTGAAAACATAAGACTTGTTACAGGTTCATAGATCTTTATGACTAGAAGAAACCATGCTGAACTACTGTGACCTCCTGCATGATACATGTCAGAATCTGTTCCAGTAGTTCCTGCATCAAGCTTACAACTTCTGGTTGAACTAGAGCTTATTTCTTAGGTGTTTAATTGTGATTTAAAGATTGCAAGGGATGGAAAAAATATGATGTCCTTTAGTAAATTGTTTAAATTTAAGAATTAGAATATTAGGGTTGGAAGGGACCTCAGGAGGTCATCTAGTCCAACCCCCTGCTCAAAGCAGGACCAATCCCCAGACACTTTTTTTTTTTTTTTTTTTTTTTTTTTTACCCCAGTTCCCTAAATGGCCCCCTCTCAACCCTGGGTTTAGCAGACCAATGCTCAAACCACTGAGCTATCCCTCCCCCCAATTGTATGGCCAGTAAAGGAAACAAAGTTCCCCTCCTCTCAGGCTAGACGGGGGGAAAAATACAGGAAAGGGCAAGGATTAGCTTCCCTTAATTCATCCCAAAATATAAATCATGAAGTGTCTTTCTGAGGCTTTGGCTATCTGTTGTAAAACAAGAGTGCTGTGTGTGGGGCCCAATTCTGCCCTCGTTTGCATATGTGAACTTCTGTTTTATTTACTTAGTCTGTTCTTAAAATCAGAATTACTGTTAAACTATGTAGTTGATACTTACAGCTTCTGATATCTTTGTTTAAGAGGATGAGCTGGAACGGCTGGAGAGGAATAAAAACACGGAGTCCTCTCTGTATGGAGAACAGAATTCCAATTTAGACTATATGTTAGCCCTTAGCCTGCAACGTGAGAATAATCCCCACAACAGTATTGCAGCTGAAATTCACAGTGACTTCTGGAAGAACTTCTACTCCAAAGAGTCCACGCCATCTGAGCAGTTTAACGAAATAAACAAATCCGATACTTTCTCCCATCATCTTTCGTCTGTTAACACTTCGGATCAGCTCAAAAGTAAGTTCTTGAAAAGCTTTCCTTAAAAAATGTTTTTGTTGTTGATGATCAGGGGGACTCTCATGCCTAGCTCCTTGGAGATATTCTGACTTTCAGTGCCAGAACAGTAGCACTTTGAGACTTTCTAAACTGCTTTAGATATCCCCGGCATCTGATGTAGAAATTCTCTGAATGTGCAGAAAAGCCTCCCCTATTCTTGGAGTTTTTCCTTCTTTTCTGGAACTGTATCTTCAGCTCCCTAAATTTTTGACTGTGCTGCCTGCTAAAATAGCAACATTTCTATGTATAGACAATAGTCTCTTAAGATTTGTTAACTAGTGAAATTTGATATTGGTATCTGTCTATCCCAAAAGAGGAGTACAGCATGTTAATATGGGAAGGTAAAAGTGACTTGTTTTGAAAACCGTATACTAGCAGATTTAACTTGCTGTAGTTCTGCCATGTCTTTACAAAATAAAAGAAAAAAACCCTTATTCCTGCTTGTACTGAGATGTAACAACTGAGTAGGTGATGTTACATTTAAGATTAAACATGCTAAAGAGGAACTCTCCTGTATTATCCAAGTGCCAGATTATTTTATTTTAAAAAGAAATTTTGTGTGTACTGTGTGTGTACATCCATAGGCAGGCAGATAACGAGATTTTTTTTTTTTTTTTTTTTTTTTTTTTTTGGTATTGGACTTAAAGAACTGAGGTTTTGGAGGGAAAAAAAATCCTTTTCAACTTTTTAGAAAAAGTGACCTCTCCCCCCCCGTACTTATAAAACTCATAAATGTGAAAGTAGAGTGACTACTGCCCTAAGACTTGCTATAATCCCTCCTCTGTGGTGCAGAACAGAATGATCTCATGGATTAGAAATTCTGAAGACAGGTTGATTAGTCTGATTGTTACCCCTTTTAATGGTAGGGGGTTTTAATCCTTTTACTTACCTCACAGATGATGATGATATCATGTTGCCATGTGAATTTTGTGAGGCACTCTACCCTGAAGAAGACCTGATTCTCCATCAGGTTTGGTATTTCTGTATTATATAACAATAATACTTAACTCTTAAAGTGCTTTTTGTCAAAGGAGGTAAGCATCATTATCCCCATTTTATAGGTGTATACGCAGGAGGCTTACTGAAATGGATGCTAGCACTTCTGAGTACAATTTCTATTTAGAAACTGAATTTTGTTGGAGCAGTTTAGCATAGTTAGTGGGAACTCACTCCAACAATGCTTACAGGATGCTACATCTGCGTAGAACCTTACAAACACTAATATTCAGTAGAAATGTCTTAGTAAACTAAAAAAACTAATGCAAAACTTCCATCAAAACATTCAATGTGCTGTTCCTTGGATTACCACTAGAAACAAATTGAATGCTAATAGTAAACCACATACACTGAAAAATAAATAAGTTAATTACTGATGTTAGTTTTTGAAATTCACCATGCATAGCAACTTACTTTTAACCTTCTTGTCCCATTAACTGGATATCTGAAGTGGAATATAATTTTGGGTGGTTATAATACTAAGAGTATGTACTGGAAATAGAGGGTGGATCTGTTTTCCTCTGTCAGTGTTCAGATATTACTTAGCACATGAAGGCTTTGTAAGTATAACTAATTCCTTCTTTCCAACGTTGCCCACGTAACAGACAGGCTGTAACCCAGCCAGCGCCTTTGCTTCGTTCAGTAAAAGAGGTTCCTCCCCAAGTCAACAACAAGAATACAACAGACCTGTTAAAGATTTCTTAGACCAACTGCACAGCAGCAGATCTACATATCCACAGCAGCAAGAAGCGGTACAGACCGAAGGGAGCATTATCATTCCATGTGAATTCTGTGGCATTCAGTTAGAAGAGGAAATACTCTTCCACCACCAGGTACAAATCCTATTTGTAGGATGGAATTCTGCAAGACCTAGCAAATCTGACTCCCTAGTAGTAAATATTGAAATCATGATAATCAGGGCCGGCTCCAGGGTTTTTGCTGCCCCAAGCGGCGGGGGGGGGGGGGGGAAAGCTGCGATCGGTGGCAGCTCCACCGCGCTGCTTGCTTCTTTGGCGGCAATTCGGCGGCAGGTCCTTCCCTCCGAGAGGGACAGGGACCCTCCGCGGAATTGCTGCTGAAGAGCCCGACGTGCCGCCCCTTCCCCTTGGCCGCCCCAAGCACCTGCTTGCTCAGCTGCTGCCTGGAGCCAGCCCTGATGGTAATGCTCAGAGGCTGCAATTGGGATTGCAGATGCCAGGGATTCACATACTTGTCATTTGAATCTGTCCTCTCTCAACACAGGGGTTATGATTTGTACCCCAAGGTGTTGGTGCATACTGGGGCTCATGTTAAAGGAAGAGTTGTGGAAATATTATTTTTCAAATAATGGAGTCTGAGCAAACAGCATTCAAGCAATACAGCATAAATCCTCACATTTTAGGAGCTCCTGACTGCCACCTTCTCACTCCTTCACTATAATACCTTCCTCTGCATGACCACCTTCCATCTCTTAACAGTGAGGGCAAATAATTCCGCAGAGAGAACCATAATGTCTAAGTTCTTGAATCTTTCTCCCATTGGGTTCTTCTGAAGTATTCATAAGAGACCTATTTTATTTCCCTATCCAAACCTGAAATCCTATTTTAATTGCCTTACACTTTCATTATCTTGGCCTCTTGCTCATGCACCTGTTGAATTAATGCACAAGAATGAACAGATTCAATTCTCTGATGCAGAACTTCTTGAAAGGGAAGATGACATGCACACAGGTCATCTGAGACTAGAGTCTGACCTAAATTCAGATACTATTGGCTGATGTGTTCTGGCTTCATGATGTATTTGGGTTTAACTACTGTTCAGTGAAAAGCTGCCAAACAGATGACATTTTGCCATAATCAGACACTTGCAAACTTTCCTATCCCAGCATGTTCAGATCTAATGAGCTGTAGACTGTGAGGTGTGACAAAAGATCTATTTTGCAAACTTATTTAAACCTTCCTCTGCTTTTTTTTTTTTTTGGGGGGGGGGGGTGTCAAGTGAAACCCTGTCCCGTAAATGTATCGCAGAGTTTATATGAGAATTGTTCTGCTACTTAGCTCAAGAGTCTGCCAGCACTGTTGCAGCATGGCTTCTGCTTGTTTAAATCAGGAGGGGAAACCAGTACCATCGTGTGTGTGTGTGTGAGAGAGAGAGAGAGAGAGAGAGAGGCACTACGCCCACTAATTCACTCCGGCAATCTCCTGAAGAAAGGCCACTGCCATCAGTATGAAGGGATGATTTGTATTCCTATGCACTATATTTAAATAGTGCTACAAATATACAAAACGTCATCTTCATGGAATAAGTCATAGTCTCCACTGTGAAGTGCTTGGCTTAACCCAGACCAGATCAAGCATGGAGTAGGAGTTAAGGGCAGGCAGGCATGAGGGCCCTGGTAGACGTAAGACTGGGCTGAGTGGCCAGTTACCATGCAGGTGGAATGGACCCCGCCAGAAGGGGTAAACTAACCTGCAAGGTGTGAAACTGAGAAGGAACGAAGGGAAAGTAAGAGAAGATGAGACCAAACCTGCAGTCTTTGTATCTTCTACCTTCTCATTCCCACATCTAGATTAGAAGCCCGGGAGACAGAAGGTAATGGAGATGTCTCAGGTGATAGAGAAGGGAGGATATTGAAAGGAATTGAAGTGAACTGGAAAATGCATGAACCAACATCCAAATTGGATGGTTTTGTAGTGTCTTCAAGTATGATGAAAACTGTGCCATGCAAAACAATGGTGTGGGGAGCAGTTAAAATGGTCTCATCCCTGTGTAGATTAGTTATGCATTTATTTTTCTAGGAACACAGAAGTTGTAATTTTACCCCCTTGACCTTGGTAGTAATCTTTCAAAGTTTAATTTGATAAACTTGCATAGCTTACCTCTTTGCTTTATAGCATGTGCTCCATAGTAGGGGAGTTTCAGTGCATCTTGGATCATAGCTGAGGGCTGAGGCTTTCCACATCAGGTTGATTTCTGCCTTTTGAAAGTAGGACATTTGGATAAAGTGCCTTTGTACATCTGATCAGAGTCTGCAGTTTGGGGCTCCTTCCGAGTGTCCTGAGTGACTAGGACTGAGCTGCTGTCACGTACAACTTTCTTACGGTCCTCTTGGCCGGTGGTTATCCGACGTAAAAGGGACACCCTTCTATTTACAACCCTCACGCTGGTTTTTAACCCTCTCGTGCTATAGGTAATCCCTAATATGTGTAACTGAAAGATGGCAAATATGTTCTGTTTCCAGTTTGTGCATTTGACAGCACCTAGTGCAGTCAGTTTCCCCTCTTTAGTGACGCTCTTTCACACAGCAACAGAGGGAGAGAAACTATATTTATTTAAAAAAAATAAATTGTAAAACTTGGGGAAACTGGCATGAATGCTCTGGGGTGGGAATAGCACTTGAAGATACTTCTCACTTGGCTTTTTAAGCTACATTGATAGCAGGGTGACACTATTCCTTCTGACTTTCCTGCTGATAGGGTGCAAGGTTGCATTGTCACTATAGCAGCAATGCAGATTGCCTGCTCACGTGCTTCAGCTTGGCTTGGAGGGATCATCTCTAAGGATGACAGGCTAAGCATTGACTGGACATAAAGCATGACACCAATTATGGTGTGGTGACTTCTACTATAGGGAGTAGACTGAGGTCATCAACTCCATCTTGCATAGACCACATGTCAACTAGTTACTATTTCTGGGCTGTACTTCAACAGGTGACCTAGAAGTGAGGATGTGAGCATGCTGTTATCAAGCCAGTCTCTCATTCTTTTCTCAAAACAAATCCTTACTTCCCCGTGGCATTTGAGGGAAGATGTATCCTTCAAAGCTTTCACAGGAATTAAGTGTTCTCTAAGTGTCCAGAAATTATCAAAATCTCTCTTGCACTAGGACCAGTGTGATTTACGCCCAGCCACTGCCAGCCCAGGGGTGGGATTGCCATCCTCACAACTGTTGCCTCCCAAAGACAACTTGGAGAGATCAGAATCGCCAGAATCTAGAAGACGCATCCGGCATCAAGGTATTGGCAAAGTGCAGATTTCCAGCCTGTGCTGCTTTCTATTCATGCTTTTAAGATCATTTTCTCCAACTGCAAAACAGAACAAGAACAACACACGTTTAATCTAGATAAAGACTAGAACTTCCTAACTCCACCCTTATACCATTGTTCTGTTTCACATGGCATAACTTGCAACATGCATTAATGCTACTAAATCATAAGCCTGGAGCCCCACTCAAACAACCAAAGAGAAACTTGAAATTACTCAGCCCTGTGCAGCAAGTGGAAACTGACAAGTCTGATTATAGTCTGCGTATGTTGCTAACTCCATCCATAACTAATGATGGGGTGAACTTTGAATTTCTTGCCTCATCATCAGTTTTTATTGCACCCTTAGGGTCAAATTATGTAGTTAGTTGCATGTAGAGAGGTTTAAGTGACAATAGAAATCGTACATGGGTATCAGAGGGTAGAAGCTGATCCTGAATGTTTACTAAATTAAAAAAACCCAACAAATCACAGAATAGAAACTCCAGAACATATGTATTACCTTAAATTGCCAAAAGGAAATGGATTAGTTTACTTAACTTGTGTATGGGGTCATCCAGTATGTTGGTTGAAGTTAGTATGTAAATTTAACTGTTATGGCAGGTAGTGACTTTGCCCATAAGCCAGTTTTAAAATGCAAGCAAAGCAATTTTTTATACTAGCTTCCCTTAATGAACAGATGCCCATAAGTTTGTTCTAAAGAAGTTCAGCCTCCATGTGAAGCTGGTAAAATGTGTAAATTTTGTCCTGACGTCCTTCACTGTAGACAAAACTCTGCTTTTTAAAAAAGTATTATAGCACTGACCTAAACGCCATCACGGTACCATACTCTGTGTACCCTTTTAAAAAGGTACTACTAAAGGAAGTTCTCCAAAGCTGCTTAGAATTTTGGGGGAATTGTAGTAGTCAGTGAAGACGATATTTCTATGGTGCAGTTCTGTTTTCACAGACTATATGGTATTGCATTAAAAATCTAGGTTATTGCTTTGAAATCCAGAAGCTTTTATCAAGGTGTTTTGTTTTTTGCCTCTTGTTCTGATCCTTGTTCCTTGCTTTGGTCAGTTATTTCATTGCTGTTCCTAGTATGTTTTATTTTATCCGACTTTCGTTTAGGGGAAATTTCACCTCGGTATCTAGAAGACTTCAGGCAGCAGAGCCTTGCCCATGCTGTACGAGAGAGCCGATCACTAAGCAACTTGGCAGTTGCCAGAAGCGTACCATTGACCTCTTTTAGTGCTGTAAGAGCTAATGATGCTCTGACTCACAAAGGGAAGTCCAGCAACTTGGATGGTAATGACCGAAGACTGAGCAGCAGAGGCACAGCTGAATCTGGAACAGGCCCCAGGCCAGTTGTGCGATCCACGCAAAACATCCACCCTGAAAGCTATGTGCCCAGTTTCCCAAGGGCATCTCCAACACGACCAAGGTAGCTTCTCTGCTCAGTGTGGTGGTGGACAGAGAATTTTTAGCTCTAAGTGATTCCTGGGGATGCATCCTTATGAATGGACAACTAGTCCATTCCGATCTAGTTCTGCTATGGTGAGGGTGAGGCAGTGCTTCAGGGCTTGTTTCTGCTAGTGCAGACATCAAAACTTGACAGAAGGGGGAGAATTCTGCGTCCACTGGTCCTCTCATCACCCCACCACAGATCCTTGTACATTTTGCCTATGACTGGGGTAGGCAGCACTCAGTTTGACTAGCTGGTGTCTTTTTGGATTTGTAGTAATAAGTTTAAGAGGAAAACAGGTTTTCTTGGAAACTGTGTTTTATGGCACCTATTTCTAGGGCTCTACCAAATTCATGGCCATGAAAAATGCATCACAGACCATGAAATCTTGTCTTCCCCCGTGAAATCTGGTCATTTGCATATTTTATGTTAAGGCTGCGAGTTTGTCATGGAGATCACGGATTCCGTGACTTCGGCTATGTCCAGTGCAGCTGGCCTGTGAGCCGCCTGAGGAGCTCAGGCAGCACCTTGGCCAGCCGCACCGGCCGCTGCTGGAGCAGTCTCAGGCCACCGCCCCGTCCCCTCCCCAGCAGGAGGAGTTTGGGTGTGGGAGGGGGCCAGGGGTTGGGACATGGCAGGTGGTGAGGGCTCGGCAGCGCTTACCTTGGGAGGCTCCCTGGAAGTGGCCACATGTCCCTCCCTCAGTTCCTAGCTCCACGCACTGTCTCCGCCTGCAGGTACTGCCCTGCAGAGCTAGGAGCTGAGGGAGGGACATGTCGCCACTTCCGGGGAGCTGCCTAGGGAGACTGCCAGCCCCCAAGCACCTGTGGTGTCCCCTGCGAGCATCCGCGGCACCCCTGGGCTGTGCCCCTCCTCTCTCCCAACCCCCCCGCCTCCCTCCCCCCAAAAATATTTAGTCAGGGGTATATAGTACAAGTCCTGGACAGATCCTGGGCCATGAATTTTTGTTTACTGCCTGTGACCTGTCCATGACTTTTTTGCTAAATAAAAATACTTGACTAAAACGTAGCCTTAAGTATACAGATTTCACGGGAGAGACCAGCGTTTCTCAGATTGGGGGTCCTGACTCAAAGGAAGATGCAGGGTGTGTTTACAAGTTTTTATTTTAGGGAGGTCGTGGTATTGCTGCCTTCAGAGCTTGGCAGCTGGAGAGCAGCAGCCGTTGGCTGGGCGTGCAGCTCTGAAGGCAGTGCCCCTCCAGCAGCAACACAAGTAAGGGTAGCAGAACCACAACCCTCCCCCCCGCCCCCCTCCCCAATCTTGCCCCCCTCCCCCATAACTCCTTTTTTGGGTCAGGACCCCTTCAGTTACAACACCATGACACTTCAGATTTAAATAGCTGAAATCATGAAATGTACAAGTTTTTAAAATCTGTTGACCGTGAAATGGACTGAATTTGGTAGTACCCTGTGTATTTGGGTACATCTTTTATATGCACTCTCCTTTTTCATGGAAAGGAGTCTAATCTTGTGTCTTTTTCTCCCCCTCCCCCCCCAATATTTCAGTAGCATTCTTGCTATTGGGATGCCACTGGTTAGAAATAGTTCTGTCTTTAACACCTACTTCCCTTGCTATTGGGTCCAGCCTCCAGTATGCATGGCCAAAAGCTCTGTGAATTCTGCCCAACATTTAGTATCAAAGTACCCAAGGTGAACTAGTGAGACATCTTGTTCTCTGATCCCAAGATTCAGCAGTTTGGGATACAGGCCGAGGGTGAGAGTTTTGGGGGTTTATGATGGAACTCTTGCTCATTTATCAGGAGGACTGTGCTCTTTTCTTAAACCAGTTCCTGTAAGAGGATTGAATTTGTAGAGCTGCTTTGTCTAATGGTGTCCACTTCTCTCCTCTGCAGTGTGAGAAACGAAGCAGGCAGGAGTCCTAGGACTGCAAATGTTCCTGTCAATTTCAGAAACAGGAGCACAAAGGTAAGTTTCAGAGCTCTTCCTGGGTGCTGGATGGCCTCTTTTCTGCGTTTCAATGGCCGACTAAAAGGTTTAGTTTATTTTTACTACTGTCTTTTGAGCAGCCCACATCAAGCATGAGCTTGCCTCTCTGTGGAACTCACAGGTAGTTGCTAATGACTCGCTCACTGCTACTAGAGAGAGCTCACGCTGACTGTCTGTTGTCCTCAGTCTCCTCTGGAGTAGCGAAGAACTGCCCTTTCTGCTAATATACTATTGCTTGGTGTTTGCAGGAGTCTGAACTATTCTACTTCCTTATAGGACTTGGGGCGGTGTCCTTTGCGCCTTGATCAAGTCTAAGAGAGCATGTTGTGATTCAACTTGTCTGTGTAAAATGACATGTATGTTTCACTTACTGTTTCCTCCTTACACAGGCAAAATCCCAGAAACCAGAGTCTGGCCATCTTGAGGAAGAATAATGGATCCTTTATGAAGCGCATATTTAGCACTTGAAGCTCTCTTACTATGCACTATAGTACTTC
This sequence comes from Emys orbicularis, assembly GCF_028017835.1. Classification (NCBI taxonomy): domain Eukaryota; kingdom Metazoa; phylum Chordata; order Testudines; family Emydidae; genus Emys; species Emys orbicularis. The sequence goes on from NC_088698.1 coordinate 28,444,561, forward strand.
TTTATCCCAGTGCAAGTACTTGCTATATTGCCACCATCAATGGGGACTTTCTATTAACTTTAAATTTTTTAGGCAGTGATTTTTCTATAATTGTTTGTTTTTAAAAGTTTGTGGAAGTAACGCATACTATAGCCGCTGTACAGAAATGTCAAAGTGTAAATTTTATATTGCTGCTATTTGGGTGGTCTAAACTGGCAGTATCCTAAATCAGTCAGTACTCAGAGGACCAATCTGTTTTTATCTCATCTGCTTGTTTGTGTTTGGAGAGGGGTTTCCTTTTAATGTGCTAGGCCTTGGCTCAGCAGTGTGCAGCAGAAGTAATCCATTGCTTCATCATTGAAGTAAATGAATAGATGTCTGAACAGCAACCCTGTTAATCAAACCCAAAACAATCAGCCAGAACTACTCTGGATGAAGAACCTGCCATAGTAAGTTACAGTAGAGTTCAATACTTGTCTGACTTGTTCAGAGTCTGACTCCTCAGAGGTCGGTTGCAGAACATAAGTCTCTGTAATGAGCAGTTGATCTTAATGATTAACTTCACTGAGGTTTGGGATCAGGGGATGAGTTTAGTGGCTTGGCTTTAAACCTATTCCCCCTTCAGCCATTTAGCTTGCTGCTGTTGGCAGTAATTCTGCATTAACTATCTATTTCTACAGTCAAGACTTTCCCTAAGCCTTCTATCTCTTCAGACCTGGCCTGGGAATCAGGTGGGGAAAGTCATACATATTGTAACTTATGGTGGTTCTGTCTTCCTAAGTCTATTAAATACCAGAAGTGCCCAGTATTCCTAAAGGCATCTACAGATGGGATTGTGATCCACAGTGTGGGAGCTTCAGTCCCACTGGCTTCCATTCTCTCAAAACTGCTCTTTTGCTGTACTGGAGCCCTTACTTTTTAAATTACTTGTAATAAAATTTGTATTTACCGATCTGTCTTTTGTTCTGTAAACTGAACAAAGTCTAGGCAGACACTAGAAAGTGACTGACTGAAAATTATGTTGAGCAGAATGTGTTGGTAAACTACTCTTCTGGGGAGAAACGTTACACATTTTTTTTTCATCAGCCATCTTTGGTTTCAAAATTTCCAGCTTATTCTTCAGTTTAGCCATAACTGTGATTGTGGCATGCTCTGAGGGCACATCTACACTGCAACTGGCCCATGCCAGCTGCCTGGGTGAAGGGGGCTGTCTTTAATTGCAGTGTAGACAGTTGGGCTCTGGTTAGCCACAGTGGCTCTTTTTTGGTTCTCTTACTATGTGTTTTAATGTGGGGGATACATCTAAGTTGAGCCTCTATTATGGTGTCTTTAAAAGTTTCCAGCAGCTTGCAGGGATTTTACTTTTGGTGCTGTGCCTTTTAATTTCTGTTTCACTAACCTCCTCATTTTTGTGGTGTTTCCCCTGCCACAGGGATGTTTAATTATATTATGGTCACTATTACCAAGCGGTGCAGCTATATTCACCTCTTGGACCAGATCCTGTGCTCCACTTAGAACTAAATCAAGAATTGCCTCTCCTCTGGTGGCTTCCAGGACCAGCTGCTCCAAGAAGCAGTCATTTAAGGTGTTAAGAAACTTTATCTCTGCATCCCTTCCTGACGTGATATGTACCCAGCCAATATGGGGGATAGTTGAAATCCCCCATTATTATTCAGTTTTTTATTTTAATAGCCTCTCTAATCTCCCTGAGCATTTCAGTCACTATCACCATCCTGGTCTGTACTCTATTCCTACTGCTATATTCCTATTGGAGCATGGAATTACTATCCATAGAGATTCTATGCTACAGTTTGGTTAATTTAACATTTTTACTTCATTTGATTCTATGCTTTTTTTTTTTTTTTTTTTTTTTTTTTTTTACACATAGTGCCACTCCCCCACCAGCACAACCTGTTCTATCCTTCAGATATATTTTGTACCCTAGTATTATGGTGTCCCATTGATTATCCTCATTCTACCAAATTTGTGATGCCTATTCTATCACTATCCTAATTTAATACGAGGCACTCTAGTTTACCAATCTTATTATTTAGACTGCTAGCACTGGTATATAAGCACTTTAAAAGCCTGTCACTTTTTAGCTATCTGCCATTACATGATGTAATTGAATGGGACTTTTTTTCATTTGACTGTTTCTCATCAGATCCTCAAGATGGGATGCATAGATAAAGTTTCCCAGAGAGTAGTTACTAGTGATTCAGTCATGCTGGAAGGGTATAATGAGTGGAGTCCTGCAGGGATCAGTTCCAGTTCTGTTCAATATCTTCAATGATTTAGATAAAGGCAGAGAGTACACTAATAAAGTTTGGACAATACCAAGCTAGGAGGGGTTGCAAGTACTTTGGAGGCTAGGATTAAAATTTGAAATGGTCTGAAGTAAACAGGTTGAAATTAAATAAGGACAAATGCAAAGTACTCCATTTAGGAAGGAAGTTGCACCCATATAAAATGGAAAAACTGCCTAAGAAGGAGTACTATGACTGTGGAAAAGGATCTAAGGGTCATAGTGGACCACAAACTAACAGTGTAACACTGTTGCAAAATAAAAGCAAACCTCCTTCTGGGATGTATTAGCAGGAGTGTTGTAAGCAAGACATGAGAAGTAATTCTTCTGCACTGATTAGGCCTCAACTGGAGTATTGTGTCCAGTTCTGGGCACCACATTTCAGGAAGATGTGGAGAAAATGCAGAGAAGAGCAACAAAAATGATTGAAGTCTAGAAAACATGACTGATGAGGGAAGATTGAAAAAAACTGGGTTTGTTTAGTCTGGAAAAGAAGACGGGGAGAACCTTTTACATACTTGAAAACTTGTTACAAGGAGGAGGAAGAAATTTTTTCTTAACCTCTGAGGATAGGACAAGAAGCAATGGTCTTAAATTGCAGCAAGGGAGGTTTAGGTTGGACCTTAGAAAAAACTTTTGAATGGTCAGGGTGGTTAAGCACTGGAATAAATTGCCTAGGGAGGTGGTGGAATCTCCATCATTGTCTAACCCGCTCTTAAAAATCTCCAGTCACCTGTCAGGGATGGTCTAGATAATACTTAATCCTGCCATGAGTGCAGGGGACTGGACTAGAGACCTCTCAAGGTTCCTTTGAGTTTTATGAAATATTTTATCTTCCATCCTCTCCTCCTTACTAGGGCATAGAGAATCTCCATTAATAGAGCCTCTCCTGTCAGCTTTCCGCCAGCCCTTAATTTAAAAACTGCTCAATAACCTTTTTAATTTTAAGCGCCAGCAATCTGGTTCCACTTTGGTTTAGGTGGAGCCCATCCTTCCTATATAGGCTCCCCCTTTCCCAAAAGTTTCCCTAGTTCCTAATAAATCTAAACCCTAAGTTAAGTGTTCTAAAATGTAAACTAGTTTTTTATAGGCACATCTCAGATTAGGAATTGTTAATGAATGAACAATACATTTTGTAAAAAGTAAAAGTAGCCACACGTTTCAATGTTTGCAGAGAAGCCTGCTTTCTTAAAGCAGTTGTAGTTCAGTACTGGAATGGGAACTGGTGCCAAACATTGCTGTGTAGACAAGCCCCACAGCCAAACTTCTGAGTGGAATGTACAGCAGACGAGCTGCTTGTCGCTCAGTAACATCCCCTGTGGCAGCTGTTGATGCAGGACTTTCACTGCAAGGCACCATTGTCCACACAGGATGTTACTCTGCAGTCACACAAGGGCTTGCTAAGGGGACAAGTCTGTACTGGTGCCATTCAATGTTCTCCCTGATAAGGAGGGCTCAGTCAGTGTCAGGGAGGGAGTACTGTCAAAGGTTTTTCCTTAGAAAAGTCCCATAACATCCTTGGTATTAAGTAAGTTGCTTCTGCCAGCAGCAAGCAATGTAACTGAAGCCCAAAGAAGCCAAGAACTAACATCTGTTTACAAATAAAGACACTGTCAGGATGCTTCCACCCAAAGTAAGCATTTATTAAATACAAGAGAAGCCAACTAAAGGAATTAAAAACAAGTGGCAATCAACCTGGCAATGGTAGTTTCTGGGGCAGAATACTATGGCTGCATCTCTCTTGTTCTCTAGATGACGAGGTCTAATTGGATACCTTATTCATGGGGAAATTGTAGGGTGAAAACATGGAATAAATTAACAAACTAAGCTGCCACATGGGTTTTCTCTGCAGGAGATGCACTGCATTCTTCCTGTTCAAGAGAAAGATTACCAGGGTCTGGACTTGCCTTTCCCTAGTGTAAAAAATACTTACAGCTCTGCTGCAAAGAAATATAAAGAATATTAGCCCCTAGACCTGGGGTTTAAAGAAGAATTTCTAGTAGTTTTAATTCTCTCAGAAGATGCAACTTCACGGGCAGGTTTTCTATATCTAGTCTCAAGTAATAAGAACACAAAATACATCTAAAGATGGATGTTTAGACTCATTAATGCTGTGTATGGTACCAAGCTGGACACCTTACAGGTACTAGAATAAATACCTGACTGTTTCCCACTGCTGTGTAATTTTACATTCTGAATGAGTATCCAAGTAAAATAAATAAAAAATCACAAACCAAGGTTTGCTTAGAAAGACAGGCTTATTCCAGGGACGGCTAGGTTCACTTTGAGCACAAGGAAATAACCAGGATTAGAAAAGCTTTAGTTCAAGGTCATTGTCACCTAAGCCACAGCAGCACTTCATTCCGTTAACCTGTTCTTCCTACCAAGGGACCACACCATTCTTCAAATCAGTCAGAAGTAGATGAAGGTTATTTATTGTTGACACATTTTTCCTGTAGTAAGAAGCTTCATTTACACAGCAGGGTGTAAACAGCATTGACTAAAAGTTTGTTAAATGCAACCATAAATAACTATAATAAATAATAGAGATCAAGTAACTTTACAGCACACATTTCAGGGCCAAGTTGTGGAGATGCTTTACTCACATGTGCTTTCTGGAAGGAGAAACAGTAGCAGCAGTTATCTTACTCACAGCTGTAATCATATCCTAGGAAGGGATTGGCATACCAAAGTCCTCAAACCCCTACCAGTGAGGTATTTGACTGAATTTTGAGTCCACTCAAGTTGTTAGGGGTTTGAAAGGAGATACTTAAACAGTACAAAAATGCTATTCAAAACCAGAGCATTTAATTGTCAGCAAAAGTAGTTCTGCTCTGAAACTCAGATGACATTCTTCATGTTCCCCTTGCTCAGCAGCTGTTTGAGAATGCACTTTTTAGATGGGAATAAAGCATTTCAAGCAACATATTGTGCTTAGTTTTCCTCTGGTCTTGGTAAACTTTACACATGTTTGCCTTACTTGGAATGATATTTCATCTACATCTATGCTTCTACCAGAAAGTGGACAAGATTCAAGAATATATATTATTCCTACAGGTTTCTCAGAGGAGAGGGGGAGGGGAATGCTATAGAATGGTGACCGTTCTCCTAACAAAAGGATCTGGAGCCATTGTATGCCTACTACTACAGCTGTTACACACACACACCTTTCCATTCACACTCAGAACAACACACATATACACACTTAGTGGCTTTCTCTGTTCTCACACATCCTGCTCTCCAAACATATCACACATAATAATTCCCAATATTCACAATAATATACAAAAAATACAGCTTTTCAATTCCCATTACAACTGACAAGCCAAACAATTAGTGTCTGTCTGTCTTCTAAAGAGACACGTAATACCAACCTTAAAGTACAGTCACACACACAGAGTCATAGACCTTTATGTGGTTAGATGTGCACCAGCAGGAAAATGACTACTCGGCAGCTCAGTACTGGCACTTAACTTACATATAGTACTGAGCCAAGAAGTACAGCAGTAATTTCAGTGTTCTCGGCGGTTCTTGAGCACAAATAGGTTTTTCATGAGAGTTCAGTTCTAAATGGTTTATGAAGTGATGCCTCACTTTAAATACACCCAATAGAGGGCAACACTTGTTGCATTAGTGAAGGAAGATAGATGTGGTGTGTTTTACCGCTGCAGAACACATTCCATAACATACAACAGTTTAACATACAGAATTGTCACCTCCCCGTATTCCACCATTGTCTTTCTATATAAAATAGAAGCTACATCTTCAATTCAGCAACTCTGTGTCTTTGTCCCCCTTCTAGGTGTCACATTTTTAGGATAATTTGCTTCCTTTTAGATAAATCATTTTTGAGTACAAAAACAAAGCACAGGTGCTTTAATCACTTACTGGTTAATATTTTAAACCTGGAATGTGGTATTTTATACACCAGAGAGAGAACCCACTCTTTCTTCCAAAAAATCAAAGATCAGTGAAGGAATTTTTGTTAGTAGGTTCAGTATCAATCCAGGAATGTCTTGATTAGGACTTAACTGTATCATATTCTTCACTGTTCTGGGTTTTTCAGAGTTATCCAACTCTGAAGAGGAAAGTTTGAAAATAAAACATTGAAATGTACTGTGGCAGTTACCAATGTGTCTGATTTGTATTTAAATAGTTAATCAAGAACATTTCAGGATATGTAAACACCTGTAATTGGGAAACCTATTTTCTGTTACAAAACCTGTGTGTGTGTGTGTATGTGTGTGTGTGTGTGTGTGTGTGTGTGCTGGAAGTTCAGTGTATCGAGTACAGAAAACAAACTCTCAGCTTTCATATGAGAGGGATGTTGTTCTGATTTTATGGAAAATGTGAAAATTAATTAAAAAAAAATCACATTTTTGTACTCAGAAATGTTTTAGAGGGAGAATGAGCTCTAATCATTTAGATCTGAGCTCTCAACCTCAGAATAGCCAAGTTTGTTGTGTTTGCATGGGCAACACAATTTTAAATTACAAAATTAGAAATGTACATGTTCAAAGGTCTTTTAAAATTAAATTATACACATCAAACTGTTCTGTACTAAACTATCCTACAAATATTCCACAAACAAGGCAGCAAAATAACCAGTCCACCACAAAATCTACAAATACAAAATGTAAGTCTTCCAGTAATTACTGTAATGGGAACAAAAGTTCAGAAAATAAATTAGTCTCCAATTCTTCATGTACTGTCACTGGAGGTATTTGCAGGTAAATCACAGGGTTCCAACAGAGCAGAGTCATGAAACGAGCCTCCCAAAAGCATCCCTAGTCTTGGTCTTGCCCAACTCAGCCGCTAAGTGGATCCTCTCTGTAGTGAACAGCATACCGGAGCTTTTCTAGCATTATATCCAGAGAGGAATATTGAGGAAGCTTTATCATGAACATACACGTTTCAACACGGATGTACCGAGAATCTGGGGAACCTGTAAAGGAACCACATGAAGGACTTGTTAACAGGCTTTGCACTTGGAAGTTCTAGTTAAGTTTCTTTTCCAAGAATGTAATTTTCACACTGTTGATATTAACATGTATCAAAGTAATGGGATCCCGTAAATTCTAGGTTCAGGAGACCCATCAAAAAGCCCAATGGAATTTATACTGTTAAGTTTGGTGGGGCCAGCACTTGGCCTACAGTATCGTCACTTGAAAAGAGATTCTGCTCCATAGGAGCCACATCATGAAATTCCACCACAGTCCCTGCCTCTGCGTATACGGCCAAAGGGCAGGTATTTGGAGTCTTGAGAAGATTTATTTTTGCTTGAAGCATCTTATTAGGGCGTGGCTTAGAAACAGCCACATTCTCTCTCTTGTCATAGTTACAACCATTTCCTAACTGCAATGCGCTTTCTTCTGCAGCCTTGTCTGCACGATGGGGGTGTGATTTCTAAAAGACACTAATGTGTGTGTTAACTGGTCCATGCAGACCCCGCTGGCATGCACTAAGTTAAACAGCACTCTGTATCACGTTAGTGCACTTTACTCCACTGTGCAGCCAAGCCCTGAATCTGGCCGACAAAGAATGTTTTAAAAGGCAGTAAGGATTTCAAATCTAAAAAAGGTCACAAGGTACGAGAGGCTGACTTTATTTATACAAATGTACAGTAAACAACATACCTGCAGCTCCATCTGGGGGTGCAATTTTCATGGGATAAGGTGGGACATGTGCAGTATCTGGCCCTCCATCTTTACAGGGACATGTAAAGGGGATTCGTTCCTGGTTGCAGGCAAACTTGATGAATTTGCAGAGTTCTTCTTGAGTAAACATTTCTAATGCACCCCAGAAAAATTCAATATGTTGGTCTGTTTCCATCAGCCCCACCTGGTACATGGTGTGTGCCTATCAGAGGGAAGGGGAGGGACAGTGAAATTAGATACAGATGAAGAACATGATGTGTATTACTCTCCTTTTCACGTCTTCCATCACTTTTATTTTAAAGCACCAGTGATAATGGAAATCAAACACAGCAGTGTATCCTAACCTATCAGTTTTACCAATACAAGTTCCACTAGAAATCGATTCACTCAAACTGTTGCATTGAGATGTACCTGGAATTTTGTATCATTCTATCCCAACTGCTTCTAGAACAGACTGACCTTTACACAGACCCTTTCTAAACCGCTTCCATGCTGTGTTTTGTACACTGTTCTATACCAACTCAAGGCTGCTGCTGTTGCAAGGGAAACACATCTGAAGAGATCACACAATATTTTAATACAACGAGTTAAAGGTGTTTGATAACGGAAGCCAAAAAACAACCCCTCTTTGTGGTGCATTGCCTATAGCAGAATATTAACATACTTCAAGGCCAAGGTCAAGTAATTCTGAAAAAGTAGGTTTGCAGAAATTATCCTGCTATATCCCGTTATGAAATTTTAAACAGCTAATGTAATCTTAGCCAAAGGGGCAGATATTGAATAGAGTTTGGTGATGTGGACATTTTTAGAGTTTGATAATTTAAATACTGATTTTAAACAAATTTAAGCCCTGCCTGAAAAACAGAATTGTAGTTTTTCTTGAAACAGAAGCAACGATGCCAGAAGGTGCTTACCAATTCGTTACCCTAACTTTAGACACGTACGTTCCCAAGGGACTTCAGCCCAACATACCTTCAGGAACTCCAGGTTAATGTAAGGTAACCCACATGTCCTTAGCTCCATTTCTAGAGGAGTCAGCGTTGTTAGAAGCTGCAGGGGTATAATCGACCCTAGTCCAGCACGCACAGCCGTCATGCAGTCAGGATTCTGCAGTTCATGCAGCCTCAGATTCCGGATTGCTGTTGCATATATGTCCTTATTCTCCCAGCTGACATAAGGGATTCAGAAAGAAATGAGTCAGAAGAAAAGTCTTACTCCCCATTACAAGCTGCAATCCCATTTCCTGGGTTCCCAAACAGGGGCTTCTGGTCACTCAATCTGATGCCATCTGTTCCCAATTTAACCCACATGCAGCGGCACCTGCTGATCCTGGTGCACGCCCCTTACTTTCATAGCTGTGAGTGCACGCACACAACATGCAGCTATGACTACTAGGAAGTGGTCACTGTGCAGTACTGCTCAGCCCTCCATTATTTATAGATGAACAGCCGTATGCTGGAGGTTCCTAGCTCCTGCCAGTCAAAGGTACTGGTATTCCCAGCTTTCACCATGTTACAGCAGCATCACCATTTAGCTGATGGTTGAAAAGCCATCACATTTATCCTCTTGAAACACCCTCCCAACAATGGTGTTACTCACATGACGGGAATGTGCCTGCCTCTAGGACACAGCTCCACCTCCTCGCCGGTCATGCTCAGGTAGGTGAACTTGCAGCACGGTTTGTTAGGACAATCAGGGCTCTCTGTGGCTAGGTGCTGGGATGCAATTTCAGCACACAAGGCCTCCAGTTCAGTCTCATCGTTTATCTAGGATGACACGTGATAATATCTAGTAACTTGCACTTTACTGTACCTTGCTCTTGTTAATCTCTTCAGACATCATGCCAACATAATGAGTAAAAGGGCAGGCGCCGGCTTCCTCATTTCCCCAGGGGTGCTTCACCCCTGCCCTGCCACAGGCCCCGCCTCCCACTCCACCCCTTCCACAAGCCCCACCCTGTTCTGCCCCCTCCCTCCCCAGCGCCTCCTGCACACTGGTGAACAGCTGATCCGCAGCAGGCAGGAGATGTTGGGAGGGAGGGGGAGGAGCTGATCAGTGGGGCTGCTGGTGGGTGCTGAGCACCCACTATTTTTTTCCGATGGGTGCTCCAGCCTCGAAGCACCCAAAGAGTCGGCGCCTATGAAAGGGCCCCATTACATTTTACATCATCCAATGACAATGGCACAGACACTGAAAGGCAACCTGTCCACGGGGTAAGTGAGCACACGTGGGTACGAGGAGCAAGCCAGCATTCTAGTTTAGCACTGTACAGATTACGAATGTGGTATTAAATTTCACATGCTGCATAAAGTAAAATATTTAAGAAGGATAACGAGCATGTCATTTGACCTGCATTCCAGCTGTGAGGATCTGCTGGGGACTCTCTTAGAGGTTATGCTTAAAAAAACCCTAAAACTATCCCTGTGACTCACAGAACGTTTTAAAGATAGTGCCAGCCACTGCTGAGCCAGCCCAATGAACAGACATTGCTGCATTTCCTTTACTGTGCTAACAGCTACTTTGTGCTGCGCATAAGGACAATTAAAATGTCTATTAGAAACATGGGGTTATGGGAAATTAACATTTGCCAAACAGAACACCAAGTTATTAGGAAAAGCAATGTTAGTTTTCACATTTTTAAGGGAATATTATAAAGAGTAGTTTAAAAACTAAAGAGCATTTCACAGACAATTTAAAGCTACTACTGTTTTATAGTTCTGCCGACAATTGTGTACCGTACTAACATTTGTGCATGGGATCGCCTACTGCCTGCAATGTTTCGAAACTAAGAGCTAAGGGCTGAGTTATGTAACTGATTCACAGCATTAGGTTTCTCCAGATTACTGAATTGCTGGCTAATGAGTAAAACCTGTTGCTACCTAATGTGGAAGCCCTGACACAGTTGATCATGGCACCTACAGATAAGTTGTAAAAGTTAAAAGTTCCTAATCTCAATTTAAGCAGAGCATGGCCATCCTGGGAGGGATGACAATGTCTGATTGAGCGGCTTTCCCATGCCAACGGGATGTAAAATGACTAAAAGTCAGGATCTCATCCTGCAGTTTCATGCATGATGACAAAGCTTTGCACCCACATGGAGCCGTGCTGGCCTTTAACAGGAGTTTGAAGGATCAGGCCCTCAGGCAGTACAATTACGGCAGGGTTTGCTATCAGCAGCTAAGGCCCAGTGCACAAGGGCTATGGGTAAAGAAGAAAAGAGGGAAAAAATTACATTTTCAAATTTTTTGACGTAGTTGTAGGTAAGGATGTCAGCTTCCTGGAGATCAACATCTGGATCCAGTGGTTCTCCTACTAAGGTCTTCCAGAATGAGGATAAGAGATCCAGTGGAAGAGGAACGTCAGCTCTAACTGCAATGCCCAGCAGCTGTCCAAAGAAATGAAGCAACTGCTCTTCCGCATAGGTTATAGGACTAGGTGTCAGAATATACTTCCCCTTAATAAAACAAACACAAACGTTTAATGATTAGAGAAAACGCCAGAGGTGAATATTTTCAGGAAGTACGAATTGGCAGGTAAGAGGTTTTCAGCCACGTTAGTTGCCTAGAACAGAGTTTCTCAAAGCATGGGGCCCGAAGATATATAAATGTTGGCCCTTAACAACACATTGGGGTGTTGAAGGGGGCTCTGCTTTTAAAAGTTTGGGAAACGCTGGCCTAGTTTTTTTGTATTAGTTTTAATAGTTTAAGGTCTAAAGCATCTCGGTGTTAAACAGCCCTGCGGTAGTCTGCATACAGAACTGGACTGTGTTTATGTTTATGCAGTCTGCTCTGCCCCACCTCAGCAGCACCGCAGGGAAGGAACCATGCCTCAGTGACGGAGCTCTCTGGGACAGGGACCATGGCTTTACTTGTTTCTGGAAAATGTCTAGCACACAAAATAGGGGCCAAATTCCAATACCCTTACTGACACTGAGTTGGGTCTTACTCCACAAGTAGCACTACTGATTTCAGTGAGGACACTTGTGGAGTAAGAATGGCAGAATCTGGCCCATAAATAACTTCTCATGAAGAAATATAAGGGACAATCTTGAAATCAAACACTTTAAAGGGTGCTTTGGAAGAGATGAGCTTTGTTCTAAGGTCAGAACTACAGCATGTAGCAGACAGACAAGCACCTTACTTCTTGTGGACATTTTCTAAACACCATGCAGGGGATCTCACCTACACATTCCCTCCAGTCATTAATGGGAGTTGTATGGCTAACTCCCACATGCATCACTTTGAACCCCCCCCCCCTCCCCCCAGTTGTCAGCAACTGAGAGCATTCTAATCCTGCCCTAGTCACTGCGTGCCGATAGCGAGTGTGTCCTTCGTACGAGGAAAGCACTTTTCTATGAATTCTCCATGGGGATATCGTACCTTATTCTTATTGACTGCAGAGCTGGGGCACAGCAAGAGCAGGGAAAGTGAGGAGCTCTGTAACTCCTTACAGACCTGCCACAGGAAGTGACGAAACGAACCACCTGAAAGAAAGAGGCAATGCTTTCACTCGAACAAACCACACACCCCCTCTGGCCTCGCTCCTGCTGCCTTCTTGTCCACAGTGTACTATCCCCCTGAAATCAACATGTAACTCCAATTTCTACAGGTGAAACATGTTTCATTGTGTATAGGTGGATAACCAAGAGTGGGGAAGATGGCAGCCATCCCTAACCTGTTCATGTGCATGTCTCCACTGCCGTTGTTTAACTGCAGAAGAGAACATTCAGTGGATTGCTTTCCACTGCATTCTCAAGTAATGGTCTTGTCTTCAACCGCTAGTTGTTTATTTAAGGTTATCTGGAGAGGTGCAATACCTGCTTAGACTTCAAGGAGAATTCATAACCTTATTAAGATGGAACATATTTTCATAAAAACAACGAGGAGTCTGGTGGTACCTTAAAGACCAACAGATTTATTTGAGCATAAGCTTTTGTGGGTAAAAAACCCACTCCTCGTTGTTTTTGTGGATACAGATTAATACGGCTACCCCTCTGATACTTCATATTTTCATAGTGATGGAACATGCAGGCAGTGTACTCACAATATAGTTAAATGCAATGAGGCAATACTGCTAGAATCTTAAAGCAAACCAAGTTAAGTATGCATCACATTAATCTATTTACAGGTATTGTTATTCATCATAACTGTGTGTTTTAAAAGGAAAACATGGATCTAATACTTTGAGGGGATACTTCAAACAGCTCTTTAATGACATTTCTGTGCACCTCCAATAACTTCCTGCAGTTTGATAGAATTGAGTAGTCAGTAGTGGGGAAAGTGTTAACTAGAATTTCCATTTTTCCATCTCCCGTGCTATATCCTGTCATTAACCTCCTAAGACGACCCATTAGAATCAGTACACGGAGATTGCATCAATCTAGCAAACAGGAATTGATTTTCTTTTCTCAGATACTTTGTTCTTTAAACCTCCCTTGCAATTGCATATACCCCGAGGATGGCAACGAATCAGTAAAACAGGAAACTTTCTCCTGGCTCTTATACCAGTATCTCTTGGAGATGCCACCCAACAGTATGTAGCACTGGGGAAAGTGTCTCTAAGCCAAAGTTTAGTGATGAAGTCATTTAGATAAGACTCTCCCTAAAGTCAGTATGTTCAGACAACTAGTTGGCCTCAGATATGATGTTTTCCCAATTTCTTTCTAGCATAAGAATAAAGCATACCAGGGACTAGCATTTCATGTCTCCAAAGAAAGATTTGTAATATAAATGTCTACTCAGATAAACCAAACAACTATCAGATAGCTTAGACCCCAAACTTAGGCTTTTGTTTTTCCCCTTCAAAAAAAGGGAAACTATGAAAATGAACTTTTTTTTTAAATTGGCTTAATTTAAACCTTTCCCCTGAAGTGTCTGCAACTCAGCTATTGTAACATGGGATTAATCAAAAAACAAAACCAAAAAGTGAAACTGACCAGTGTACGCTCACTGTCCCAGCCAAGTTGCACTCAAAAATCAAACACAAAGTGTTGGGAGAAAAGGAGACATATCACAGTCAGTCGTTATTTAACAAAAAAAAGTTCTGACCTAACAAACGTTCTTTTAAGTAGAGCATCACTGTAGTGTCACTAGGGATCTGTCCCTGTACTACTTATTCAGTCTAAACAGTCATTAACTTTTATGGAACCTGGTCCTAGTAGAGACTACAAGCTCAAGTCCTCTCTAGCATTAGTTCTCCCTGCCTTCTTTGGGTACATTCTGATCAACATGCCCAATGCTACAGGTGTCACTACTATTCTGTCAGACTGTAACTTACTTGTTCCATGAACCTCCTCTCCAGTGAAGCGAATGTTAAAGGCATATGTGGGATCCCCACCACTGGCTAGTTTAACACAGAGCTGAGAGGATGGCACACAGGCTAGCTGCCTAGCTGCCTGGCAGAAGTAGGAATTCTCTGAAGAACGGATCTCCCCTATTTAAAAGAAACATTTTAAAAAATTGAATCTACTTTGAGTATTTTGTGTTCATAAGAGAGTGAGCTTGGTTATTTTAAGACCAATTTGAAATCATAGGCAGTAAATGAAAATGAATTGTAGAGAGAATAAATAATGCACATACCTCCCACTATTTCTAATGGATCCAGTGTGATTTCTGGGGCTGCATGATCTGCTGTTCTTTGCACTGTGGCATTCAGCACTCGATTCATTACAGTCACCTTTGTATCATAAAAGATTAAACCTAAATAAAGAAATACATGGTTAGGTCTACAATTGGTCCTTCTGTCATTTTATTTCCTGAAATCATCTGATGAACAACATTTTAGGACTGATATAATCTTCTGTAAGCCTCAGTCTAAGAGCTGGCAAACCCAAACAAACCTTTGGACACTTTTTGTATTCAGAGTTAATATTATTGGAAGACACATGTCAAGTAAGTACTTTATCACAATATTTCTGTACAACAGATTTCTTATATTAGATGAATAGTTTTCTGAAATCTGGCATGCTCTGAGGGTGATACTAATGACAAGAAGATATAAATAAGTGTGTCGCATGGCACCCCAAATCCATACGCTACGCACAGACAGAGACTGTGAACACTCAACTTTCATACCTTAGGTTTGCAAGTGCTCTTTTCTGGTTGGGTGGAAGCAAAGACCCAGCATCAGCTATTTCTCCAGAGTAAATGAAATGACTGATCTGGCTAGGGTAGCCTAAATCTTTTACTCATTTTATGATTATTGGAGATTCTCATGAAGGCGTCTATCTTTGTAAGCCTATCACTTCTGTGGCCGTTAGCAGGCTCACCGGTTCTGGAACCCTTGACTATATTGTATGCTCCTGTGACTGACATACCACTTCAGCCTTATTGGTATTTATATTGCGGTAGCACATGGAATCCCTAAGCAGGACAAACGTCCGTCCGTTGTGCTAGGTATTATACACAAACAGAACAGCCTGTCTCCATCCCCCAACCATACAATCTAAATATTTATGTTTGTAGTGAGATACAGCAGCCTCCTCGTTACAGCAATTCCTATTGCGTTTTCAGGGTACTTCAGCAAGGTCATTTGAAACATAGCACCGCTCTGATTGGTTCTCTCTAATCCAGGAAAACACTAACAACAGCTCTTACTCATGTGCTCACGTTGTTCTTAGACAGTCACCCCATTCAGTCAGCATACTGGGTTAGCTGGTTGAGAAGCGAAGTCAAGGAGCTTTTGTCAGTATGGTGATCAGCTCTCTATCTCCCCACAAAGTTCTCCGATTTCCGAGGTAAGTGTGGATTAATATTTTCTCCAATCATTACCAATTAGAGAACCCCCAGAACATGCTAACTTCCCCCAAGCATCAGACAGTCACAGAACTCATGCAGTCCTAGAGACACTGACCTTTGGCCTCTTGCAATAACGCAGCAATACTATTAGTGTACATTTCTGTCTGTCGCAGCTCCACCAGTGGTAGGAAGAAGGTCTCCAGCATGGTGTTCAGAGACTGAAGCAGTGCAAAACGCAGACGTAGACTTTCAATGGGAACATCTAAGATCGGGGAAAAGTTCAGAAACAGAGGTAAAGGACAGGACAGGAGTCCCCAACCTCATCACACCGGCACCCATTCTGGCATAGTGACCTAGTGACCACAGACTGCGTGGGCCCTGCAGAACGAACTACCCTCATGTCGATTAGCAGCAGCCCCTGCAGGCCAGGGTAGAGACACACTGACAGGGTTTTGTGTGGGGGAAGCCTGCACTGCTATTGCTTATGCTGTTCCTTTTCTGTGGTGACCCAGAGGACTTCAATTTCCAGGGCTGTCAATCCAGTGCTGAATTCACAGCCCTTCACTACGTGTTTCACAGTGAATCCATAAGCAATCTATAACCAGGAACTGAAGAGGAATACAAGTGTATGAAGTAATAACTAGAAGCCCCCCAATTTGTGCATACTCAGCAGACAAGAGACTCTGGGATCAGCTGCGTCAGCTGGATCCAAGTAAACTTCATGTGGGTGCAGTCGTGCTGGGGTAATTGCAAGATGGCGGCAGAGTCGGTTGATGTACTGCACAAGGGCTACGTCCATTTCCAAAGCCCACTTCCGGGATGCTTTCTGAGCGTGTCTCGCGTCAATGCAGGCACACCTGAAGAACAAGGGGATTAGAACTGTTACATGCAAATGCTCCCCTGGACTGTATTAACCATGAAGCCAGGTGGTTTTAGGTCTCTCCTTTTCCCTTTCCCTAAGTACAACTCCTTTAGCCTAGAGATTAGAATGCTTCAGATATGAGGGAGAACGAATCATTATCATCCCCCCTTGCCTGACTTTCATTACCTGCTTACTAGGCTTACTTACTGCCCTGGGCACTCTCTACTCTAAGCTCTTAAGCAGACAAGGGAGTGGGATATAGCAGGCAGGCAATTTGCAGCTCAATACCAGGGAAGAGGATCAATCCATTTAAGGGACTTCTCTGCTTTGAAATGGTAACAGGGAAGAAAGTAACATGATGACTAAACATTCTACTCTGTACTGGCTCCTTCAAAACAAGTGGAGAAATCTACCGAAGCAGTTTCAATACCATGAGGCACAGAATGCAGGTTTGATGTGGCACAAAGCCAGAGAAGGCCAGTTCAGGCAACAGCTGGCAGTGCAGTTTTTGACAGATCAGTTTATTATGGATTTTGGAAATAAGAGGGACAAAATGAATTAATTTTGTTTAAATCAGGTTTCCACAATTCAGGTGTGATCCTCCTAGCTAGCATGTGGGAGCCAGGAACACTAATCCTGGCAGCTGAATATGAATCGAGTCCCTTAAGTAACATTCTAAGAAACTATTTAACAATTCTATGTTGAGGCATTGTAGCCATGTCCAGAAGTATATTGAGCATTAAGAAGTGTCAGACTAGCTGGAGTAGAACTGATCCATTCCAAACACGTTCAGATTAAGCACTGAATTCTATACCACTTTTACAAAACATGTATCGCACCTTTCAAAATGAAGATCATATCCACAGGACAAAATAGCTCTCCAGACACTACGGATGTCCTGTTTGGCTCGATCAACAACAAATCTGTGAAATCCATCCAGTGTCAAATACTTCTCTTCTGGAACTGACAGCAGAGACATAAGTATCAAGCAATTAGTAACTTACCAGAAAAAAATGTACATCAGGCAGGCTTATTTCCAGAGTGTTTGCTTTTGTCTGGCTACCCTCAACTCACAGCCGAAACTCAAGCTCCCTGCCTGCTTCCCACTGGTCTTGTCCTCTCCACAAGGGACAACTCCAAGACAGCCTTTCCCAGAAGAAAATCTGAAAACATCAGGGTTGCTAGGGTTGAATTCAGTGTTCATTTCTCCCTTATTAATGACTCCATCCCTGCAATTCCATCACGGAGCATTTCTACCTGAGAGGGAGCTCTATGCTAGCTCTCCTATAACCTGACCATGTGTTTCCAAAACCGAAGGGTGGAGCCACAGAACAAAGCCTCGTTCTCAAGTCTTGCTGGCCCGGGAGTGGAATATCAAGTGAGAGCCTTGCCCTCCATTCCCCTGCCTGGTGGTACCAGACCCGAGATTGCCATGCTAGCTACGCAGCATTTCTGAAGCTTTTATTTCAGCTTAATAGATTACAAAAGTCTTACTACGAAGAAACCAATTCCACACTAAAACTGAGGAACACAGGGCAAGTCCCATTGTTCAATCACATTCTGTCTCCATTACACATTGCCTTTATACCCTAAGCTCTTTGGACGTAGAGGAAGACTAGTTCCCTGCCCCAAGTTCTTAGTACGCCGCTGGAGCTATAATAATCATGTGCCAAGTTCTGCCCTCATTTACCCCAGGGACTCCAGATTCAAACTGATACAAGCGAGAGTGGAAATTGGACCAACATTTGCCATTAGTTTAATCTTTTAGACAACGTGTAAATTAACCTCATTTAAAAAAAGACAAGTGGTCTTTCATTTTTAGTCTACAAATACCTGGCCACTTTACATGTTTGAAATCTTTACCCTTTGATAGATAACATGTTTTCAGAGATAAAGGAATGAGAAGAATTTCTAGACAGCCCCTACCTTCTTGTTTCTTTGTAGGAGACTTCTCTGGGTCCTTCTCATCAGGTTTGCCCTTCTCTGGAGATTTTGGCTTTACAGTAGGTTTTTTCTCACTTAAAGCTGTTCTGCTATGGGACAGAAACATTTTTTTGGTTAGAATGTATATTTCCTTAAATGATTGAGTGTGGTATCAGTCTAAAATATGAAATATTGTTTAACATAATAAATGATTTATGCCCTCAAAGCCATAAGTTATTTTAGGTAGCCTCTTGATTTTTTTTAAATTTTCTTTTAAAATCATCTTCTGCACACCAGTATGTCAGAACACTGAAAAGAAAAAGCTAGTTCCATGCAGAAAAGCCAGCTGTTTTATGACTGCAGAAAAGTTCAAAGCACTAACCTGACACTATTGAGCACAGACTTTTCTTTTGCAGGTGGTTTAGTAACCGGACGTTTGGAGCTCACAACTTTCACTGGATGTTGCTCTTTGCCTGCCTTGTTATACTTGCTCTTGTCAAACTTAGGCTTGGACACACCGTATTTCCTTAAAATCTTCCACAAGAGAAATGAATGATTAGCCAATATTTTCAAATTACCCCAGGAGAGTAATTAAAGAGGTGTTTTACACCCAGCTACCTGAGTGAGTTGGTCCTCCAGCACCTTCTTTGGTGGGCGGACATTTGTGAAGAAGACATGGAGAAGGTTTCCAGGAGTCTGGGAATTTATTTGCTCTTTGCTCAGATAAATATCAGAAACTTTAATGGGTTTCGCTGGAGTCAGGCTCAGCATTTGTTCAGAGTGACCACAGCTCTTAAATATTTCTGAGAGGACTTCTCGAGCACCTGGGACCAATTTCTCACCTAATACAAAAAATTGCAATACAGTACAAATCCAACATGAAAAGAGAGTTTAGAATTAAGACACTGGGAAGATGTTTTTCTATTCATTCACTATATTATTTAAAAAAAACTTGTGCTCTAAAATACTAGACAGCAAATAATTTAGAAAATAGTACACAAAGCAGTCATGACATTTTTAAAGTTCAATGGATGGTACTGCAGACAGTGCCTTCCATTTATTTTGATCCACTACGTTAGTGTAATTTTGAGTGACATCAACAATTGATTTAGTTATCCAGCAGATCCCCGGGTGCACATCACAATTTGCATAGGTACACAATAGTGTTTATGTCAATAATTGAATTAATTGTTCTCTGAGGCCAATTCTCCCCCCTCCCCCCCTGCCCCGGATTAATCTTTTCTCCCCCTCATTTAGAATTTAGGCCCCATCCAACTGATATAATTTTCTATAGCTTTCTATGATTTGATTCAAGAGGTTTTGATCACATTGTTAGAATAAAATTAACCATTGATTGATGTAAAATTCTGCTCAGTTACTCTGGATTTGCCCCAGCGTAACTCCGTCCAAGTCAAGGAATAGTTTGGTCTAATAATATTTGTAAATGGGTTAAAATCACAAGTTTTTTTCCTGTTGACTATTAAATAAGTTAATCATGAATAATATTGTATTTACTATCTGACTGACCAGCTTTAGCGATTGTTGAATACTCTAATTGTCACAAATCCCCTCCCCCCAATCTATTGGCAAGTAATTTATACGACAACAATTTTTTCCATTGTCAGTCAGTCTGTCAATCAATGAATTATTCTGGATTTACACCAGCGTAAGTGAGAAGAATGTGACCACTGCATAAAACCTGGAAACAAGGTATTTACCAATATGAAAGATACACACCTTTTATCGATTTATCATTAAAATAGTCTTCTAGGACTGGGCTCCCTTGCGTATCAAATAAACTCTGATTTACAGTAGATACAGTTAAAATCTCCTCAGTTGACATTTCCATTAGTTCATCTTCACCATCCAGACTTGACAAACCAATCAGATCACTACTGTTAAATAAACTGGCTCGGATTTTCTCTATTTTAGCTCGTGACCTTATCTGCATAAATAACGAAAGTAGTTACAAGGAATTCTGATGGGGAACAAATTATCTGTCATTTATATTGGTTAAGTCTTGCATTCTCTTTTCTTGCAGAGGTTTAACGTTACACATGTGCCACATTAATCCTCTGATACCAGAATTCAGATTTACCTGGCAATACATCCACTCTAGGAAGTGGGTTCTTTGAAACCACCATACCCTGGGTTAATTACACAGGCCTCTGAGAAATGACTATTCCATTTCTTAAGTTTGGAGGCAACTCTCAGAAGCCTTGAGATAAGAAAATGTTAGTTCTAGATCAACTTGAAGGTTTCAGGGTCACCTGCAGTTCTCAACTGTGCAGTATTTAGAAAATATCTACATAAAATTGGCCCTTGAAACCAGAGCTATTGTTCCATCTCCCTAACTTTCTTGGAAGTTGTGAATATCAGTAATGCATCATTATTGGAGTAGCTACAGACCAGGTGTAGGGTTCAACATGACTATGTTACCAATTTCCTTGTACAGGGTCTATTGCTTGTTTGTTTCAATGTTAATATCTTTGGCTCAATTAAAAATTAAGACAGCTGAATACATTCCTTTGGAGTAAACTATATTTCCTTCTGTAAGAGGAGCTGAAACACAAGCCTAATTCTGAAGCTGCAACAAACTTGAGGCAGATGTTACTGAAAGCATCTGGAAGCCCGGGGGAGATTTTTCAAATGTGGGATTTAGGAGCACTAGACTTTCAATAGCATTTGCAGTCCTTTGGAAAGGAGAATTTTAAACAAGCAGATGTTAGCCCACATATGCTACCCTTTTGGCAACAAAAGTTCAAAACCATTCAATGTCAAACCATAATACTGATGGAACCAAGTACATTCTTAAAGTCACTAAAGTAATAGACTCTAAAAACCCGCAGTGACTTTACACTGTTGCATTCAGAAAGGATGCTGATTTTAAAGGTTCTGATAAAGGCAAGAGAAAGTGTTTAGTCACTGCACTGTGATCCCTGGGGCAAATCTGAAGATAATTTAGTACAAGAAAGCATACCCATCAAATTCTAATTGGAATGCATTTTATGCGTGTCCTAGTTAGATAGCATAATTTGTGCTGAACTATTGCTTGTTTATAGTACCTGCAACTCTTCAGCCAACATACAAAAGTGAATTATTCAAGTTGTAGTTTTACCCCCACACCAGTCACATGGAAAGGAAACACCCTCTTTGGCCCTGTGAGTCACCCCCACAGTATGGTGTAGAGAGAAGCGAGAAACAAGATTTGTTTTGTTTTTGAGTTTGGGGGAAGACGGTTATTAGAATTGACATCATTAATTTAGGACAAAATCTGACCTGACTGCTGCAAGAAAGGGGAGCTACAAATGAATCCCTCACTGCCTGAAAGCTGTTACCTCCACTACTGCAAAACCCTTGATTGGCCGTGACATCAGTGGCTGGTTGTCCAGTGACGTGACAGTGTACATTGATCCAACATCAGATACAGACGCTGTTTCTACATTGTCAAGTGGTTCCCCAAGACTGCCAAGGCTGCCAAGGCTTCCAGTGCTGCAAAGTGAAAGATCTAAACTCTCCTGGCTGGAAACAACATGTGGCTCTAGCAGTCCTGGTGGAATAGCCAACTCCAGTGAAGCTTGAAACTGGTCTACAGAAATATCGCTAATTGTCCGAGAGATACCCTGCGAGCTGCAGAGGGAGGCCTGGCTTGTCGAGGCTGAGGCACTAACACTCATGGCAGGTGTGACGCTGCTAGAACTGCTGATATCGAGACTGTCTGCACTACTAGATACAGTTGCTTTTTCCAATTCAGTCCTACATTCTCCTCCTCCTGCTTTGTCCTTGATTTTTTTGGGGTCCTCTTCCTGCAAAGGGATGTAGATTTCATCTTTGAAGACTCCACCATGTGCGTTACATGCCTTCCGGATTGCACTTCTGACAATACCCTCCTCTAAGTGAGTTGGTATTCCAGAAATCACAAGTAACCGACTATGAGCTGTTGCACCCACTAGTGCCTGGCAAGCATCAGCTACAGCATCATTTGTCACACCTAGCCCTTGTGGATCCTTTTTAGTTAGGTGTCTGAGAATTATAAGTAAGGTCAGCGCTCTATGAAACCATAACATATCCTCAGGTTTGCTTCCTCCTATATTGAGAATTGCAGTGTCAGTTTCAGCAGCTCGGGATGAAGACCGTTTACCTGAAGACGATGTCTTTTCCCGCTTCATTTTGACTTTTTTCCTCTTTGACAGGAGGCTTGGGCTCTGAGGCGTCTGCCCCGGAGAAGATGAAGAGGAGGAAGATGAATCACTTAGATTTGGGGCATTTGTTGATGACATCACACTAGCGGTTACACTCATGTTTATTGGCAGAGTCACTTCTGCTACAGCTAGACAGCCTTCCATCAGAGCGTGAAAGTAGGTTGAAAATCTTCCCTGGTCAGCCACTCCCACACCAGAGCCACCACATGCATTTCCAGACACCCAGTTCTGAGTTTCTTCATCGTATAGTTTGTGCAGTTCTGACTGAAGAGCCATAAGCATGGCTAGACAGGGATTTAGCTGAAGTGCAATGGAAGAAGACAACCCTGCTGGGTTCTTTTTCTGTTCCAGATTGTGAATTTTGCGAAGCAACTCTCCCAAGAGATGAAATATCAGTTCCTTCACACAAGCTGCCATGTCTGTCGTCCAGAGAAAGTTCCCTATGAATGGAAGAGACAGACAGACATGGGAATTAGATTTATTCCAATGTGACTGCCTTTATTACATTAATTATGACAATGCCATTCAACGGGTGTAAAATCAAGCAAGGCCACTTACAAACCCATGGGGATATTCTTCCCACAGAGACATCTTCATGCAACCAACAAATACATAATACTAGAAGGTCCTATGGCAAAACAAACCTACATTTTGCATTTCTCAAGTTCAGCAGGCTTTAAATGCAGCACTTTCATTAAAATTAAAAAATGCAAGAATACAACCTGATCAATGGGCCTGTGTTTACTGTAATGCTGCATTCAGTTTATCTTGTGAGGGATGTCTCCACATTTTCAGTTTTTGTTATACTCCGGATTGTTCAATTCGCAACACATCATTGCATCACAGGAAGCTGTCAGGGGAAGCAGGATGTACTGGCAGCTGGGTAGGGATAACTGGAGCTTTGTGGCATTTGGGGAAGTGTCGGAGAGCATTTGTGATTATGGGCAAGGCTACGATTTTGGATGGAGGTCACAGCGTTCACAGTAATTGTTAATTTTAATAAAGTGTGATGACTCCTGTGAGCCTGGCCCCCTGCTCTGGGCGTTATGACCTGGCCCATGGGGTCACGATGCCACTCCGGTTTGGTGCGTACACCCGGCTGGAGATGGAGATGGAGGGGCGGATGTGCCAAACCTGAGTGGCGCTGTGACCTAGTGCACAGGGTGGGAAGCAGGGCCCGGTCCAGCCCAGCAGGACAGGAGCTACCACTGCAGGAGGAGGGAGCGGTGGGCTCACGCTCCAACAACCCCGCGTCTCTCTGATTTTTTCATGACTCCGGGTTTTTCCCCCTTGCACCTCTGCTGTGAAATTGACTAAAAATTTGAATGGCAAAATCAGAGATTTAATTTTGGGATAAGCCCATGACCTGGATGTTTTCTTAAAATGATCAGTAGAGAAGCAGTTAGTGTTTATAGAATTTCCCATCTTTAAGGTTTCATAGTTAATAAAAGGAGATAAATACAAGTGGTATAAACTGCTACATTCAGCTCCTGATTTTAAGCCATCGGGAGACTTAGGAGGACAGTGCTATAGCAGTTTACACTCTACTGAGATTTACAAAATTGTTTTCACAACCGTGAGTGCTAGATTTTTTTAAATGAAAGTTCAGAATGGAGGCTTCTGTAGCAAAAAGTTGGCTGCAGTACTGGAGACTACACAGGGTCCTGGTTACTAAGTAACATCCTTGCACTGATGAGATAAGGGGTAAAAATTTCAAAAGCGCTTAAGTGACTCCTAAGTCTCATTTTCAAAAGTGATTCAGGCACTGAGGTGCTCTTGAAAATTTTTATCCAATGTACTTAATAGATATCAGCTGGAAAATCATGTGATTTTTTTAGTACTGAGTTTATTTTAGAATTTGGCATTATTAAACCATGCGAATGCACACTATTTTAGAGTTTAAAAACCATAAATTCCATCATAATTACTAAAGACAGCTTAAATACTGTAATTTTTTCTTTCTGAACATTCCAGTTGATCAGCTGTTTCATTGGTAATTAAATACTCAAGAAATGCTGTACTCTCACCTAAAAGTTCCACCATTTGCAAGAGAACTGAAGCAGGGATAGTATCCAGTTCATCTTCTGATTTCACATCACCATCCTCTGATTTCCAAGTTAACAGCTGTTCTGTAAACGCCACAGCCAGAGGGAATTCAAGCGGAAGAGAGTGCAAAACTAAGATAGCGCCAGGAGGGGGGGATACTCCTTAAACAAGACGACAGAGGAATTCCCATTATAATTCTATAAACTAGAAGGCAACAACTGTGTCAAGAAAAAGCAATGTCTTATTAGGTCAGGTTCAAGCACTGTTTTACATTTTTCTAAGCTCAAGTGTTTGTTAAGTGAGGTAGTTCATTAAATCGACTAATCCTCTCATTAAACAGAAATGAAAAGACAGAAAAGGAAAATATTAAGTTAATGCTGTAGCCCAGGGGTGGCCAACCTGAGCCTGAGAAAGAGCCAGAATTTACCAATGTACATTGCCAAAGAGCCACAGTAATACGTCAGCAGCCCTCCGTCAACCCCCGCCCTCCCCACTCCCAGCACCTCCCGCCCACTGGCAGCCCTGCCGATCAGCGCCTCCCCCTCCCTCCCCGCACCTCCTGATCAGCTGTTTTGTGGTGTGCAGGAGGCTCGGGGAGGGGTGGTGGTGGGAGGGAAGGACAGGCTCAGAGGGAGGGGTGGGGGCAGGGCCTGTGGCAGAGCCAGGGGTTGAGCAGTGAGCACCCCCCGGCACATTGGAAAGTTGGCTCCTGTAGCTCCAGCCCCGGAGTCGGGGCCTATACAAGGAGCCGCATATTAACTTCTGAAGAGCCGCATGTGGCTCCGGAGCCACAGGTTGGCCACTCCTGATGTAGCCAATGGTTTCCTAAATATTGGCAGGACGCTAGTGCTACTGCAAAATGGAATACAGGAACCATAGTGACCATGAGTGGTGAGTCTTTGAAGAATTTATTGAAAGAAAACTTGTTCTTTGGCCTTCCCCCCCTCACCCCCTCATTATAAACAAATCAAGCTATTTCTCCTCCAGGCTGGAGAGAAGAAGGAATGTTATTTCTACTGAAATATTTTCAAGGGGCCCTGATCGTACAGTGATGAGGGCCAGCCATATAACTATCTACATAGATAAAACTAGGTTAAAATGTGGGATCTCAAATAACAAAGCACCAACCTGGGGCAATGGTTCAGGACTGAACTTAGCAGATCAAGTACTGCCTGCTCAGTCACCGGCCCCAATTCCTGCAGCATTCAGAGGGGAGACCCCCCCCTGAAAACGCCAAGTATTGACTGACTTCTGAGAACTGATGAGATCGCAGTGTGAAGTGGTGTAAGTTTAGAACTGCCTGGACAATATCAAACCTTGCCTGTTTAGTTAGTGACAGTATAGTCCTATTGCCTGGTATTTTCTGATACCTTGCACAGCATAGTACCCACATGAACAGAATGTAGGTTTGGTGCTGCCTCAGGAAAGTCTGAGAAATAAGGTGATTTAGCCTGTCCTCATTTTGAAAATACTAAAAACATTTACCTAATTTGATGTGGACCTTGTCAGTGGAGATAATCACTGAAGGATACTGATTGGTTGTTGGGGGTGGTGTCAAGCCTGTGTTGGTTGGAGAGGCATCCCGAGGGTAACATACTGCCTCTGTTAGGTTTAACTGACCGTTCCTTTTTATTTTATGACCAAGACCATAGACAAACACTCGAGCCCATGGAGCCTTATACAGGGAGGAACTAGAAAATAACCAGAAAACAAAATTAATTAATTAATTAAAATTCATAAAAACCCAAACTTAAAAAGGACACAATCAAGGGGTACGTCATATCCTTCTGCACTATCATCCCCCACCTCTCCAAGATAAATCCTTGGAAAGGTTTGTGGAAAAATTAACACAAGCATTACACAGAATTCCCAAAGAGGTCTTCGAGAGAGGCAGATCACAACCCAGGCCCAGCAGCCTGCACAGGGTCTCTTTATAACTGGTTGCTCTCCCCCTTCCTTAATAACTTACTCTTTGCGGAATCCAGACTGACTTTCCTTACAGGACACAACTACAAAAGCAGCCCCAGGAAAATTAACATCCATATTGACTTTGGACTCTGAAATAGGGAACTCTTCAGCGGGGAATTGTTCTGGTGCAGTCTGTAAAATGACATTTAACAATGAAAGCCTCGGAGAAGCAAAGCAATAAGCCAAAACCCCTTCCTTGCCCCTTATTTTACAGCTAAAAATAGTACTGCAAAGTAGTTAGATAACGTGAGACCATTCATTTCAGTACTACACAGGCATCCCCCTGCACGTGTTCACAAAGTGTATAGTATGACCAGACAGCATTGCAGTGTGTGCACAGAAACACTGCACTATGATTAACAGTATTATGAATTTAAGGACAGTAATAACTGACGTAAAAATATTCTGGCAAGAAGAAAGAATCTCTCTAGAGGAAAAAGATTAATACATATTTTAATAAATTCACATTTTCTTTACAGTACTATAAACATTCAGAAAGCATCAAAAAATATCATTTACCTGCAAGAAGGAACAGATTTGTTTAGTTAGTTCTAACAGACTCTCCTCTCCTTGATGTAGTGTCCGGGTGATGGCTACAGTCAGCCACTCCCTGATTTGCTGTGAATTGCCCTGGTAGAAAAGGTCTGTGGCAGAACAGTTCTGGGAATGGATACAATGCTGTAGGGACTGGGCCAAAAGAATAGAACTTGAACTGATTGTTCCATCTGTAAAGAACAAATGCAATACACTGCATATTTTGGAAGATCTCTGAACTTATAAGTAGTCAGTCAAAGAAACACTCAGATCACAAGCCTTTATATCTGCATTCCTGCCCAAGTGCAAGTCCTCCCAAGGCTTAGCAGTATAAGGAATTCTTCCAGAGCCAAACCTGTGCCCCTGACATTGCTGACACAGAACTGAATGGAGGGTCGAAGGCCCGGTCTCATTCTGTCCCAGCATTATTCCAATCTTTACCTGGATTCCCCCAGGAACAAAAGCAGTGGAAGGGCTCCGGGGCCACCCAACTGTGCCCCCCCTGGAAGCAGTCAGATAGCTCCCCACCCCACCGGTCAGATATGGAGACATTACTTCCCCCCATGCCCATGTGGGTGGGGGCGTGTCCCCATCCGCATGATGGCCAGGGAGACAGAAGGGGCCGAGTAGCCCCAGCTTGAGGGGTTCTTTGAGGCTGTACGAGTCCATGGTGCTTTAGGTTTTCCCCCCGCTCATTCCATGAGATGAAGCGGGGAGAAGTGGTGTCTCTGTCCTCAAGCTTCTCCCACCCACAAACAAGTTATTTTTAGAGGGCCGCCCAGAGGATTCAGGGGGCCTGGGGCAAAGCAATTTCGGGGGCCCCTTCCATAAAAAAAAGTTGCAATACTATAGAATACTATATTCTCGTGGGGGCCCCTGCGGGGCCTGGGGCAAATTGCCCCACTTGCCCCCCCCCCGGGCGGCCCTGATTTTTAGAGGGCTCCCTATCACTGCCTCCCTTACAGACTACTGCTGTCTACTAAGTTACTGCAGGAGCTGTGCAGTGCATGGTGGCACTAGACAAAGCAATTCCTACAGAGCCTGTTTGCAGAAATCCCGCTCAGAGAGGTGCAATTATACACATTAACATGATAAAAATTACTCACAGATTAGCTAAACAAGGCCAGAAATGGAAAAAAAATATTGCTAAGAAGGCAGGAGAAGCAAGGAAGTATGGAGGGAGGGTGTGCGCTTAATTACGGGTATTTAAATTTGTAATCTAGAAAAGGATCCCAAAGCCATGCAATTCCTCAAAATACTCTGTACTCTGCAGAGGAGTCAGACATGATGCAGCCTCTGTGAGAGCTAGTCCAGTCTCAGAATGCTTTGGGGGAGGGAAGA
Source organism: Emys orbicularis (assembly GCF_028017835.1). Lineage (NCBI taxonomy): Eukaryota > Metazoa > Chordata > Testudines > Emydidae > Emys > Emys orbicularis. The sequence continues at coordinate 28,473,114 of NC_088698.1, forward strand.
TCTTCAAGTGCTTTAGATTAACTTTGGGTATTAACAACCTATTTTTAGCTACTTTTTAGTTCCTCCTAAGTGCCCTGCCATGTTGCGTGCATCTCTTGGCATGCATAATGGCATTTGACAGGTTGATTTCCACCACTAACACACAGTTAATTTAACCCAAGATCTTTTCCCAGAATTCGGCCACATGCATTCTCTTAGACTCATGAGGAATTAGTTATCAGATTCATAAAAAGAGACAGAGTCCTGTGGCACCTTATAGACTAATACCCACGAAAGCTTATGCTCCAATACGTCTGTTAGTTTATAAGGTGCCACAGGACTCTTTGTCGCTTTTTACAGATCCAGACTAACACGGCTACCCCTCTGATACTTATCAGATTCATGACTCTGTTAGGAAAAGGATGAACTGTTCTGTAGAACTGGAGATGAGTTGAATTTTGAAAATGAAGTGACCCAACTGGCAGCTATATACCTATACTGAATTCAAACTGTACAACATTTTCAGTTTCTCACAAGTATCCCAAAAACGAAAAGAAGAACAGCAACATATTAAATATAATATTTGGGGGAGGAAAAGGGAGGGAGAATTCTTTCCTACAGCTTACTTTTCATGAGATCATTAATAAACATTTGCAATGAACACACCTCAGTTTAGCCCAGAATTTACTTAACTGCTTTTACACGGTGGTTAGCCCTATTTCTACCTGCTCATGAATCTAGTAAGAGATTGCTTATTTCATATGTTCATGCAAGTTTGAAAAACTTAATTTAAAAACAATAGCACTTAATGGCTTCATGAAACAAATTGAAAATTGTCAGTTTCAAGAAGTTCCTAAACTTAATCAGTCTTACACACATTGCTATACTACTGTATCAAAAGCAAATGAGCTGCTGCATTTTTCAAGTATTATTTTACCAGGAAGGGGTGGTGCAAGAAGTTGGTTGGACAGCAGCTGCAGGTGCTCCAGGGTGATGTCACGGATAGCAGGAATATGAAATAGACGAGTAAACATATGTGGAGATTTGGGGGCAAAAATATTGAGGAGAGCCATGCGGCAGTACAACCGTGCAAGTGAGGCTTCACATCGCAAAAGTTCTCTATAAAAAAGCGAGAAACAGAGTTAATTAAAATAGGAACTATACCTAGCAGCTTGATTTTTGGACCCAAAACAGACGTATGAACTTAAAAACAGCAATAATTTATTAAGTAGAGCCAAATCTTCCTTATTCACTTTGGAAAGGAAATCATTAGTGACTGAATAGATAGGTTCTATATGAGAAACTCTAAACTTCTCACTACTGCTTATCCAGTGTTTGGGCACCAGCAGGCCACAAGTTTTAAACCTCTATGGTGCTCTTCATAGTTGTGGGGGCCCACATGTATGGATCTGATGACAGGAACAGAGCCCTCTTTACTCGTAACTCTGAGACAAGGGCAGTGAACAAACACTCTTCTCATCTCTAGAAAGAGATGAAGTGATCAATGCCTCAGTTTTAGTTAATGATCTGATGGCCCTTTTTGGCAAGGTAAAGGTATAAATTCTTCCTACCTAAAATTCCCTTTGCTTTCAGTTGGGACCTCAAATACGTTAGGTATCTTCCACTAGTGGTCTTTGCTTTTACAACTTGGTCCTTCAAGTTATGAGTTCAATCCTGTGAAGTGCCCTGAAGTCCCACTGAAGTCAGTAGGAATTTGAAGTGTTCAGAATCACACAGGATTGAGCACATAGATGATAAACAGAAATTACCACCATCACAATAAGTGACTATACTAGACAAGATGTTTTTGCCCTTGCCAGAGCTAAATATTTATGAATAATTTAGAGATCATTCTTGTTTTAATAATGCCCTAATAAGATCATCATAACTCCTTATATAAAAAGATGATCTAGCCAATACTATGTGGAGATCCAATGACCTCTTTTTAGGTCTAAACCTAGTGAGTGTACTAAGAAGGTGTTCAGAAGTTTACTTGAAATCTACTATTTAATGCAAAGCTGCAGTAATTCATTTTACCGTATGAAACACTGTACGTTCATCCAAGTAGTAAGCATGGAAATACTGATATATGCACTCTAAATACACTAAATTAATTTCTTATTTACCTGTGAATTTGGATGTTTGTATTATCCAGAGTAACCAATCCATTTGTTGCAGTCCTCCTATAGCCAGCAGGTGGCCTTTCTAACATGTCAATAGGATACCAGTATCTTACCAACACACCTTCACTTCTGAGATAAGTCTCTACTTGCACCAATTCATTTACCTGAAATGTCAAACACAACGCCATCATCAATACATTGGACACATCTTTACTCAAAGAGCAGAAAACAGCATCTTACATGAACTAGCATGTTTTACCACGTAGATCAGAGAAAAATGCTGTAAACCCATTAAAAAACTTAAATATAGCTTTACTCACCGAATCAACATCCAGAACAACACCATGGAGACCAAATGTCTTCAGCATCCCACGAATAGCAAATTTAGGTAAAGCCGTTCCCACAGCATTGCTGGCCACATTGTTACTGTCTGGGGAGCGAGTCACCACTGTGAGGCCTGGAGATAAAGGAATAACATGTCTTCAAAACATCATTTACAATGAGAAGGTCCTGAATAAACTAACAGTATATACAAGCTGACTCCTACCACCCAGAGTCCGATAGACTAATCTTTGGCTCAGAATGCACGAAGACTGTTTGCATTAACAATGCACAGGTTGTAGTAGCCTTAGCACACCCGATTCTGCTATTTGGTGGGTTGTTTAACATTTTCACTTTGTGCACAGCACATATATTGACAAGTGATTCACTTTTTTAAAAAGTGATTAAAAAGGCAAAACAAAAGCAGTGATTTAACCCCTCCAGTTCTATCCATTTATTGAACTAAAAAAGTTGCAGCATTAATTCAACCAAATAATGATTTTGTCCTGTGTGCACCAAGGTCAAAGGGTATTCAGTCCTAACTTTTCTCCTACTGGCAAATAAAGATTGAAATAGACATACCTTTCCGAACTTTATCAATAGTGAATTTATTTGCTTCATCTTTGATATCCTCAATGGTAGGAAGATAGAGGTCTCTTGGGATACCACCATTTTCCTCATAAAGGAATTCTACTGTTTGTCGGGCTATATCGACCATTCCTGATAAACAGAATAGCATCTGGATTAGACGCTGGCCTTGGTCTTGTAACAAACCACACAATCTAACAAATACATTACAACATAGTCTCATCTACTCATTATAAGCCAGATTCCGCCACCTCACTCATCACTTTGGATAAGAGATAGCAAAATCTGGCCTTATGTCTAGCACTCAAAAAGTCTAAAGCAATATCATACTGATTTCTGGAGAATATTTACAGAGCTAATCTGTTTCAGGAAAGAAGTTTGTTTACTACTGATGATAACTATTTCATAGTTAAACTAAATGTTTACCTGCAGACTATAAGCCAGGGATCGGCAACCTTTGGCACGCAGCTCGCCAGGGTAAGCCCCCTGGCGGGCCGGGCCGGTTTGTTTACCGGCCGCGTCCGCAGGTTCGGCCGATCGTGGCTCCCACTGGCCGCGGTTCACCGTTCCAGGCCAATGGGGGCTGCAGGAAGCGGTGCAGGACGAGGGATGTGCTGGCTGCCGCTTCCCGCAGCCCCCATTGGCCTGGAATGGTGAACCGCAGCCAGCGGGCGCCGCGATCGGCCGAAGCTGCAGACGCAGCAGGTAAACAAACCAGCCCAGCCCGCCAGGGGGCTTACCCTGGCGAGCCACGTGCCGAAGGTTGCCGATCCGGAATGGTTTCCATATCTGGAAATGTTGCACTTGGCATATCAAGGGCCCTAGAGTAAAAGAGTAGAGGAAAGGAAAACAGAAGTGGCAGGAGCTCTACTCTTCCCACCCAGCTGAAGTGAGAAATAAACAGATTTTTCCAAAATACTAAGACCACTGCTCATCCTCATCAGCATCACAGGTACATGAGATTTTATTGATTATTTAAATTCTATCAATCAGGCTGATTTGAAGTGAGGCTTTCTTAACAATGAGCTAGTATATCCTGCATTAGAGCCCTCAACCTCTGCCACCCAGGGGTACATTAAACTAAGATTAATGAGCCAATGGATTAGAATAATCACGAAACAAACTAAGAAAGAGCATTATAAAGGGAAAACCACAGCACAGGAGCTTGTTTTGATTTTATCAGAACAGAAATGTTTATCTACTTAATTGTTCATGACTTTTTTTTTTAAAGGAACGTTTTATTTTAATCTGCATGAAGAAGTGACTAGGAACCTCAGTGTCAAGTGACTAGGAACAAAGACATACTCAGTCACTCACATGCTAGCTGCTATATAAACTTTGACCTACCAAGTGCAATTAACTTGTGAGTGGCAATGAAATAAAAAAAATGACTTCTAAAGCACAGAGGAGAAAGACTTATTTACAAAGCACATGTGTCATGGAATATTCAGGCTGATTGGTCCCCCGTACATAAGCTGTAGGAGAAGGCTGTTGACTCTCCTGCTGAGCAAGTAATTGCACGTGAGGCTGAGCTGCCAAACTTGTACTGAAATGAAAAGTCTTTCTGCAGCATTCCACTGTGTCCAAATCACTAGTTTATCCACATGGAAGAAGACACATCTTGGGAAAAAACCCTAACACTAGAGCTAAGGTTTCTAGCCATAAAAATAAAATGAATTAGCATACGTCTGATAGAGGTTACAGCTATGCACTTTGCCAATCGCTCCTGAATAGCAAGTAAAATCAAGTATCGAAAGCAGATACACCACCAGGAGTTCATGAAAACTGTGTAGCATTTTGTCAAGATCTTTTGGTCCTTAACCAAGTAATTTTGATTAAAAGAACTTCTATAGAAAAGTAAATGAAAAAATCTCTGATAATACAAGATTATACAACTAAAAAAAAATCTGTCATAAAACAGAGAAATTAAGGTACCAACAATAACATTAATTTTAGTGTTCAAAATGAGCCAAATTAAGCCCTGAAGAACCAGGTTAACATGTCAGCAGCCCGTATCTTTATGTTGTAATGGTTAGATCTTTGCAATGAAAAACGTAGAACCTTTTTTCTATTCCTTGCCCAACTATCTCATAAGGGGGTAGAAATGTCATTAAGCTCTACTAAATGCTAACAAGCTGCCAACCATTTCAATCATCTATAACCTTTCTTCTTTCTAAAAATGCTTCCCCACAAGTTTCATATTTTCAGTCAGTATTGATATAGCTGTGTCTAAAAAGTGTGTTTAGGTGGCTTTTTAAAATCCAAACTACTACATGTTTTTCTGTTCTCATAGACTCGTAGCTCATCACCTAAAAAACAGAAAAGATTTTGCAGAAACTTTCCACAATCCTCTACCCCCCACAAAATATCTCACTTTTGAGCAGAAACCAAGCATGGAAAATATTCACCCAAAAGAAGAATGTTTCTGTAAGTTACAAGCATGTGAAAAACAGAAGACAAACTATTTTGCAGCCTTGACTCTAGTAGGTGCAACAAAACCAATCCAGCTCCCACAGTTTCATTCCTGCACCTGTTATATGCCACATACAATTACGACCATAGAAATAAACATTTGACAGTCATACCTAGCTGTAAAGCCCCTTTAATCTGGTCTAGACCAGACTTCCTCTCAGCTTCATTGCGAAACCGTCTTCTAATTGTAGGGAAAACTTTAGTCTCCCAGGCTTTAACCAAGAGAGCATAGTGATCCTCCTGGGAAGAGAAGTCAAACAAAAAACAAATGGCATTTAGAACAAGAGATTTAATGGAAACTCTAATTTCTCAAAGAAAAACAATCAGTTCATAACACATTTTTTAAATACAAGATTTATAGTTAGAGAGCAGCTCTGCAACATGTGAGGTGTCCCATCTTCCTTACCCGGGGGATGTCGTCATCATCATCATCATCGCTTTCGTCATCTGCAATAGCAGGGGGATGTGGATCTGGGCCTGATGTGAAGAAGTTCTCATAGCTGAGTTCCATTTTATAATGACAAGAAGTGTCACTGTCATACTCTGCAACCAACCAAATTGAAATAATGAACTCCCAATCATCACTAGACATGCTAAAACATTTCATGAAGTTCTTCAGATATGCTGCATTCTGTGGTCTCTCTCCAATCACTTGGTGGAAGTTACTTAATGCATTTTGACATAGTGTAGCACATTGAATGACTCAATCAAGTGAAGCATCTAACTACATTCAGAGCCCTAATAAAATAATTTTTCATTATGGGTACTTTAACTCAGAACAATTTGAATGCTTTATTCCATATAATGTAAAAGAAAGATAACTGATTTTTAGAATGCTTTGTCTAAAATGAAGTGAGCATTTATCTGCCAATGTCTATTGTGCTGCTTTATTATTGTATTTTATCTGGTAAGCACCCTGAGAATTTCAGTTAGAGAACATTTAATTGGATTTAGACTGTTTTACTGAAATAAACTGAACATGCAATTTAAATGTTATTAATGATCACTTTACGTTGCTGAGCTGTGGCAACAGCAGCAATTCTACAAGGAGGTCCATGGGTTCCAGGATCAGAAGCTATGCTGGTACCAGCATCATTATCACTATCGGAAGCCATGGCAAAAGGCAGTGCTTCAAAGTTGGCACTTATTTCTTCAGCTAGGTCAATGCACAGATCAGCAGCGTTCCTGTGAGCTTGTCCCTCAGCATAGGCAAACTGGCGAGATCCAAAGTTAGCACGGACTTTTGTATTCTGTAACAAAATTCAAATAAAGCATAAGAGAAGAAGCTTTTGTTTTAAAGTACTATTTTAACCCTT